>NC_062224.1:21422662-21750662 GCF_902686445.1 Sciurus carolinensis | reverse complement strand
GTTCCCAGGATATGATATTTTCCATTTTAAAACTGGGAAAGTCCTGGACAAACCAGAATGAGTCATCACCCTGTGTGGGGCAAGGGACTGGCCATGAACTTAAATATTCCATTTCAAAATGTTAAGCTATTGGCCTTCTGAATGTCTCTGAACCTATCTTATATCACAGACTGGCCTTGATGTCCATTACCTGCTCCTGCCTGTTGACTCTCAGCTCCTGACATGCTCCAGATAGGGAGAGACACCAAAAGCATTTTAGAACACATCCCATTTCTACTTGTCCCCAAGTGTGACCCTTTGGTGGCTCTGTGTTCTTACTCAGTGGTTTAGACACAGCACAGTGCCTCAGCAGCTGCTGGTGAGCTTAGACAACAGGACACCCTCTCTGTGGCTGTACTCCTGCCTCCTAGCCCTTTGTTCAGCCAAGAGGTCACTACTTTTATCTGTCAAGAGAAGAAAGCTTTACAAGTAAAATGTAAAATAATAATAATAATAATAATAATAATAATAATAATAATAATAAGTTTCCAAGTCAAAGATTAGGTTTCTGCATATCCCTTCCACTTGCAGCATCCTGTGGTCCTCTATGGAGAATTGCTAATTTTCCAAAGACTTTGAATGGAATGAACTTTTAAAAAACTGGCTCTTCAAATGTTTCTGGTGATAGTGAGAGGTGCTCGCTGTGTGGTCCTTTTATTTTTAGAAAAAGTGTTGGAAAAATCAGGTTATGTTTATTCTATGTGTCTAGGGGGGTTGGTGAGATTGTGTAGTCTAGAAAATGCTGGAGTTGTAAATTATTATAAATGCCTGCTGGTTGGGGAGATTCATATACCAAAAGTATTGCAATTATATAAGTCAGCCTATAGATTTCCACCTAGTTCATTGCCCAAAAATGTATACATCGACTGACGAGAATAAACTAAGAAAGTGCATTTGCAAAGAAATAGAAATATGTTTAACTGTGCTATTCTTTTATCAGATTTCTGGTTTGTCCCCAAACCCTCTATTCGGAGTTCATTTATTTTGGTTGCCTTCATGATACATCTTAATGTGAATTATTTTCCTGTTAGATAAACACAATCAAATTGTAATATTTTCTAGTTTCTAGTACTAACCAATTTTTTGATGGATTTTCTCTGAGCTATTGTTTCTTTTTAGCCTCCTGATGTTTATTTTCATGAGAATACTGAGTTTTCCACAGGACTGCCCCTGTCCCTAGGTGCGAGGAGGGGTGTGGATGGCCAGCATCCACTTAGCTGGCAGCCCCATTTAAATGGGATGATTTTTTTTTATGGCAAACCAATTGCTCTTTATGAATAACAAGTATTCCTCCTTGAGAGAGAGAAATCACATTGCCTTGTATCTCAGGAGTGCAGTTCCATAAATATTATTATGCATGATGGAGCAGCATCTTTATTCAACAGAGCAGATATTGCCAACAAAAATGAAAGAATAGAGGAAATGACTTCCAGTGGTTTCCAGCTGTAATTAAGAAAAAATAAGGTAAAAAAGAGAGAGTTTACAATCAAAGTATTTTTGCACAGCGATCTAGTGGTCACCTTTGACTCAAGCATGCATTCATTCTCTGGGGAAATTAGATACAATGGCATTGGGGTGGTGGGTAACACTTTTATCTTTGGTTTTTGAGATACTTCTGTTTTAAGCCACCCACAGGCTGAGCCTGGGTGGGGTGGACTCCTTCCTCATGGTGTGTGTGTGTGTTGGTGGGGCTGGCCTGGTTTTTACTGTGAAGGGTCTAGCCATCTCCAAGCTCACTGAAAGAACTACTTGCTTCCACAATGTTCTATTATAGGTCATGCTTTAAAGTGTTATTTCTTGAAAATCAAGGAGAATATTCCTTATCAATGCATGCTCACTGCCATTGTGCTAAGCACTCTGTCTGCACTGCTTTTTCTAGATGGGAAGACATGGTAGAAGTTAAAAATAAACACTTTCCCTTGAAAAATTATAAATCCACGTTTTGTGACAAGAGCTTTTGATCTGTCACTATTTAATTTTGTTTTTATAATAAAATATGACATGGGTGAAATTCTTTGTATTGCCCTTGAAGGGAGTAGTTACCAAAGAGGAGCATGCTGGAAATCAGACTGACAATAGGTTTGGTGGAGGACATAGAAATTCATTTTGGAACATACGAGGAGACATAGCTGTGGTAATTCCCCATCTTATATTATACATGTATATTGATGTGTGTTTAGAATATGCACGTCCATAACTCCTGAATACAGTATGCGCTGCAGCCAGCAGAGTGCAAGCTGAAGATTCCCAAGCTTTCTCTGCTTCTGACATTCTTTAGGTCCACAGGCAGAAATAACTAACTTGTATTTATTAAGTGGTAAAATCCAAACAACTTAGTATTTATAACTTAATTCAGTGACTGATTAACACAAATTCAAAGGAAAATGTTTGTCTTTTTCATTAGAAGGTGATAGTTAGGTTTATGTGTAAATTTGGCTAGACCCTGATACTCAGATATTTGGTAAACACCAGTCTGGATAGTGCTGTGGAGATGAGACTGATATTTAAATTAGTAGATTTGGAATAAAGCATATTACCCTCTATCCCTTCATAATGTGGATAAGCCTCATCCTAGCAATTGAAGGCCTTAAGAGAGAGCAGATTAAGGTTTCCCTAAAGAAGAGAGAACTCTGCCCTGCTTCCAGATTATCTTTTGATTTATGCTACAATGCCAACTTTTTCTTGTGTCTATATTCTGCTGACCTGCCCGGCAGATTTTGGATTTGGTAACTTTCACAGTTGTGTGAGCCAATTCTTTTTTACCTCCATGCCCCCCAAGGCCCATTTTATACACACACACACACACACACACACACACACAACACTCACACCCCTCACACCTCTTATGGGTTCTGGGTTTCTGGGGAACCCTAATTCACTTCCCAAAGGGATGCATTTATCTGTTGAACACTGTACAATTTCCCAAACCCTGGAATCAGATTGGACACCATTTCTTATTCCACTTTGATTTTTGTACATACTTGCTTTTTATCATGGCAACCTCTGCAAACCCTGCTTTGTAAAGATGATACCATCAGAAGGAATGTAGATGATCTAATGCTGAAACTGTTGTTGGGGCTTAGAGTAAGTGTCTCCCTAAAGCTCACATGTGAGGTAATGCAAGACAGTTCAGAGGTGAAATGATTGGGTTATGAGAGTTATAACCTAATCAGTGCATTAATCCCCTGATAGGGATTAACAAGGTGGCAACTGTAGGCAGATAGGATGTGACTGCAGGAGGGGGTATTGGGGGGTGTGCCTTTGAGGTATACTTTTTTGTGAGCTGAGTTTAATCTCTCTCTGCTTCCTATTGTCATGTCCTGAGCTATTTTCCTCCACCACACTCTTCCGCCATGATGATCTGCCTCGCCTCGGGCCGAGAGCAATGGAATCCACAGTCTGTGGACTGAGACCTCTGAAACCATGAGGCCCAAATAATCTTTTTCTCTTCTAAGTTGTTCTTGTTGGGTATTTTGGTCACTGTGAGGAAAAAGTAACTAAAATACTTTGTTTCCTTCAAAAATTTTAAATATCACACATTGCCTCTGTAGATTCATAGTAGTATCCCAGGGCACCTGGGTACACAGTTTGGGAACCAAGGGTACAGGTGGCAGCGGTAGGCATGAAGAGTAGATTAGCTCAAGCAGGGAGAGCACCACAGGAGGTGTAGAGAGTAGAGATGAACTTCACAGAGCACCTGGAAGAAGGAGGAGACAGTGGAAGAGAAGTTTTGAGAGAAGATTCTAACAGAAGACTAGAGACATGGGGAAAACCCATACACTGTCTGAAAGGAGGGCAAATGCAATTCTAGTACAATTCAAATGAAGAAATGAGTTTAGTGTAGGAAGGAAAGCAGGGAGAAAATCCTGTGAAGCTTTCAAGTTTGGAGGAATTAGGATTATGGGATGATAACGATAGTCCTACTCTCATCTCTCTTTTTTTAAAAAATTTACTCTGTATGTCTTTATCATGTCATAAAATATATATATTTGCAATCATTTAAAAGAGTTGCTCTCTAGCTCTTTTCTTAACTCAACCCTGCAAACTTTTTCTTCTTGTCCCGTTTCATGCACCGTGCTTCTACTCAGTTCGAGCATCGATTGTGGACCCAAGGGGAGTGTTTGGGGAAGAGGTTAACAGAAGCTGTAACAAAAGAAAATATTTCCATGTTTGCTTGCCTTCAGAAAATTCTCTTTAGAACTTGGAGGTAAGAAATGAAGGGGAGTTACATAAAGTGGTATAAGGAAGCCTCAGGGAAAAAATTACACTTGTGCCCAGAACAAGGACTAGAAAAGGTCCCCCGGCCGGGATGCCCCTAGTGGAGGTTGTGAGAACTGCACCGATGACTCAAGCCTGTAAGAACAACACCTAGAGCTGAGCCTCAGCACAGCACTTGGACCAAGCCCCTGTGATTAGACACAAGAAGGGCCTCAGTTGTTGGTGTGTGGCCCTACATTCAGAGCGTTAGAGTTAACAAGCCAATATTAAATCCATGAGTTTTTGCCAAAGCACTTTAAGTCTCTTGGCATTTATTGAAATTAATTTGCCTGCAAGAAAATACACATTTCCAGCTTTGTTAACTGTACATTTGAGTAAATGTTTCCAGGAGATAAGTAATGCCCGTGTTAATGATACAACAGTGTGACAAAATGAAAAGGTGGCATAATTAAGCATAAAACTCTAGATTTTCTTTCTTTCTTTTTTTTTTCTTGCAATTACTCTTTGCTGTAACGAGTTGTTTCATTGGGTAAAAGCAATGATTCTGACAGAATCATGTGACTGGAATCAGTAAATTTTTTGTATCATAGGAGATGTTACTATTAAATTTTTATCATAGAAAACGTTACTATTAAATTTTTATTTTTGGTGGTGGGGGGAAGAACCAGGAAAGCATCTTATTCCAAGACTCCAAGAAGGTTATGTTTTTAATTCCACACCACAGAAAATGCAAGCAAATTCGTAATTACGCTTCATGCATGAAGCTCTGAAGAGGAAAAATAAATTGGTACCCATCTACCCAAAAGCCATAAATCAGACATAGAATGGCTAATCACAGATAAAAAGTGTACGCTTGATGCTGATTACTTTCTTCTTGGTCTATTGTAAACAATTAAGAATTTAGATCTTGGGCTGGCAGTGCTGTTTTTGAAGTAAGACTCAAAATCAAAAAGTTTGTTTTAAATTCTCTTGATCCTGGTTAGCACTTTCCATTCCTTTTTGGTTCACTACGATCTTCAGGAGGTCCATATTAAACTATAAAAATTGCTTTGAGACCATTTTCAGAGTACTATAGCAACTATCCGTTTGTCAGAATCATCAGATCTGCATGAGAGAATGCTGTCATTTTCACCGTGTAAAAACCAAACAGCTCTCAGTAGTGGTCACTATTAGTTGATTTAATGGGATCGAATGGTTCCAATGGGCCCAGCCCTGGATCTCCACTTTCTCACTCTCATTAGAGTCACCTAGGAACATCTTTAAAAACACAGAGAAGAGGTGCAGCTTCTATAACAAACAGTATGACAGTTCCTCAGAAAAAAATAAAAATAGAATTACCCTGTGACCCTGCAATCCACTTCTTCCATGTTCATAGAAGCATTGTTCACAATGGTCAAGAGGTGGAATCAACTCATGTGTTCATCAGTGAAAGATTGCAAAAACAAAATGGGAAAGAAAATTCTGACATAGGCTATAACATGGATGAACCTTGAAAGCTATGCTCAGTGAAATAAGCCAGTCAAAACCAGACAAATACTGTGTGTTTCTACCTATATGAGGTACTTAGAATAGTCAGTTTTATAGAGACAAAAGGTATAGTGCTTGTTTATCAGTTGAAATGGCAAAACAGGGAATTATTATTCAATGGGTCGAGTTTCAGTTTTGCAAGATGAAAACAGCTTTGGCAGCAGATGTGTGGGACCATGGTACAACAGTGTAAATGTACCTAATGCCCCTGAATTCTACACTTAAAAATGTTTAGGAGCTGGGTAGGTAGCTCAGTGATAGAGTACTTGCCTATATTGCAGGAAGCCCTATTTGACCATAGTACCACACACAACAGAGACAGAGGTTAAGATAGTGATTTTGATTGTGTGTGTAGTTTATTGCAAATTTAAAAACATCCCAAAATAAAAACTACAGAGGAGTGTGCTCCACCACAGAAGTTCAGTCCACTTGGCCAACAGCAGGGGCCCACACTGCAGTGGTTCTGGTCAATAGTGTGGGATGGTCTCTGGAATAGTTAGACCAAGTGGTGTGGCCCACATGGCAGGTTGGGAGAGCTCAGTATTGGGAAGGAGAATGGCAACACAAGGAGCAGAGAGAACAGTGCCAACAAGGACGAAGACCCGGCCACATGAACTTGGCAAAGGAATCGTTCCAGTGGTGGAAATTTCAGGGATTGTAAGGATTTATGCACATGGGCCAGAAGGGGTCTTTAAATCACATTTGGGCTCCTGACTATCACTGGATCTCTGTCACATCTCTTCAAAGTAACTACTCTGTTCTGGGTCTCATCTTGCCTGCTGCTCATCAGAATCCCAAAGATAGTGGACATCCATCTGCTCGGAATAAAAAAGAGGGCGGCTCAAAAGAACCAGAGTTTTCCTTCTGGCCCTTTTATCTGTGAAGGAATGGACCTGGTCTCAGCCCTCTTGTTTCTTCAAGGACCTGGTCTTCTCCTGGTCCAAAAACACCTTATTGAACTTTGGACTAATGGAGTGACCTAGGTATCAATTTCATTTATACGAATTCACAGAGAGTTCTGCGCATGCCTCAGTTCGTGCAAAGCACAGTACTCTTGAGGAAGTCTTCTCAAACCGCGAGCTGTCCCCATAGGACTCCATTCCTCTGTTCCTGAGGATTTGGTGGGCATTGATAGTGAGCCCTGGTGTCCCTGCCCACACTCCTCGTTGAATACAATTCATTCTGAGTGACCTTTACTTTTCAGTAATAGTTATTCATTTGTGAAGTGCAGATTGCAAACAGCCTTAATCAGCCCTCTGACTTTTGGTTACTAGCATTCCTTCTGCTTTTTAATGTCACTGTAAAAACCAGCTGTGCTAGGAAGGGAAAAAGTATTGATTGGATCTTTTTCACACTGGAAGAAAAATTGTTGTACATTAAGATTGCCCCAAACTCAAGAGAACTTTGAAGCAAGGGACAATGTCATCTTTGTGTGTGTGTGTGTGTGTGTGTGTGTGTGTATAACTTAAGGTGTTTTTTTGTACCCCGGACTTATGATAAAGTGTCTAAAAAACTAAGGAGGTATAATATTTCAGTAAAGTGAAGCTGTAGAAATGGAGGAAAAAAATATAGATACAGGGTTGAGCCCAGGGTGGAGTGTTAGGAATGACTCTTGGATTTTTGTCCCCAGACTTTGATTCCTTATTTATTTATTTTGTAATCCTGTTTCCTCATGATCTTTACACTGTCTCACAGACCTTTTTATTTTTATTGTTTTAAAGGCGCTGTTGATACTCGTTTGTGCGCTGGTCTTGTCAAGTCTTGCAAGCTTGTACCTCTGTTGCACTAATTTCTCGGCTAGGAGCCCAAGATGATCATGTTTTCATAATAATGCTTATACTTGCTTTTCTTCAGAGGCTGCTTGGAAGAGCCTTCCCTTCTTAGGTCGATCATGAACTTGACTTCTCAGACATGGACTGTGCAGAATTTGAGTTGGAAAAGGTGACCATCTAGGTGCTGGTTGGGTGTCACCTTTTCAATTTGAAATAATCCTAGAAATTTTTGTTTCAACATATCAAAGAACAATACTAAAGTCATCGGGAGGTAATCAGTCAATTAAAATGGAAGCTCAGCTTTCTCCCTTGCCTTTATTCTTCCGGGATTTCCTGATTACAGGAGGGGCAATGATTTGTAAGTTCTTTAATGTTTTTTCTTGGGGATTTTCTTGTCCCTTTTGGAGCTCAGCTCTTTGGTTTTCAGAGGGAAAGCTCAGGCAGGCTCTGGTAGTTCAGCTGTCTCTGCTGGCATTGGTGCCTAGAGTTATGGATATTTCAGAATTATTAGGCGAACTGTATATGAAAGGTGTGTCTGGGTGCTGCGTGAGCAGCTAAGAATGAGTGAGAAAGTCTTAGTCCCAGCCCTTCATATAGGAAGACTGGTCAGAGAGAGTACAAGGCTCTCAACCAAGCTCTTGGAGAGTTCAGCCACTCAGTCCTTACCCCCTCATCTGCTGTCTTTTACACCACAATATGGATAAATCCTCTTAAACCTCTAGACAAGACTAATTACAAGCAGCCCGTTGATCTTGCAATTTACTTATTTGTCTGGTCTGGCCATAAGATTAGAGAACATTATGCTCCTGATGCAGACTGTGGAAAACAGTAGATATGAACCTCAAGTTTTACTTTGCATATGAATATAGATGGACAGGCAGGTATGTGCACTTCAGAAGGTTGATGAGGGGAAGAAATTGAAGAAACCTGCTCATTTGCTGGTTTCTCTTCTAAATTCAGTTTCAGTGCTTTAAGGTCTTTCTACCTTGAGCCGTTTTCTCGTTATCAGTTTGCATTTTTTGGATTAGATTCTATGGTATTATCCTTGGGGTTCTTTTTCCTTGAATCCAGGATTCATAGAATGTTTTGAGCTTACAGGTAGTAAGATGTGCACTGGTGAAACCACTTTACTTGGCTTACCATTGTAACTCTCAGTAACTGGGTGGGTTACTGCCAACTCCCTCCCCGACTCACTCTTTTGGATTACTCCGTGGTACATGGCTTAAAAATCCCTGACTCTAGATTTATAAGTGAGTAAATAACAGATGTTATTTATATGACTTGTTATACAATATTTACATGTTATTAAAATCGCCTCTAAATTGTAATGATTTTTTTTGCATTCAAAATATCTGTTAATTACAAGGCTATTGGTTTTGATGTTTGAAAATCATCTATAGATTAGCTATGATCTTTTTATTAACAAAATGCATTTCTTCTGGCAATGATCATTATTTCTTAGGTTGGAATTCAGAGATGATGTAAGAATGACTGGGACGTGGGTTTCTTCCCCTGTCCCTTGCCTGAGTGCTGCCTTTGGTCTCTTGCTTTCAGGAGACATGGATTGTAGCCACTAGTCTTCTTTGGAGCCTACTATGTCTGTGCTATGGTTTGGCTATGTTTTGAGTGTTCTTTTGAGTATGCCTCCTCGTGGTTTGTGTGTTGAGAGCTTGGTCCTCAGTATGGCAGTGTTGAGAGATGGTAGGCTCTTTAAGAGCTGAGGCCTAGTAGGAGGTCACAAGATTGGCTCCTGTCTTACAATGTGATCCTTTTCCCACAACTTGTGTTTCCACCCTAATACCATCTGCCATGAAATGACACTGGCAGGAGAACCCTGACTAGAACCAACACCAAGCTGTTTGAACTTCCAGCCTCTAGGCTGAAACCTCTATTCTTTATGAAGTACCTAACCTTGGACATTTTGTTATAGTAACAGAAAATAGGCTTATATAATCTACGGATATTATTCAGAATTGTTTTTTACCTGGGCATCCTTAGGAGCACTGACAGATTCAGATCCCAGGCCTTCTCAAGAGATTCTAATAGAACATCATTACCTAGACCCATCAACCCAGAATGAACAGAGAATACAATTTCCAACTGTCTCAATGACTCACCCTGCATCCTCCTCAGATTTATCCCTCATATCATCCATGCTCTTAAGAGAGATGCTTCTCTTTCTAAATGAATGTTTCCATTAGTTGGTAAGGAAAAACCCTCTTTAGGAATAACAAATAATTGTGTTCATTTTTTGTTTGTTTGTTTTAAATTTAATTCAAACTGCTTGCATCTTGTTTCATTTACATGTGACATTAGTAATGAAATAGCATGTTCTCTAGCTAAATAATTTCATGAAAATCGCCTGTTGTATACTTAAAGCTACTCAGCTCAAGGATATTTCATGTCAGTTAAATGTTTTGGTTTTACTTCATCTATTATATATCATTGAATTTTATAGTTCAAGGGAAACATGAGCATAAAACCATCATTTTTGGTTTTTAAGGTGGGAAATAGAGAGGCAAACTTGTATCCCCTGTGAATGATCTAGAGATGAGAGGGGGACAGTATAGGAGGGAAGATATTGAGTAGGCCAGAGATTTGGGACGTAGTACATGGTGGAAGGGTTGGCCTCTGTCCATCTTAAGAGCAGGAAAGACACAATTCATAGGTACATGAATTTGGTGGCTTTGAGGGTGAGGGGATGTGACTTTTTCTTTGTCTATTAATAACACATGAGGGAGGTTGTTTTCGTCAGCTTTTTCACTGCTGCTACTAAATGATCCGACCAGCACAATAATAGAGGAGGAAAATTTTATTTGAGATCTTAGTCCATAGAAGGCCAGCTCCATTCCTCGAGACTCAAGGTGAGGCTGAACATCATGGCAGGAGAGGATGGCAGAGGGAAGCAGTTCAAATCATGGTGATCAGATAGAAGAGAGAGAGACTCCACTCTCCAGATACAAAATATATACCCAAGAGCTACACCTCAATCCCAATCTCCTCCAGCCACACCCTACCACTTCAATTAGTCCCATCAGGGATTAATTCACTGATTAGGTTAAGACTCTTACAACCCACTCATTTCTCTGAACCTTCCTGCGTTGTCTCACCTGTGAGCTTTTCGGGGGACACCTCACATCCAAACCATAACAGAGATGATCAGAAGATAAAAGAGGATAAGCCAGGCATGGTGGTACACACCTGTAATACCAGCTACTCGTGAACTGAGGCAGGGGGAATCACGGGTCCCAGGTCAGCCTGGGAACTCTGCAAGACCCTGCCTCAGAATTATAAAAAGGACCGAGGATGTAGCTCTGTGGTCAAGTGCCCTGGGTTCAATCCCAGTCCTGCAAAAAAAGGAAAAAAAAGAAGAAGGAGGAAGAGCATGGTGGAAATTTGAGGAAAGAGGAAAAACTATTAGGATTGTCATCCAGGAAGAATAAAAAGTAATACAACTAGAAAAGTGTAAAAGAATCATTCAAAGTTGAGTGCCAGTTTGAGATTTGGGATAATGAATTCGAAGTAAGAGCATTAAGCAGTTTTGGGGGATTTGATCCTTCCAGGAATTTTAACTGCTCAATTGTGAATGGCTCCTTGGGTTGGAGCCATGCTGTTTCCAATGGTGCAAGAGAGAGGCGAGACAGAAAAAATTTTTTTGAGGAATTGATCATAAAGTTGCACCACAGAATCTAAACTGGATCTGGAGGACAAAGAGCACATGGTTAGAATTATTCAAGGATAAGGTCCCTGTACGTCAAGGGATTATTGGAAAGTAGGAGCTGGGTTTTTTACAATTTTAATCTTTATGCCTTCAATTTGTACATAGTCTAAATTATACTCCAATTAGACAACTGTCCTCAGAGCACAAGGTGGAGAGTATTGTCGATGGGTCCAATAGTCAAATTCCCACATCAGGATTTTTATTTAATAGACTATTGCATTAGTCAGTGTTATGACTTGGATATGAGGTGTCCCCAGAAGCTCATGTGTGAGACAGTGCAACAAAGTTTAGACACTGCAAGAGATGACTGGGTTATAAGAGTATTCACATAATCGGTGCATTAATTCTCGACATGGATTAACTGGGTGGAAACTATAGGCAGGTAGGGTGCAGCTGGAGGAAGTGGGTCCCTGGGGACATACCTTTGGGATATATATTTTGTCCTTGTTGAGCAGGAACTCTCTCTCTGCTTCCTGATGTGATGTCCTTATCCACTTTCCTCTGTCACACTCTTCCACCATGATGTCCTACCTCACCTTGAGCCCCAAGGAATGGAGCCCGCTGTCTATGAGCTGAGACCTCTGAAACTGTGAGCTCTGAAACTAAAACAGTCAGTTTTTTGCCACTGTGACCAAAATACCTGACAAGAACAACTTAGAGAGGGGGACGTTTATTTAGAGTTCATGGTTTCATACAGTCCAGGGACAGCTGATTTCATTGCTGTGGGTTCAAGGTAAGGCAGAACATCATGGCAGAAGGGCGTGTTGGAGGAAATCTGCTCAGCTTATAGCAGCCAGGAAGCAGAGAGGGTGTGTGAGGAGCCAAAATATAATCCCCAAAGCCTTGCCCCCCGTGATCTACTTCCTCCTGCCACACCCCCTTGCCTACAGTTACTACTACCCAGTAGTCTACTAAATGGATTAATCCATTGATGAGGTTACAGTTTTCATAATAATATCATTCACCTCTGAATTTTGCCACATTTCCTGACATATGAACTTTTGGGGGGGACATTAAAGATTCAAACTATAACATCTATGTTAGTATTTGGATGATGATAGAAGATTTTTATTGCTTTTATTCAATATGGGGTAAACTTATCAATTAACAATGAAAAAATATATAAAAGCTCAACTATTCTTTGCTGTTTTTTACTATAAAACTGTCTCTTTATAAAATTTCTTTTTAAACTGCTTTTGTAACTTACCAGTGAATCACAAATAAGGATGACAATTAATATTTAGTTCTCTGGAAATAAAAATTTGAAAAGGAAATCACATTCATTATGGAAAATTCAGAGAGTTTAAGAAAACATTTTTAAGAATCCTATCCTCCAGACACAAATGCCTTTCCATTTTTAGGCATATTTTAATAGTTTTTATTACTTTATGTCTTTTTTAATGGTTGCAAGATATTTGTGTTGATTCTTAAAATACATGAAATTATTTTTTTCTTATGATACAGTTTAGATTCTTTTCACTTTTATGATATGAAAAACTCTGAAATGAGCCCCAGCAAGACACTATCAAGTTATAGGTGTATCAATTAGGAAGACCATGACCTATGCTGCTAAGGCTTATTTTGGAGCAATGTTTCCATGTCAGAATGTTCCAGAACTGTCTGGAAGAAAGTACTATTAGGAGGACTTTGGATACCTGAGAAAGAAAAATAACCTTTCTTCTTATTCAGTTTTCACTTTTTTATCTTTTTCATCAAACCCTTTCATTACCACAGTAGCTGAATCAATGCTTAGATTTTCTAAGTTGGGAAAGGTCCTATAAACTACCATTTTACTCACTGTATCTTGTAAGATTGTTCATTTCACCCAGGACCTTGAAATTGACAGAGACTATCTTAAATCTCAAATATTCTATCTGCTTCCTTTCTCCCATTACCCCCAAAAGTGAAAAAAAAATGCTATTTTTTAAATATCAGTAACAGAATACTTAATTCTAGTTCATGAAGTATAAATATTTTTGGTTGCCTAGTTTGAAGAATAACTGATAAAATTTCTTGAGGAAATAGGTGTCATAGTTACATAATTCATTTTTTTCCAACGTTCTCTAACATTTCTAGAATCTAAAGGTGTGAAAGACATGGTCACAGAAACCAAATGTTTGTAAATGGTGCTGCGTCAGAAAATGTCATGCTTCTTGATGTGTTCATCATGAATTATCTCAAACAAAGATGGATTTTCCTTTTTTTATGTGTTTGCATTATTTCAGCAGGGCTATCAACTAAAGGTTCACATTCTTCTTTTAACAATGCATGGGAATCTGAATTTCATTTAGACACTTTCACAGTTGTATGAGTTAATACCAGCCTTTGAATCCTTTATACCCAAGGAAAGTATAGTTGGAATTGGAATGGTATTTTGATGATAAGTAGGAAAGAAAAATGAGATGAATGGGTTTGTAAATGGCCTCAATAATTTAGACAGAGAAAGATGGTAAACTGTTACCTACACTGAAAGTGTTTTATGCATACCACTTTTGATTTTGCTTTTGTTGAGTTATTGGCTTGATATGTTTGAAAGACAGCATAAAATATTTGGTTTTGATTTCTTTTCTGAAAGATAAGATACAAAGTGCAAACTCATCAGATTTATATGAGAATGGATGCAAGCTAGTTATAGTCTTCTAAATTGGAATTGCTTATTCTTTGGCAAGAACTAGCTTGGGTATTGTCAGCATTTTAGAAAAACACCTCATAAGAACTGCCTTCACAAAGCAAGGTAAGATACCAAGTACTGCTGTTTCAGAACTGTAAGTTTAGTGGACTAGTATCACTGTGGTACCCAGAGTAAGTATGACATATTATATAAATGAGATGTTTGAGAATTTCTCCCAAATTATGGTTGCGTATTGGATTGATTATTTACTTATTTGTGTATCTAGGTCCTGGGAATGGAACCCAGGGTCTCATGCATGCTAAGCAAGCACTCTTCCACTGGGCTGTACTTCCATCCCCCTACTGGATTTGAATGTGTTCCTGCTATTTTATTAATTAACAAAAAGTCCCTTTTCGGTGTAAATTTAAGGAAATTATTCATTGAGTCCTAATGCCTTTCAATACCCATTGAGACATGTGGCTTTATTTTTATCCCCATTTAATAACCAGGAAATAAAGGCACAAGGATTTATGCAACTTGCCCAGGATCACAGATAACAACAAATGGTGGAGCAGGATTTAAACTCTAGTTCCACACAGTGTAGTCTTCATTGTGTTTCCTTGTGGGTTCTAGTTTTCTCCATGGGCTCCATATAGTAATGGCAAACCCTCTTCCAGAGGCTGAATGTGAATGTTACCTTTGCGTGTGACACTTTCTGTTGACCATGAAGAGATTGTCATAAGGAATTTGAACAGGTTTGGAGAATCAACCATTAGCAAAAAAATCATAATGAAAGAGCTTAGGGAGATGCGCCAAGCCAGCACTGTGTTATGGGTTTGCCTAAATTATAGGAAGTAAGGGGAAGATGGGGCAAAGAACTTTCTATTCTCAACTTGTCTGATGCATAACTTACCCAAGGTTCAGAAATATGACCTGTTTAAGAATAGGAAGGTACTTAGAAAGTAAGACTGTCACCCTTTGCACGTTTTTTTTTAGCCTTTAAGAGGACATAAAAGGAAATCATCGCATAGAGAGTTTATAGGTTTTGAAAGTAAAATTTTTTAAAAAGCAAAGGGAACCCTTTCAAGGACTTTTGATATAGATCTTTGATGTATGAGAAGCTGTTGGGTAGGCCTCTTGAACATCTGACTAAGCCTTAGGCCTTGAAGGTATCAGCAACCTCATTGCCCTTTTCTGCATTATACAATGAAGTAAACTCATAGAGAAACAGTAGGGACATTTTATTTGTCATTTTGGTGCTGGGGATTGAACCTAGGGCCTCATGCATAGTAAGCAAGCCCTCTATGAGTGAGCTACATTCTGAACCCCATTTTATTTTAAAGAAGAAAACCAAAGGAGGCCCTGAGATGATGACCCTATCCAAAATTAAATATTACAAACCTAAGAGTTCGATAAGTATCTCATGACAAGTGATGTTAGTGTTTTGTCGTATCTTCAAAAGCTACAAATCAGTAGTGTTCATGAAGTCGAATCGATGAAAGCAGCTCTCAGGTATTTAAGAGGAAGCTATCAGTGTAGAGATTGGATAGAAAGAGACATGGGGGATCCAGCAACTGAAGAGGCCTTAATGAAATTCCAGTTAAGGAAGCAATTGAAAGGCCATTCTGACTAAGGTGGGGAAGGTAGGAGGAAACCCAGCTTGCTGAACAAAGCGCTGCGTGGATGGCTAAGGCAGGAAGAAGGATGCCACACCAAAGTAGAGGGTGGCAGCAGGCCAAGGAGGAACACAAAGAAACAGCAGAAGCGGAAAGTCGGGCAGCTCAGACAGGAAATGAGAAGCAACTTTCAAAACACATCAAGGGAAACCTTCTTTAAATACATCAGAAACAACAGGACAGGGAAATGTAGTTTCTCTGTTAAGCAGAAGAGGGATTTGGTTTTAAATGACACCTGTAAGTCAGTTTGTCTGTTTTTTTTTTTTTTTTTTTTTCTTTCCCACAAATGCAAAATGTCTGTGTTTTCAAGGAGTCTGGTAGTATTGACTGGGAGTTGGAGGAGTCAACAAAGTTATTAGAAGAACTGGCAAAAAGGTGGGTTTTTTTCCCAGACAGTTTGTATTCATGTCTGTAGGCACCAGTGACTTATCCATCAGGATACTGAAATATTTGTTTTGAATGATAACCTCACAGAGCACCAGTCACAGAGAGAATATAGAACCTAGGAAAGGGGCAACATGCCATTTCTATGTAATATGAAATGAAGAATAGCCTTGAAATGACAAATTTGAAAAATTTTATGACCTGGAAGAAAATTTGGTGGTGGTAGTAGGGAAGAGTTACAGATATCAAGTAGGTGTGTATCATCAATTTCCAAAATGGATTTGGAAATACTTTGCAGGCTGGTAGGTAGCAGGTATTACCAATGTGGTCTAAAAGACAGCAGAGCTTGTCAGAATAATGCAGTTTCTCTCTCTCTGTGACAGAATGGCGGCCCATAGATTGTGGGAAAGTGAACGGTGCAATTTAGTTTGATTTTAGAAAGGCTGCTGAATCTTGGCCACAAGTCACATCTATCAGACCCCAAAGAAATGATTATTTTTCACTACACAACTCTTTGAGGGGCTACCTCAATGGAGTACCTTGAAAGCATGTTTAAAATTAGAAATGAAGTAGTGGAGTGGGTAAAAAGGGTGATATCAACAAATGCTCTATAGTGATTATTAATAGATCCAGCACTTATTGAAAATGTCCAGTAATCTTCAAGAAGCATAGAAAGTATCAGGAAGCATAGAAAATGACTAGGTTGGTGGCAGAAGTATGGGAGATTTAAGATCATTGGTCAAAATGCTTGTGGTCCTTGAAAGATATGGTTGAAAACCAAGTAGTAGAAGGTAATATCAGGGACAGAAGCGGGGACATATAGAGTCCCTATATTTTATGTGAGGAATCACAATAAATGAATGTTCAAAAGGCATATAATTTGAGGCACTCTGATAGTGGTGTTTTTTTTTTTTTTTTTTTTTCCTTCCCAAAATCAGTATTGAGTTGTTTTTTTTCTGAGTCATGTAAGTTGGTCCTTTCTGGACCAGCTTAGAGATCAGCTGCCCTCTAAGTAGAGTTAAGAGAAGACCTTGTTAATCTATAGCTCATAAACACCATATGACTTCCAAGGTCAAGGAACAGAACACATTGTACTAAAAGCATGTTGCAGCCTGAGTGAAGCAAGGATCTGGTCTTAGCTCCACAAGGGAACAATTGTAGATACTGAAAAAGCCAGGAAGATGGTTAAAAGGTTGGAAAAGAAAAAAAAAAAAAAAAAGAGGGAGACTTCCAGCACAAGCAAAACTTGACTTCGGTGTGGAAGAATGTTGAGAGATAAGTTGTTCATGTGAAGTATGCAAAGAACTCCTAAAAGCACATTGGTGACAGCTGTTCTGCTTTTCTTTTGACGACAAAGAGGGCAAAGGCTTAACTGCATAAAGGATTTGGAATAGATTTAAAAGAAGATAGTCTGTTCCTAAACATTGAGATAAGTGAGGGAGGGAGAATGTGTGCCTCCTTCTAAGGAATCTTTAGAATTATAAGCAATTTGTGTGTGGGGAGGGAATACATGGGTATTTATGAAATGTTTGAATTTGGACTAAAAAAATCATGGAGATGAACCCTCTTAAGTCTTTAAACTGCATGTCAAAATTTGTAATTGTTTCGAAGGACTTAATCTGTAAGAAAAGTTTTAATTGGCATTTTCTTCTTCCTACCACGACTGTATGCTCAGCTCTCTTCTAATTGCCTCTCTTCTAACTCCTTCACAGCTCTTGGACTTTTATTATGTGTGCTTCTCCTTGGTGCCTCTCAGCTGTGTAAATGGACCCTTTCTAGCCTGCTCACCATTGAATTCCAGGTCCAACACAGGATCAGGCACATAGTCCTAACATTTGGAAAATGAATGATGGATGTTGAAAGAAGTATGGCACAGAAGGCTGCAGGCTTGAAAGTTTGTCATTTTAGGAATTATTTGCACAGACTAGAAGCTTGGTAAAATGTGTTTCCCAATCTTTATCAAGTTCTTGAAGTCTTACTACTGCTGGAAATACATGTCATCTGAACCAAAGAGCTCCATCTCTAACCATCTTCTTTTTGCAATCTAAGTGAAATCCATCCATATGGATGTTCACAGTGGTGATATGCATGATGACCAAGAAATGGAAAGCCAGTGTCCGTTGACTGATGACTTTGATAAACAAAATGCGGTGCATGCAAACAGTGGTACTAACGTGTTACAACATGGGCTAATCTCAAAAGTGTTATGCTGTGTGAAATAAGCCAGTCTCAGAGGACCACCTATTATGACTCTGCTTTTAAGAAATGTCCAGAACAGAGATATCCAGAGACAGAAGGTAGATTGGTAGTTGTCCAGGATCAGAGAAGTTAGGAGGAAAGAGGGAGTAACTGCCACTAAGTGTGTAAAAATGTTCTAAAATAGATTGACAAGATGCCACAACCCCGTGAATAGCCCCCAATCCATTGAATTATGCACTTTATGTGGGTGCATTCATAGGGGACACCTGGCACCATGGTGACAGGCCTCTAGCAAGAAAAGAACACAAAGACCGCGTGGAGTTGAGATAGCCCAAAATTCTATTTTTTCCTATCTTCCAGATTTACCTTTGACTAACCTGTGCTTAAGGACTACACTAGGAAAACATGTTTTCTACAAAACAAGTCTTGTGATACTGCTGTTTCCCCTTAAAATGTGTGTGGACCTCCTAATCTTGCATTTAATGTGTTAGATCTTTAGTGCCTTTTTCTGTGTCTACCTTGCCCTTCACAACATGAACTTGAGTCCTGTGATTCCATCCAGGTCACTGCTGTGTCTGTGTTGATTTGCCCAAGACTTGACACTGGTAGGAAGACTACAGGTGTGTGCTGAATTATCTATGTTTAGATATAAAGACCTGGAAAGATTTTGTTTAAATAAAGAATGTAGAGTGTCTTGTGAGTTTAACAGAGTTGCTTGTTGAGGAAAGTCTTTTTAAAAAAATTGATATTCAAATGACTTTCAGTGAGGGTGCCAAGACCATTCGTGAAGTCAGGATGGTGTCTTTAACAGATGTTCTTGGAAAAACTGGATGTCTCTTTGCAAAAGAATAAAGTTGAACCCTTAACTTACACTGTGTGCACAAATTTAAAAAATACTCAAAATGGATCTAAGACCTAAAATGTACCATTTAAAACTATAAAAGTCTTAGGACAAAATGAGAAAGTTTCATGATACTATGTTAACAGTGGTTTTGTGGAAGTAACACCAAAGCACAGGCAAAAATAGCTAGGTATAGTGGGGCAGCCCTGTAATCCCAGTGGCTCAGGAGGCTGAGGTAGGAGGATAGCAAGTTCAAAGCCAGTCTCAGCAACTTAGCAACATAACGAGACCCTGTCTCAAAATAAAAAATAAAAAGGGCTGGGGATGTGGCTCAGTGGTTAAGCGCTTCTGGGTTCAATCCCTGGTACCAACAAACAGAGCTCTGGGTATGAATGGTGGTGACAGTTGTATAACAGTATGAGTATAATTAAGGCCACTGAATTATGCATATAAAAATAAAGCAGTGAATTTTATGTTTTATATTTTTTAACCATAATAAAAAAATTATTATTTTTAAATAAGGGTATTTACTTATATAGATAGAATTGGTATAAAAGCCCTTTACACCAGTCTCAGTTGCTGCTTCTAGAAACAGCCAGGGCAGTAAGCATTTTCTTACCTTCATTGTCTGACAGCTTGTCCTTCAGAATTACTGGGTGAGCCACACAGTAATTTACAAAGTTTGCAATACTACTGAAAACACTCTTGAGAAAAACCTGGAACTCAGTATGTCATCTCATCTGGGTCAAATTCTATGAGATTTCATAATGTTGTGTTTGGTGTCATTATTGGTGATTTACTGATTTTCATAGTGATTATTTGAAACAGCACCTTAAAAATGCATTTACAGAAATTGTATCTTTGAAAGACACTACTGTCTCATGAGCCGTTTCCTAGTAGAAATCAAGGACTCACTGATATGATGGAATACGAGTTTGGTGCTTCAAAATGGGTTTATGAAAAATGGTGGACTGAGACAGACATCATTACCCTATGATTACACGAATGGTATGAATCTACATCGTGCACAACCATAGAAATGAAATAATGTACCCCATTTGTGTACAATGAATCAAAATGCAGTCTAAAAAACTTTTAAAAAAATAATTTTTAAAAAAGGGTCTGAGAAATGGATGCTTGGTACAACTGATTTCTTCTGTGACAAATGGCTTGACTGTCTTGGGTTGGATACCTGTACATACCTCACTTCATGAAAGCATGACAAATAGTGTTTTGTTAGTCTGCACATATAGCTTTAGATTTTTCCCTCAACATTTTGCCAATAATACATGGTACATGGGACATGGTATTCTCTCAAAATGTTTTCTAAATTAAACATGCATCTGTAGTCTAGCATGTGTCTCAGTGTCCTACCAGCCTTCCTCAATTCCCCTGAAGTCTTTTTATTGCCAGAAATTCTGTAATCTATATCCCAGTAGGTTACTTTGTAGGGTTTTCTGCCAAAACTTCCTGCAGGCTGCTCCCAGGTTACTCTAAAGAGGCTGGAATAGCTATCCTTTTCTCAAAACCCTGATAGAGAATCCTCACCTGTATCTATATAGTCTGTGAATCCCTCATGCACAGTTTCAACCAACCATGAGTTAAAATTATTCAGAAAAAAACTGCACCTGTACTGAACACGCGCATCACTTTTTTCTTATTATTCCCTAATCAATACAATCTACCAGCCATTTACTTAGCATTTACATTGCATTATGCATTGAGTCATCTAGAGATGATTTAATGTATATGGGAGATGAATATAAGTTATATGCAAACACCATGCCATTTTTAGTAAGAAACTTCAGCACCTGTGAATTTTGGTATTTCTGGGGTTTTGGAGTCAATCCAATGTAGACACCAAGGAATGACTGTACTTAGGAGTTCCCTAGTATCTGGAGATGGCTTTTGCTGGTCCTCTGCAGAATACCAAAAATCCCTTTTGGGGGAATCTTGACCTTAATCAACCCTCTCAGTCCTACTCTCTCAGTCCTGGAGGTTGACATATAAATGGCCCTAAAATGAATAACATCAACACCCCCTCACTTCTGGAGGATTGACAGACAGTCACCCAGGTCCTATAGCAATTAGACAACCTGGAGAGAACCTCGTGAAATTATTCTTGCATCCAAGCTGGACTGGATTTAATCCTTCAACAAAAGGCAACTTGTCAACTTTGTAAGAAGCTGAGCATATTTTACAACTCTGACCTTGACATCCAAGGAACACCTGTCCAACCTAAAACTTGTTGGAAATAGATTTGCTTTGCATGTAATATAAATTTGTTTTTTTTCTCATTCTAGAAGTATTACATGTTCCTTTAAAAATATTGTCAATTGGAGGCATTTTAAGTTTATTTCTTTCAGTTCTTTTCTTGTGGCTAAAAATTCTACACAGAATCAATTCCCATAATATAGATGACTCTTAAGAAAGCATAATTTCAGCTAGGTGCAGTGGCACATGCCTGTAATCCCAACAATCTGGGAGGCCAAGGAGGATTGCAAGTTCAAGACCATCCTCAGTAACTTAGCAAGACCCTGTCACAGAATAAAAAATAAAAAGGACTAAGAATGTGACTCAGAGTAAAGCACCCTGGGGTTCAATCCCCAATACCAACAAATAAATAAACAAACAAACAAATAAATAATTTCATTGTAACAGAATTATATTCAAAGTTTTATAGAAGGATATATATATGAAGATAAAGCAAATTCAGGAATAAATTTCATGTTCTATGGGGAAGGAAAACTTTGAGTCAAAGTGACTCACATTTAAATCCTACCAATATGTTTTTTTATTTTTATTTTATTTTTTTAGTTGTAGATGGACATGATATCTTTATTTTTTATGTGGTGCTGAGAATTGAACTCAGTACCTCACACGTGCTAGGCAAGTGCCCTACCACTGAACCACAACCCCAGCCCCTAAATCCTGCCAATGTTTACTTATTTGTAAAACTGAAAATATCACATTTCTCTCAGCATTAATATGTGGATTACATAAAATCCTACATATAGATAAACCTGATGAGTATCTGGTACATGCTGCAGCTTTTCAAATAATGATCTCTCCTTCATACCACCTTCCTTTTTTGTTTTGTTTTTTTTTTGTTTGTTTGTTTTGTTTTCTGTTTACTACCCCCCCCACACTTAATGTTATAAATATTTTGCTTTTTTGCGTGTGAAGTGGGGATTGAAGCTTAGGGCCTTGTACAATGCTAGGAAAGCACTCTACCCCTGAACTAGACCCCTAGCCCTTGGATATTTCTTTATATTAGCATAGAAAATGTTTTTCCTTTGGGTCATAATCACTACCCATCAGTTGTTGGGCATTGCCAGTCTGCCAGTTTTTGACCATTTCAGTCGATCTTCATTTATGTAGCTCATTAGTTATTACCTAATTTAAATCTACAGAAAATTAGCCTTCTAAATGAAAGGATGTCCCATGTCATCCTTTGTAAAAGGTCTACTTTCTTAGTGTCAGAGTCGCTTCTTGGGCTCTTGGCCTTAACCTTACAAGGACCTGTTCGATCACTGAGTTTGGGAGCCAGCGACCTCACAGGTGAGATGGTAGTCAGGAATGATAGTATTTGTCTAATAAATACGGTGGGCCAGGAATCGGACCAAGTGCTTGACATACATTTTCACCTTTTTCACTCTCCAGTGGGTGTCATTAGCACTATTTTATAGGAGAGGAACTTAAGACCCTCAGAGGTTGGTTAATTCACTCTGGACAGCACAATAAGAAGATTCTGGCCTGTGTTGCACCTGGGCCTCTCTGAGATGTTTAGTATTTTCCACAGTTGAATTGCCTTTAGGGGTTATGATATGGGGGAACACCTTCTAACCAAAGGAACTTTAGGATCCTCCAAAACCAGCGTTAAAGGCTGCCTCACAAAATGGGTCCCTACTTTCTTGCAATTCCATCTTCTCTTCCTCTCTCCCTTACTTGTTGGAATAGCAGGTTCATTTTCTAACACGTGTTAATAAATGTCGCTGGTTCCAAGGATTCAGTGCCATGCTGTAGAAAAGAAGACTCGCTGCAGGCTATGTGGTTCTGTGTAGAAGGAGAGGCTTTTTCAACCATCTCACTGGATCTTGATCTCCAGGCCATTTGGGGTCAGGTAGGAGAATGGCTGAGAGAACTGGCTGACTTGACTCCTTTTTGTGAGGGAGTGTCAATCAGTCACTGCTACAACTTTTGTTGTCCTCTGGTTAGTGCTGTGGAACTTACTTCTCCATCTCCTCCCTCCACCTCTGTCTCCTCCCTTACCCATGTAGCATCTGTCACATCACAAAGGTGATGCCAGATAAGGCTTTTCTGGCTCAGACAGAATGATCCATTGTGAAGTTTACTTTTGGAGGTTTTTTTTCCTTTAAACTGCCACAAAAAGAATGTTCTAGATACTACCTTATATAGTTAAATACCCACCCCCATTTAGTGCAATGCTCTTTCCTTCTAATAGATCAACCTTATGAGGAACTCTTTCTTTCTTTCCCTCTTTCTTTCTTTCTTTCTTTATTCCTTTTTTTCCTTCTTTTCTCTCTCTCTTCTTTCTTTCCTTCCTTCCTTTGTTCCTTCCTTCCTTCTTCCCTTTTTATTTGTATATTTGTTTTTCCCTTTTGTTTTTTGCAGTACTTGGGATGGAACACAGGGCCTCCTGCCTACTAGGCAAGCAGTCTACTGCTGAGCAACATCCCTGGCCCTTTTTATTTAAAATTTTGAAACAGGGTCCTGCTCAGTTACCCAGGCTGACCTCCAACTTGTAGTCCTCCTGCCTCAGCCTCCTGAGTAGCTGGGATTAGCAGACATGTGTCACCACATCCAGCTGGAAATTCTTTTCAAGTAAACAAAAATAACCTCAGCATCCTATCCAGCCTCTTAATGGGTCAGAATATTTTTTGAGAGAAGGACAGTGTGTGTGTGTGTATGTGTGTGTGTGTGTGTGTGTGTGTGTGTTTAAAAATGTGTCTTTAAAAGGCTTTGTGGAGATAGTACTTAGTCATGTAATCCTAAGAAATACAAATCCCCTTCTCTGATTGCTTCACTCTTTCCTGGAGATACCACGTTCTGCTCAACAGGCTGCCGAGTCCATATGGATTATAGACCTTGTTAACCTGTTTGGACTTCTGTTGAAATAACCATTACATTGCAGAAGGAAAACCAAGAAATATATTATCCTTGGGCTAACGTGGGACTCAGTGCCCCAGATTGCAAATGAACTTTATTAAAATTTCTTTCTTGAAGCATGCCACAGTTGTATATAATAGGATTCCCTTTTCCATGTCTTTTGCATATAAACAGACTCTGCACAGGTTGAACATCATCACACCCCTAACTCCAAAATTCAAGATTCAAGATGTTTCAAAATCTAAAAATTTTTGAGCATTGATGTGAATCACAAGTGGAGAATTCCATACCTGACCTAATGTAACAGGTCACAGTCAAAATGTTGATGCAGTAAATATATTATAAAAATTACCTTTAGATCCTGTGTATAAGGTGTATAGGAGATGTAAATGAGTCTTTTGTTTAGATTCAGATTCAACCCCCAAGATATCTCATTATGTATATGTAAATATTCCAATTTTTTAAAATCCAAAGTCTGAAAAATTCCTGATCCCAAGAATTTCAAACAAGGGGTAATCAAACTGTGTTAAACCTCTCCTTGAGATGGCAGTCCCAGAGGTCAGCTGGAGGATTGTCCTGTTAAGATGATTCCTTCTCATCTATCCCTAAAAAAGAGATCTCATAAATTATTTTTATTTAAACCAGATGTTTTGTTAATCTCTATCTGGAATTGAGTTCTCCTTTTGTGTTCCTTTTCCATGGAGTCTTGATGTATTATTTCATTACTTCTACCTCTAGGTAAGTATAGTCAGTCTTCCTACAGTATCCAAGGGGGGTTGATTCCAGGACCCCTATGGATACTAAAATCTATAGATGTTCATATAATATGGCATAGTATTTGCATATTACCTATGCACTTCCTGTGTTTGCTTTAAATCATCTCTAGTTTACATATAATACCTAATACAATGTACATGCTATGTAAGCAGTTGTTATACAATGTTTTTTAGGGAATATTGACAAGAAAAGAAATCTGTGTGTAATCACTACTGACAGTTTTTTCCCAAGTATTTTCCATCTATAGTTGTTGACTCTGTGAATGTGGAACCTGTGGGTGCAGAGGGTCCACCATATAGCATCTCCCTTTCTGAACCCAGCATTCCTGGGAAAACTTTATCAAGTTGAATTAGAGAAACAAAATGTATTTTCTTCCATACTTCCTATCATCTCCTATGACTCCTTTAATATTTATTTTCATGAACTGAAGTTGAAGTTTAGATTTCCTTAACATGATTTTTTGGACAAAGAGCTTGCAACTGACATCAAGTGTTCTATGATTTCTGTGCCAGTTGCTAACTAGTGACTTTACACGAGGCATTGAACTTTCCCTAGTTCATCCTCTTAAATGTGGAAGCTGAAATGGATGTTCTCAAAAATTCCTTTTAGCCTTGATAGTTCCAGGACTTTGAAAAAAGATTCTTGCATAGACTAAGAATAACCTATTTGTTCCTTAAGTATTGTTATAAAGTATCATTTATAACAACCAATGTATCAAATCAAAGTATCCTTTATAACAGTCCATGTTTGAAAGGAATGCCTGTATACAGATCTTGGATGAATAATTAAAATTGAAGGAAATCTACTAGACTGTCCTTACTAGCATGAATTATGATCCTAGTAGCTGGTAAGCTAGAGATATGTGTAAGTCCATGGTCACAGAGAGCAACTGTCACAAACATTGGAGTATATCAGTTCAGATGTGGAGAAAAAGAAGACAGTTGAGAAACAATTGTCAATAAATCTAAGCATTTTAATTAGAGATACTTTCCTTATATACTTAATCAATTTAGTAGAAGACTGGCCACAGGAAAGATGCCAGTTGGCAGCCAAAGAGGACTATTTTTTAAATTAAAAATTTAAATGTAATATATGTAATGTACATGGGAAATCTCAAATATATGTTCAAATAAGCTGTACATACCTACATTTACAAAACTAAAAGCTCTTGCCCTCAATTTTTAATCCTTTCTAAAAGTAACCATTGTTAATAGTTTCTTGTGAGAACCTTTCCCAAAATAACATTTGTATATCCCAGTAGGCAAATGCACAGCACATTTATATACATTATCATAATGTACACTTCAGTTGGTGCATCTTCAAGGTATTCAACATCAGTTCATACAGACATAACTGGCTTTTTAATGACTATATTTTTTACCACCATATTAATTATCACAACTGAGTAAATCCATCTCCTATACAACTTAGGAGATCATTTCTCTTGTTTCCACCTTTCTCAAACTGCAACTCCAGTGTTCTGTCTTTAATCTTCTTAGATGAAACTTCTCAGTGAGTTTTTCCCAGCTATTATATATATAAGGGAAATTTCTAAAATCTACTGATTGTTAAAAAAATGTTTATGAATTTTATCAGAATGGTTGTACCAATTTGGACATCTCTGCAACATGGAAGAATTATAGTTTATTGTTATTAAACCTAGATATCAAAATTTAAAGTTTTTCTCATCTAATGAGTGAAAACAATTTGATTTAAATTTTTAAAATCATTTATGTTAAAGTATATTTTTCTGTGTTAGTTGATTTTGTGTTCGTATAAAGTTCCAGTTAGTGTGTTTGTCTGTTTTTAATTGGATAATTACTCTTTTTTGTATTCCTTTGGTAAAACCACTTCATAAATCGAGGAATTAACTTTCTAATACACTTGATATAAACTTTTTCCAGTTTGTGTTTTGATTTCGTTTGTGGAGAGTTTTTCCTTGAGAAATTTAAATATTTCATGTAATCAAATTTAAAAATCTTTCATATTTCTATCTTTGGAGTGTAGTTTTAGAAAAGCCTTCCCCCATTCCAATATGATATATATAAAAATTGTGTTTTATTCTAATCTTTTTAGTGTTTAACATATCTTGGTTGTAGTATTTAATCTACCTGAAGTTTATTATGAGGTGAGGCATCTGATAGGGAACCAAATTTATTTCTTTTTCCAAGTGGCTAGTCATTTGTGTACTATCACTCACTGAATAATCTTTTCCCACTGATTTGAAATATCTGTCTATAAGACCCACCCTTCTGCTCATGTTGGGGTATATTTATGAGCCCTGATTTGATTCCACAGAGCTGCTGTTTCCTTCTGCAATTTCAGTTTGTTGGAGTTACTGTATTTTTAGTTATGGGTCAAATTGGAGGAAGATTAGTCCTTCTTCTCTGCTCACTGTTTTGGGGTTACTTCGTTTAGAGACCTCTTCGTTCTAGTTTTTTCTATGAACTTCAGAACTAATAATGCTTATGATGACATTATATCATCTAAAAAGAATTAACTTTGCCATTTTAGTAAGCTTAAGAAGTTTGAATATTCAAAATTAAAAATAAGATCATTTTTAAAATAGCATCTAGAAAGAAATTTTTAAATGCCTTATCTAGAAATCTCACTTCTGGAATGTTCAGTAAATAAGATATTACTGTACCTATTCATGCACACATTTGTAGGCAATCAGCCAGAAGAGTGTTAGTATTCTTAAGCTGCATCTTTTAGTATGTGGCACATCAAATAGAGTTATGGGTTGCCCTGATCTGACTGATTTCATATAAAGGTCTTAGTTCTGGCAGCAGTTAGGACAGATTCATTCTTGGAGGTAAATCTTCTTGCAGCAGGAAGCTGAGGTTTTGGGGTAGATTCCAAGAGTCAGTTCTGATCTTATTGTTGGGGAATGTAGAAACCTAAAGCCTTTCTTTAGTTAATAATGTGAATAGTGAAGGCTTTTTTTTCCTCCCTGAGCTGATTGGGTATTTTCCAAAAGAGGACAAGCTTTTAATAACAGGGACGTAACTTTTCATTCTACACAGATCTATACTTAAACATGGTCAGAGAACGGTCCCTGCTGTAAAATATCCTTATTTGTACATGTAAAAGTGCAAGGGAGAGACCTTACTATTTATACGTAGAGAAAAAAAAAATGAGATTTCTTTTCTGTCTTCCATATGTTTAATGATAGAATTGTGTCTTGACTTCTGACTTAAAACAGACCATGGATTCAGTGAGTTGATAGAGTTGAGAACTGTTCCTATCTCAGAATCACCTCCGCAGTCTCTCTCAGAGAATCCAGTATCAGCTGTCCAGGTGGCAAATCTATCTTAAGTTGATGGGGCAGTTTGGTTGTTTCTTTTCAGTTGAGCAAATAGATATTTGTGTGCCTTCATCCCAGCCTCAAGTCAAAGAAGTGATCTTGGGGTATGAAAAAAGTATTTGCAGTATATCCTATTACCTTGACTTTACATAAGAAAAATACTTTTCTCAATCCAACAATATCAAGCACAAGGTTTCCTTCACTGACAATTAGCACTGAAAATGAACTTCATTTGTCCTTCAGCACACAAAAAGAGCTGTGAGAAGCTATGTCAGATGGTACTCGAGGGATAGCTATCATTCTAGACTTGAGTTCCTTCAGCATCAAGCACACATCTGTCCACCTAAGTAGGAATGGGAGAAGATTTGTCTTCATATGACCATCATCCCCAATGAAAAGGGTAGCCGGGACTCACAGCAGTCTACCTCAGTGAGCCTGTCCAAAAGACATCTGTACGTAGTCCAGCATTAAAGTAAGAACATGGGTAAATCTCTCAAAGAATCAGAAAATACCAAAGGGACCATTAGGCTAAATGAAATGGGTCCGCGATCGTCACTCAAACTTGACTGAGTTCAGGGACAGTCCCCTCTAGAAAGAGCTGTTAGATAAGGATGAGTTTTGTCTAAATATAAAAGTAAGAAATTGCCCCTGCAATACAAATGACATGCTAGGAATAATTTGTCCTTTGAACCCTCCTTATTTTTTTAGACTTTTTCTTATTTTTCTTACTCTGGAGAATCTTGGGCAAGGAGTTGTTCTCTTTGATACACTTTTTTCCCCCTCTATTATTTAACAGTTGACAGTATTTTTTAAATTGTGGTAAAATGCACGTAACATAAAATTTCCATCTTAATCATTTTGAAGTATACTTTGAAGCGGTGTTAAGTATGTTGACATTGTTATGCAGTCAATTGCTAGAACCTTCTTACCTTGTACAACTGGAACTCAGGATCCATTAAATAGCCCTCCATTCCCCATTGCCCTGAGCAACTGGCCACCAACATTCAGCTTTCTATTTTTCTGAGTTTGACTAAATAATGCATTTATGTAAGATCATATAGCGATTTTGTGTGTGTGATTTATTTCACTTAACATGATTCCCTTAAGGTTCACCTGTGTTGTATCATGGATCAATATTTCCTTCCTTTCTGAAGCTGAATAATATTCCATTGGATCCCTGTCTTTGTCTTTTCATTCATCTGTCAGTGGAAATTTGGGTTGTATTCACTTTTAATCAATAAAATGTACACACGTTGTCTTTGTCCCTCTGAATATGTCTCAACAAAGTTATTTTAGAATCCGAAGATAACTTCCTAAACAGAATTTTACTCTTGTGCATACCTGTGAGTTAGCTCAATGAGGGTAACAGCACATAGTAGTAGTCCAAATAATTGTTTTAGAAATAAGTTACTGTGATTGGTCATAGTCCTGACCCCTCATTTCTTCCTCACTTCGGATAGACAGGTGTAGGTTCCATGAAGAAGCCGAATGACAAAGGTGGCAAGGGATGTTTGCTTTCTTGAGTTGATATCCCTCTACCCACATCCAGAAAGGTGCTTTTTATGGACATTTTAAGACCTCTCATAAGCTGGAGATGTGGTTTTATTTCCTCAAGTACACAGTGTGTGATCTTTCTCACCAGACTTTAAAAAAGACTGCTAGAAAAACAGAGGTCAGGAGAATGGTACCGGAGGGAGCCATTTATACTTTTCACATTCTCTGACCCCAGAGTCCATTCTTTTCTCAATACTTTCTTCACATTTCTCAGAGAAAGCTAGAAATGGGAACTTTCTACATTCGTTTTTCACACACGTGCTAGCTTTGACCACTCTTGGCTCTGGGTGAGTGGAGATTAGTAGTTGGGATTTTGCCATGCAAAAGCAATAAAAGCTTACTTCGCCATTTTTATTTTTAAAAATGTTGTGTTTTTATAGCTGTGGATTACTCTATTGACATAGGGTAAGAGAGAATGAAAAAATATAGTATGACCAAAATCAGAATAATAATTAAGACAACAGCATACACACAGGCATTTTAAAAATATACAAATTCTATGTCAGTTTTGTGAAGATGTGCATTGAGGATTGTTTTAGTCAGCATTTCACTGCTGTGATTGAAAGACCTGACAAAAAGAATTTTAGAGGAAGAAATTTTTGAGGGCTCACAGTTTTAGGGTCTCAAGCCATTTCTTAAGGCTCAAGGTAAGGCAGAACATCATGGCGGAAGAGTATGGTGGAGGGAAGCAACTCACATGGTGATCAGGAAGCAGAGAGAGACTCCACTCCCCAGATACAAATATATACCCCAAAGTCACACCCCCAGTGCTCACCTCCTCCAGCCACACCTGATCTGCCTTCAATTACCACTCAATTAATCCCACCAGGTGATTAATTCACTGATTGGGTTAAGGCTCTCACAGCCCAATCATTTCTCCTCTGAACCTTCTTGCATTGTCTCACATGAGCTTTTGGGGGGCATCTCACATCCAAACCATAACAAGGATTTTTCTCCTGGCTTTATTTATTGAAGTATAAATAACAAAGAAAAACTGTGTACAGGGCAGTCTAGGTGTGCAAATTCAATTTGGTAAGCGAGTACATTGTGAAATGATTACCACTGTCAAGTTAATTAACACGTGCATCTTTCACACATTGTGCTTTAAGTTTTAAGGTAAATAAACAGAATATTTTGCATGCGTATGTCTTGTATATCATTCTTTGCCTCAGGAAAATTGCTGAATAACTAAAAGGTAATTACTGACCCAATGAACTTAAAGTACAATTATTCATATCCTAAAAAGAATACCAAAAAATTTGCTTCTAGAATAGAAGTTACTCTAGTTTGTTCCAGTATAATAAACTGAACTTATTTTACAACTGTATGTTCAACAGTGAAAATGTAATTGAAGATAAATTATAAATGAAAATAAAAGCATTGGGATAAGCCTAATATTTAACCAATATGGAAATTAAAAATCTAATTCCATTAAAATTTATTTGACTTATATGTACTTTTCAGGAACAACCCTGTGTAAACCTAACATATACAAATAGCTAGCAACGTTTAAATGCATGTCTAAACTTATCATTGGTGGATGTGGAGGCTTTAAAATAGCTTATCTAGCATATTGTTGCAAATGGACCCATTTACTGGACCTGTGTATACAGTCACAGCAGATATTTCTTACCTTTTTACTTTCTTTTATTTTATTGGTACTTATGGATTGAGAGATCTGTTTATAATTATTTCATGATTTTGGTAAAAATTACCTGAAAGGCAGTTATTTTAAATTATTTAACCAATGGTACATTAGTGAGATCTTGGGGAGAATGAAGAATTGCTGTACAAATGTCAGGAAAGCCCACCACCTGCACTTTCTATAGGATCTTGTACATAATGGAAACCAGAAAATCTAGGTTCAGAGCAGATCTGAAGAATAAGAAGAATAAATTTCCATACCCATTCTTTGGGCAGTGATTTCATTGCAAAGCAATTTTCATGTTGGGGAGAAACTTGGGGACCCCACCTAGAGGTGATGATACTCTGAGCAAGTAATTGTACCTATAGTGCAGGCCCATGCATTCAAAAGGAACTAGGAGCTGCTATTTTTATGAGAGGTTTCATTGATTGTCAGTGCATGCATATTAACTTAGAAATCTTATTTGTAAAGAGCGTGTAACTTGTCATTTGAATGAAAAAAAATGACAACCAAGATCAGCCAAAGTGTAGTAAAAAATGCCATCCCACTAACTGCACCCCCTTGACATCTCTGTATGTTCTGGCAATATTTTTGAGTAGAGGTTGGAGAATGAGCAATGCAAAGGTATTTGTTGAGCACTAACTAACCATGTGCCAGACACTGACATTTCATTTACTCCTGACTGCATTCTGGATCAGGCACATAGTCATATTCCCATTTTACAGACGAGAAGGCTGAGGTTTGTTTTTTTTTCCCAGCAGACCATGCATCTAAAATGATCTGTTCCCAAGGCAATCCCTTTGCAAGACACCTTCCCCATGCCTGGACAGCTTGATTCCACCAGACACAGGCATAGAGAGCCTTCTTCTTAGCCCCTGAGGTTGTTCCCCTTGTAGGGTGGGGGCATGGTCAACATTGGCATGTGCCTGCCAGTAACTGAAAGTCGTTAGTGAAAACAAGTAACTTGCTGAATGCATCGAGCTTCTTTAGATGATGAGAGCTTTGAGGAGAAATAAAGTACAGAAATAATTTTTCTTCTTAAAAAGAATTGGATCTCCCTGGAGTAGAGATTGCTGGCAGGTTCATGGATAATCATGGTCAGCAGAAAAGATATTTAAGCAATAATGAAAAGCTCATGTACTTGGAATACCTTTAGTGCCAGGGAGCTGAAGAGCAGGCCTTTGGGGGGACGATATTGAAAGGAGGGAGAATGTTGGGGCATGAAAAGAATCTTGGTCCTGGAGTGAATGGCAGGTAAAAAGAAAATAAGAGCCGAAGGAGCAGGCACGATGCGTGGCTACTCTTCACCCCTGGGTAAGGTGGTATAAATTGCTTCTGTCTTAGACCCTATCCTCCTAAATAACTTTTTTTTAAAAGAAAGTAAAGAAAATAGTTTTAAGGTAACTCATTACCTTTTGGCTTTAGGCCTAGAAGCCTCTGAAGTTGAAAGTAATTTTATATGCTGCAGATGCTTCCTGGTCTTAAAATTGTGACCTAGCTGCTAAACAATTATGACATCAATTTTGAAGGATAGCATTCTTCCATATCATATAATTCCAGTAGCAGCCATGGGGCAGCCTTTACAAAACTAGGGGCAGGGGAGGCAGTCTGATTTAGATTGTGAACTGACCAAAGAAAAGTAATTTAGAGTGACTTTTCTTGTGTGTGAAGATAAGTTTTTATTGTGTCCCAGTTCTGAGACAGTATTACAGATAACTTATCGTGCCTGTTTGCACTTAAATGGTCTTTGTATGGATTCGCTCCTTTTGATGTGTTTTCATGATCAGTTCAGACTACTCAAGCCAAAAAACATAATTAAGAGAAACTCCCCTTTAAAGAAGAATCAAGGAAATTATTCTTCCTTTATTCAATTTTTGACATCTCTGGGGAGACACAATAAATCTTTTACCCATTAGTAGTTGACCTTGAAATAGGATATGTATTTCATCTGTAATCTAGAACTGAGTCTCGGTTTTATTCTTGTTAGCATGAGGTTAAGTGGTAGAACCAAAGGAATTTCATAAAACAGATTGTCCCTAAACTGTTCCCCTTCCATTCTCTGGAGTTAGCTGACAGTATATACAGCAGGAGGGTAGAGTAGGAGAAAGCTAAGTGATGAAAAAAAGATAACAAATATTGTGTCATTTGCATGGTTGATCATACCCGATGGGCTGTTGTATTTCACCCATCGCTTTCTGGAAGAATGAATATATGTTTTATAAATCGATTTTTTGAATCTGATTTTTTTAAAAGTTCCTGTCTGGTTCACCTCTAAAGTGGATTTTCTTCTGTGCCCCAGGCTTCATTCTTTTCTAGAGCTCTTGCCATTTGTAATGACCAGGCCCTTAACTGCCCATCAGAGGTCAGCAGGAGTGCAGGTCTCCCCTTGGTCACTCAGCTGTGTACGTGGGTGACCCCTGACCCCTTTGCTTTCTGTACAGTGGCAAGGTTAGAGTCCGGCAAGAGAAGAGGAGCTGCAGAACCAGGGAGAATATAGAACTTTTCTCCCCCTGGGTCAAGGAGGAACTCATGGAAAACAATGAAGGAAGGAATAGTTGCCTTTTGCACCAATTATTTCATTTTCTGGCCCGTTTCCCTGCATCTTAATAAATCCCCCTCAAAAAGGTCCTACTAAACTTATTAACATTGAAATCCATCTAATCAAGTTGCTGTTGTGTTGTCTCCTCTTTGAACGATGGAGGTAGACCCTGCTTAGCTCCTCAGGGAGCTGTGGATTTGCAGGGTTACAGCAGGCAAATTGGTGAGGCATTTGTGGAACTAGGAGGCTCCTAGTTCTCATGAAGTCACTCTCCACAGTTCATTGATAAGACACTACCCTACCTGCTCACAGGTCTGACCCTGCCCTATGGTCCATGGACCAGACAAGAGTTTATATATGGAGATGCTTGGTAACACAATGGGAAACCCACCAGGGACATCTAATCTGGGCTAGGAATTGCATTTCCGGATCACTTGCCCATCTGGCTGTTTTCCCTTTTTCCTGAATGGCAAGTGCTGGCTATCAGCTTGCTTGCTCTGTGCACCCAGAGGAGGCCTGCCTTCCCTCTCCGCCACACTCCTGGTGTACTGGAGTGGGAAAGAAGTCAGCAGATGCATCCACGGCAGAGCTAAACATCAGACTAGACTTTCTCCATTAGTAGTTTGAGCTAACTAAAGAGCTGCATTATGCATGGAGACCAGGAATGAATCGCTAAGGTCATCCTTTAAAGAAAGGTTTGAGGCCATAAAAAAATGTACCTTCTTTCAAGTGTTTCATGTGGAATAATCACAGATATATTGTTTTTGCATTTACATGCAATCATGCCAAGTTGGAAGTCTTTTTTTTTTTTTTTTTTTGCGTACTTTAAGTGTAAAGTTAAAATGTTGCTTTACCCTTCTCATAAATGGGTGTGTTGATCTGCAAGTTGGGCTGACCGGCATTCCATTAAAAAGAATAATCCTTTTTTTTTTTTTGCCAAACAATCAGATGCTCTTTGTTTAAATTCTGCCCTGCACTCTGGGTTTTAAAGCTCTTCATTTGCATCTCAAGGACAATTCCATAATGAGAAGGTCAATGTCAAATTAGGAATAAAGGGAGAGTCAAGGTTACTCTTGCTCAGCAATTTGGTGTTGAAAGAGTGAGTTACTGTTCCTAGGGGCAAAGAAACTGATGCTGTGCTTTGGTTGATGATATGCAAGTGGGATTTATTAGCTTTGTGAAGGAGGTAGGAGGTCATCATGATACTTGATAAATTATGAGAGGACCAGGGTCAAAAGGAAGGAGACTGCATGCCAGACGTCCCTGTCTAAGAGTTGAATTACCAAGGAGCAAATAATCTGAAAATTATGAGTGACCTTCTCAACTTTGTCCTCAACCTTCATGCCTGGGAGTGCAAGTCAAGGGAGGAAATGTAGCTTTGTAGGGATTGGGGGTTGGTGGGTGGCCAATTCCTTGTGGGGTTCTCCAAGGTGGTGTTGGAGGGTGCAAAGAGTGTTGGGGCTTCCCCAAGAGCCCTAGAATGACCCCATATCCCTCCACACCAGCCCCAGACTCCTAACAACCTCTTGGGACTTCTAAGAAGATGAGCTAGGGATATTCCATGCAGGATATGTTGGGAGCAGCTGGGAACCCTCAACTCGATAATACAGTTGTTTATTTGTTCCTTGAATTTAGTGTCCCTAGTTGCACCCCAGAGCTCCTGAACTATTTTTCAGAGGAGGAAAAAGGAGGCCACTTCACCCCCTTGGTGTGCACCTCCAGTACTGTGGGTGCTTACCAGTGTTCTGAAGGACATAAGGACTATCCCTGACAGGTGTTACAGATGCAAATGTCTGTAGAATAGCAATGTCATTCCAATACCCATATGGGCCTTATTTATGACAAAGCCATCTTTACAATAGCTCTATATTTTGTTTGTGAGTACAAATTTCGGTTTTTCTTCCCTCCCAAACATATTTCCCATTAGGTTTGTTCTAGTGTGTAGTTTCAGCTTAGGTCTCTAAAGTTTTGACTGGAGAGGTACCCAGGAAGTTCCGTAGTAACTTTTTCCCCCTGGAAGGGCTCTGGGTAGTTTTCTTAAATGTTTTTCAAAAGCATTTTAATAGCACCATACAGGGTGCTGCTCATCCTTTGTGAGTTGCAGTTGCACACAGCTCCAAAGTTCCATATTGAAGATGATCAACCTAAGCTGTAACGTTTTGATATTGCTAAATGGCTCTTTGCTCTCTCTTCATCTAACTCTCCGAGATTTCCAGTGCAAGGCCAGGGGCTGTTTGCCTACTCAGACTGTATTTTCAACTTTTGGAAGGTCTCTCAATATTCCCAGGCAATTAGCAAAGTCTGTTTAGAGTTGAATTGTTATGTGCATACATTCTATTTTAATTCATTGTAATTAGAGGAATGAGCATTAAACTTCTTTAAGAACTCTTAGAAACCAATCTTCTGATTGCGGAGGATTGAAATCTTCACTTGTTTCATGAATAAAAGATTTGACTGGATATTAAAAATGGCAACCAATAATATTCACTCAGCTAGCAGAATGTATGAAGTCCACTCCTGTGACTTCAAAATCATGGTATAGAAGTATAGCTATGGGCTGGGGATATAGCTCAGTTGGTAGAGTGCTTGCCTTGCAAGCACAAGGCCCTCAGTTCAATCCCCAGCACTGCAAAAAAAAAAAAAAAAAAAAAAAAAAAAGAAATATAGTTATATTTTGTTTCATCCTCAGATTATCTTCCTAAAATGCAATGTTAAAAATAATTTGTAGCTATCACCCTCAGTTATGCTGTGTTCTTTATGATGATGATGTTGTTTGATCATACCAATTAGCAACTGGTGATGGTCTGTATTCCCTGTTTAAATAATATCTTTGAGTTTAAGAAATGGCATCACCCTCTTATTTGATTGCAATTATCTGCAAAATGGCACTGTCAAGATTAGTATTCTGCATGAAGGCATTTTTTTCCTTTCAATAAAGCTTATTAGCTTTCACAGAGTAATTTTCAGCCTCCAATGTACATTTGTGTATATTTAGTTGTTTCTGGAGGTTAATAGGCTAGAAAATAGAAAATGAGATCAGAGCCCAGCATCGAGTTCTCCAGGTGATGCAGGTTGGCGAGGACGGTCAGGTTGACTGAGCCCAGAACATGATGCTTGGGGTCAGGGGAGGTTGTAGCACCTAGCACTATGGGTAGGTGGGCCTCTAGGCCTCAGGACAGCAAGTCTTATGGCTAGATTCACCCACAGATGCCAATTTCTGCACCATGGTTTTCATTGGTTGATTATCCTAGTAAATTTGGGCTGCTGTGACAAATACCATAGATGGAGTGGCTTAAACAACAGAAATTTATTTCTCATAGTTCTGGAGACTAGAAGTCCAAGACCAGGGTGCCAGTATTGTCAGGTTCCAGTGAGGGTCCTCTACCTAATTTGCAGACAACTGTCTTCTTGCTGTATTCACATGTGACAGAGAGAAAAGTGGTCACTCCATCTCTCTTTCGTGAGGACACTAATCCTATGATGAAGGCTCCACCTCTGAGCACCATCACACTGGAGATTGGGACTCCAGCCTGTGAATACAGGGAGGTGCAGACATTCAGTCCATCCTATTCAAGAACTGAAGCTGAGTGTTAAAGGTCTTCTGTCCCTACAGTGGGCCAGCCTGGGTATATCAAGTCCTCAACCTGAAAATCTTTAGGAGCCCTTTCTTTTGTGCATGTCTGAAGCTTCACAGTCATAATAACACAATTGTGTTCATATTTTTAGGGCATTACAGTTGATAGTGCTTTCACCCAGATTGTGTCATTTGTGCTTCTTGGTTGCCTTATTAGTAGGGGGGATGAAGGGCTAGGGTTGTGGCTCAGTGGTAGAGCACTTGCTTAGCAAAATGTGTGAGGCACTGGGTTTGATTCTCAGCTCTGCATATAAATAAAGGTCCATCAACAAACAACTAAAAAAAAGAACAAGTAGAGGGGATGATTATTGCCATTTTGCAGATATGGAAAGTGAGGCTCAGTGGTTTAACAGGTCCAATACAAAGCCTGACATTGGATTAAGTAATTTATTCAATGTAAAATGCTTAACGAATGATCCCAGGGCCTTCTGACATCAGGCTTTTCCCAAGGCGTTGAGCTTTTCAGAGGACGGTGGAGTTGGGATCCTTTACCATAGGCTTTGCCTCATAGTGACTCTGTGAGGGGGACCTCTGTTGCACCCAAGTGTTTGAGGAGGCATCCTGTATCCAGCAGTTCAAAGCTAAAACTCGCCATAAAAGGTTTCATCCACCCCTTCATTTGAATGCAAAAGGAAATCCAGGGCTCAGACAGATGCATAAATTACATGGAATTCAAGGCGGAATCTGGATAAGAACCAGGTCTGTGACTCTAGTGCTCTCTGGACCACCAAGCTGTGCCTCTCCCTCAGAGAGTGGTGTCAGCAATCATTCCACTGATGTCCCATGTATATTCCTATCAGTCATTTTGGTAGTTTCCAGAGTGAATGTTGTGTGAAGGCTTAGCCTCTCCCTCTGCGCTGTAGGTGGAGCAAGGCAGGGTGCCTGTGGGTGCCTTCCAGCTAGTTGCTTTGTGCCTGGGGCAGAGTGAATCTTCCCACTTCTGATGCAAATTGGTCAGGATCTTTGAGGTTCTAGACTTAGAACTTGTTTCTGTGGGAGGAAAAGGGAAATCAAATCATGTTTCTGATGGGCTTCAATGAACCATCCTAGGTCTTATTCTAACTCTTTCCTATTAAAATTGTTACTTTTAGCCAGTCCTCCAGCATGAGAAGCAGCTCCTAAAGCGAGCCCCCTTGGGACTGTGCTCCAGGCAAGTGTTCACTGGTACCTGCCATCCCAACTGAAAAGTGTAATTCCCCAGCTCACCCACATAAAGCTGCTGAAGCAAGAATGGAATGCTTTACAAAGCTCATGTAATAATGAGGGGGAAATAGAAACCAGGAATTTTGGGAGTCCCCCCCCCGAGGGATTCTGGGTATTTTGGTTTAACTTCAGTGTTCCAGGGGAGGGGAGGAGGATTTGGGTGAAAACTGAAACAAAGTCCTGCCAAACAGAAATTCCATATCAGGTAGATTTTTTTTTTCCTCCTTTCAAGAAGGTGTGAGGGTGGCCCAGAAGCAAGAAAGCATGGGGGAGCCAGGAGATAGATCAGAATGCTCTGGATGGAGCAGCATGATTGGCGGCTGGAACTGAGGTTGGTGGTGGGACCCACAGGAGTGTTGGGTTGGAGCTGGGTCTCTGGAGCCTACAGTCCTGCTTAAGCGGCTGGCACCATTCCCTGAGGCTCAGATCCTCAGACCTCAGAGGTAGTTTATTATCAAAAGGTAAGCCTTAACTGGGTGTGATGGCACACATCTTTAATCCCAGTGGCTTGGGAGGCTGAGACAGAAGGATTCAAGGCCAGACTCAGCAACTTAGCACGGCCCTGAGCAACTTAGCAAGACCTTGTCTCAAAATGGGATAAATAAATACATAAATACAAGGGCTGGGCATGTGGCTCCATTGTAAAGCACCCCTGAACTCTACCTAACACAAAAACAAAAACAAAACAAAGACAGGCCATCAAATCAAGCAGGCTTCAAAAAAAATAAGACTCCCCAGAGCCAGTGCCTTCTTTCTGATGTTTGTTCATTCATTCTGCAAGTAAAGATTGAGTACTGAAGCTATCCCGGCCTTTGTGAGGCTTATATTCTAGAGTGGTGGTGCTGGGAGGGGAAAAAGCAAGTAAGTACAATGTATTAGCTTTGCATTACTGTAATGAAATACCCAAGACTAGCTACCTTATGAAGAGAAGAAGTTTATTTAGCATAGTCTTGGAAGTTTGAAGGCATGGTGCCCATATCAGCTCAGTTCTGGTGAAACCTCATGACATGTTGGAACAAGTGATCACATTGCCAGGGAGTAGAGAGGACAGGATGTGGTCAAACCAACCTCAGACTTTCTAACAACCTTCTTAGGGGAAACACCAAGATGTTCTATCAGAATTTCTATGAAGAACTTCAGGGGATGCCCCCACAGTGGCCTAGGATTTCCCACTAGGCACCACCTCCCAAAGGTTCTGCCATTTTGTATCAGCGCCACCCTGGGGACCAAGACTTCAATCACAGTGGACCTTCAGATGACACTCAAACCATAGAATAAACTGTATCAGGTGGTGGCCGTGGAGGAACATGGGCAGAGTTCTCAAGGAATTGATTGATCATTCCATGTCCAAAAGGGCAGTGCTAAGAATATCTCACCCTTGCAGAAATGACCTGGGCTAACTCTTCCCAGAGACTTGGTATAACTGGGGTGTGGAGACACTTCCAATTCAGCTTCCTTCCATTCCTGTCCTCCTTAACAGGGAATATGGGGCTTAGGAAATAACTCTGGAATCTGTTTCCGAGACACCAGTCATCCTATAAATAGTTAGCCGATGTGTTCATTCTAATACCACCTTTGTTGGCATGAAAATATTAACTTTCAAATTTCTCGTAAATATACTCAAGGAGTTAAAAAGGGTGAATATTGAGACACAGAATTGAAAATAAAGGACCAAGGTTAATATTACAACTTGACAGCTGTCGTGGCTTGAATTGTTCAATCAAACAACAGCCAGGCCCAGTGAGAACTGGCTGAAGGTTCACCCTGTGTATGACACATGTATTTTACAGTCTGTTTTTGTGGGCAATTGCAAGGTCATAGAAATAATTGTGTAACACTTCAAACTCACTGCTGTGAAAACCAGCGCCATACTATGTGCAGAAGTACAGGTGATATATTTGTTCTTTTAAAAGATCAGGCTCCTCTGCTTTGACTCATGAGAACAGGAGCTCAGAGAGTTTTGGATGTTGCCTTGATCTCTACTGCCAAAGAGCAGAGGGTAGGTACAATACCTACCAGACTCTTCCTAGGTCAGGTACTGCCTTGGATGCTATGCACTGACTTTTGCCTTTTTTCATCAATTACCTATTTCATAAAATAAGCTGTAATATAAACATTATTACCTATGGGTGGGGAGGAAATTGCACATGAAACACCATAAAAGTAATGTGCCCAAGGTCTCACAGATATCTAGTGTTGAAATTAAGGTTCAAGTCCAGTCCTGCCTCTTCCAAAATTTATCCTCTCAACCACTATCCTATATTCACTATAGGATTACTTAGAATTCCCAGGATTTCTTAGGAAACTAGAAGTTCTTAGGATTATAGATTTATCGGCTATCTGCCCGAACTCTTTTTTTTTAATTTCCTTTTTTAAATTTTATTTTATTCCTTCTTATTAGTTATATATAACAGTAGAACTCTTTCTACTTTTGTTAGAAGTTGCTGCCTTTTCTGTTGGTCTGCCTTTTAGAACCTAATACTAATTTTAAGATTATCATTATAGCCATTGTGAATGTTAGCATGACTTACTGAGTCTCACAAGGCCACATAAAATTTTTTTTAATTTAATTCGATTTATTTATTTATATATGTATGTTAGTATTGGTGTTTGAACCCAGGGGTGCTTAACCACTGAGCCATATCTCCAGCCCTCTTTTTAAAAAATATTCTATTTAGAGACAGAGTCCCTCTAAGTTGCTTTAGGGCCTCAGCCTCCTAAGCCACAAGGCGACATAATTTTTTTCCATCTTTACTCATTAAAACATTTTTAAAGGGATTATATTACAACTGGATTTCTTAATTGGGTAACTTCTTTTTAACCCCAAAGAGTCTGAAATTGCTTTAGTCCCCCAAGTTACTGGTAGACTATGTGTCTGTAGTCAGACTACTTCTAAGACTTTTTCTCCAGTTTTTGCTTTTATTGTGTTCTTTAGTTTTGTGTCACTGGGGCAAAATTGATTCTTCAATGGCAACTCGATTAAATCTGTCAGGCTTGCAGAAATCAACTCTCCCTTCCATCGTGGGTGTTAATTATGCAGGTTATTATTCCATTGTAGCTTTTTCACAAACTTGGTAGCCTAGCGTCAGGGTGAGTTTGGACTAGGGCCCTGCGGCATACTGAAGAGGCTGAAGATGACCCAAAGCCAGCAGCCAGGAGGTGTCTTGTTTCCTCCAAGTCAGGGATTCCAGCTGCTTCCTTCCATCATGCGGGAGGGAGACTGTATTGTTCTTGCCAAGTTCAGGGCACCCCCTCGTGGTGCAACTGATACATGATCAATGTGAGAAAACTAGGAAAGCAGGCTTAAAATAATAAAGAGCCTACCCATTCAGATATATCTTCCAGTTCTCCCCATTTTTAAAGCCCCCAAATGAATAACATCTTATCTCCTTTTGTCTTGAGCTCTTTTGCAGTTATTTACATCATATTCAATGCTATTGTTTTTAGAGATAGAAATATCAGAAAAGCAGGCACAAGTCATTTGAGGCCATATCCTAGGCGATTTTTTAAAAAAGAATTTCTTGTTTTTTTTTTTTTTTTTTTCTTTTCTTTTTTTCGATTTCCAGAGTAATACATGTGATCTAGAAAGAATAAAGAGAAGAATCATTCACAATCCCTTGGCCCACATAGGATACCTCTATTAGTATTTTGGTGTATCCTTCTGCTATTCCCCCGCCCCTCCTCCTCCAGGCATAAAGACAAGGAAAGAAAACCCAAATCACATGTCATTTTTTCTGACATGGTTTTTTCCACTTTAATTATATGTGTGAGCGTCTTCCTGTGTTGCAGAGTCGGCTCCTTCATCATTGCTAGTGGTTGCTGGTTTTGTTGGTTCTGGGGTGTGCACACACCACTGTATGCAAATAAAACGTCGTGCACGGCTCCTTGTGGATTATTTCCTTAGGGTCAATCACTGCAAATAGAATGACTGAATCAAAAGGATAAGCATAAGTTTAGGGCTTTGGATATTTATTATTGGTTCATTTTTAAAGTATTTTTGATACAAATTTCTAAAGACTTCAAATTCTTATCATTTGCATTCTTAGTCTGTGCCAGGAATTGGTGGCATAGTGTTTTACATGCCTCCTTCTCATTTAATCTGCCCAACAACCTGTTAATTTCTATTATTATTCCTATATTCCAGATGAGGGAAGTCAAGTTTGAGGAAATTAAATCGCTATTATGAGACTTCGAAAGCAGAGAGGAAGTAGGCTTTCCAAAATTGGATAAAAATAACATTTTATGTTCCTTGAATCTTGAACCAAGTGGAAACTAGTACTGAAAATTTTCCACTGGTAAATTAGAAAACAAGTATGTGGACTGTAAAAGAAGAGAAGAAGAAACAAAAGTATTTTTCCATATTCTGGGTTTAGAAATGTGAATAAAAATCTAAGCGAAATGTCTGGCAATTAGGTTTCAGGTTAGAAGATGATGCGGGGAACGACACACTGATCACTATATCATTACAAGTCTAGAGGATTTCTAATAAGGAGAAGTTTGCCCTGAATCTTATCATTTTTTTCATAAATGGCATTTTATTTAGTCATAGTCTGACTGGTGAAGTGATTCCCAAAGAGTCAAAAGTTGATTTCCTGTAAATCTGCCAAAAAATTTTCAATTTCCAAATGATACCAAAATTTAACCTTTAAGACTTAAACTTTAAAAATTTTAGCAGTCTCCAAAATTCTTTACAGTTTTTCACTGATGCTCACTAGAGACGTACATGTCATGTTCGTCGCTTTTACCAGTACTGTTCTTTTCACATTATGAGACAAACTCAGAAATAGGCATAGCAAAATAAGACTCATCATTCAAGCTGTCATAAATATTGTATGGGTGTTCCACGTTCTTGGCGCTCTCTGCTACATCTGCATATTAGGTGTTTTCCCAATATTTGCCATTCCTGATCAGCTTGTTTCAGGGGACTGTCTTTATCTCAGGAAAGAAACTCAGGAAAGAAACTTTGAGGGATGGGGATGTAGCTCAAGGGAATAGTGCTTGCCTAGCATGCAGGAGACCCTGTGTTCAATCCCCAGGAGGAAAGGAGGGAAGAAGGAAACTTTGAGTCTCTTTTCTTTTCTGCCACACTTAGCCTTTCAAAGAGATCTCCCGTACCATTCAGAAACACCCATAGTTTCTTTTACCATTTTCCTCTATGATAACCTGGGAATTTATTAGACATCTTAGAAAGAATAAACATCCTCTGTTTAGATTTTAGGTTTTTTTTTTTTGGGGGGGGGCGGGGTTTTGGTTTTGAATGTTTTGTTTTTCAGGTTAACATTTCCTTAATCTTAATATAACCTCTTTATATTCAGTAAACTGTTGGTAATCATTATAACTGATAATCAAGTAGTTTATCAAGGATTACTTCTTTCCCACCATACTTAGAGTTGTAGGAACAATTTATTTTCTAGCCCAAGTCACACATCAGACTTCTAAGTTCTATACACTTGATTAAGCTGGTATATAGGAGAAGTCCATTAAAAATTCAGTTTTCTTTCGCTGCTTTCTTTCTGTTGAGCTTAAAATCTTTTCCACACAAATGTAACCTACTGGGAACAGAGTTTTATGAGCTTCCTTTTGCATTCTTGGGAAAACTTGTCTGCGATTATAGAGAATAAAGGCTCTTTGGCCTCACGTTCTAGAGCTTGAGATCCACTCCATCTTATGGGAAGAACTTCCCCTTTTAAGGTCCCTTGGGTCCTTTCCTGCTGTGCTCCTGGGAGACTCTGCTGGCTTCCTTGACCTCACTCAGTATTATAATTTGGATGGGAGGTACCCCCCGAAAGTTCATGTGTGAGACAATGCAAGAAGATTTAAAGGAGAAATGATTGGGTTATGAGAGCCTTAACTTAATCAGTTAATTAATTCCCCTGATGGGATTATCTGAGTGGAGCTGAGGGGGGGTAGGGTGTGACTGGAGGAGGTGGAGACATTGGGGACATGCCTTTGGGGTATATATTTTGTATCTGGTAAGCAGAGTCTCTCTCTGCTTTCTGATCATCATATGAGCCACTTCCCTCCACCAACCTCTTCCACCTTGTTCTGCCTCACCTTGAGCCTTAAGGAATGGAGCCTACTATCTGTAGATTGAAACCTCTGAAAGTGTGAGCCCCAGAATAAAATTTTCCTCTTCTAAAATTGTTCTGGTCAGGTATTTTAGTCACAGCAGTGAAAAAGCTGACTTAAATGATCAGAATAGTAAGAAGAGACACAACCAGTAGAATTGGTTTGTGACAGAGTTTGGAGCCTTTGTTTTTCTGGCCCCTATTTTCTAAACTTTCAGGTGATATTTATCTAAATCAATTGCTTTAGCCACTTTCCTTTCCCCAAGTATCCTCCCTTTCTCTCTGTATTCCGTTATCTTTGTTCCAAGTTTCTCTGATGAGAGGCCCCTTGCAGAGAGACCTTGGGATCTCCTTCAACCCTTCCCATTTCTGGCCATCTCTGTGTCCCCTACCCAATATATACCATGTCCTTGTAATGGAATCTGTGATTTCCTACGCCCTTACTCTTCTTGTCTCCCCACAGAAGTTCTTCAAATCTATCACCCTGTTTTCATCTTACACTTTTATGTACCATGTACCTACAGGGCTTTCTTATTTGTGGTCTACTTCAAGATATTTCTTCCGTAGTTGGCGAAGGCTATAAACATTGGAGCAGAGAATCAGAGAGCCCTACAGCAATCCTCACCTTTCTAGGGAGAATATATTCACCAAACTAAGGGCTTTTATAAGGTCAGCCTTGCTAATAGTTCTTCTAAGTGTGTTGATTTTCTTTCCTCTAAAAGTTTTTATCAAGTTCTTTGATGTTTTTTAATCTCTAAAAGCATTCTGGGTAACATACTTTAGTACAGTTCTTGTTTGTAAACCTGTCTTTTGGCTTTTTGACTTTTGAGAACAGCCATCACGATATTTGAATTTTCTTTTTCTTTGAATGAGTTGCATCTGATATGTGTGGGTTTAGGTTCTAAAATATATAGTTATTGAAATAAATGCACACATATGAATAGATATGTGTATGTATGCTTATATTATGTGTGTAAAATGGTAATAGGGATCATGGGTATTACATCATTTGATTATGATGGTTTTAGAGGCTCTATACGTTGGCAACCTGCATGGATATATTGGAGTACATGTGTAATAATGTGGCTAGGACACCACATTGGCTGACTTGGGGTGCAAAAAGCAGTCATTCTTATATGAGGATTGTGAAAATTCTTATCTTTTTAATACATAAAAATATGTTTCTACAATGTTTTTTAAATTAAGTTGTCCAAAAATTAACCTGTAGGATAAAAGAAAATTAAAATATTTAAGCACTAGTACAATAAACACCATCAACTGAAGTCAGACTCCAGGACAATATTAGCACTTATGCTCTGAATTTTTATGCTGATCTTCCGATCCTACACATATTTACACTGAGTATGGCACACAGTCTTACAATGTGTAGGCAAAGGTCACTGCACTCACGACTACTTTTGTAGGACAACCCAATGGCCAGTGTCCCAATGACCAGTGCCAATCAAGATGGCAGCCTTGGGCCTCACCAAATTGCATTCTGACTAAGAATGGGCAAACTTTCTTTGGGGATGGGCAAACTCTGATAAGACCTCTGTAGTCCTAGGACAACCCAGGGTTAATGTTACTTATTCTCAGATGGTGCAAGGTGAATTCAGATGTGCCTGTAGCAGGATATTTTGGTGAAAACTCATTGCTACTTAGGACTTGCTTTCAACATTCCTTTCTAAAACATAAGGACGAACTGTCACGATTTTTTATTGCTTTTGGGGGAGAAGGTAACTATATTTTTTATAAAGAATGAATAAATGTTCCATTTACTCAAGTTATTCTTTTTTCCTCTTCATATTTTCACTCTTTTTCTTTTTCTTTCTTTTTTTCTTTCTTTCTTTCTTTTCTTTTTTTTTTTTTTTTTTTTTTTTTTTTTTTTTCCCTCTCTCTCTCTCTCTCTCTCTCTCTTTCTCTCCTGGTCCACAGGCTTTGCAGTGCATGCTGATCTCTCTTCAGGCAGAACTTGACATTCAAAGGTACTTGATGAAAATTGAGTCATCTCAGCGAGTTAGTACTCTCCCTTTTCTTTTTCTGCATCAAGTTGCACCTCCTCCTGTGCCTTTTCACTCAGCCACCTGTGGCATTCTAATCTGTGTCAGTGACTAAACCAGCTTCCTGTGCTGTCCCCGGTTTACTCCAAACCCTGATTCAAATCTCTCCAAGCCAAGTGCTTGCAGCATTCTGACTCGTATGCTGTTATATGGCAGGAGTTGATATTGGAATGAACATTAATTGCATGCTTGCTTCAAAATATTTAATATGCTTTCCACAGATTGGTTTGTGGAATCAGTGGCACTGAAAGGGGTCTTTGCACAATCATGTGAAAAGTGATCTTCTGTAACGAGAGACACCAACCTTGCCTGCTATGGGGCCGAATATTCATGGAAATAAAACAGAAGTCTGCATTCTTCTCACAATCCCAGAGCAATATGACTCTTACAGCTCCACCACATTCAATATTGGGTCCAGATCATTTTACCGACATACATTTTAATAATGATGATGCGAATAAACACATTTCTCTAGAACTTACTATGTCTGGCGCTATTCTAAGTGCTTTATAAGTATTAACTTCTCACAGCAACTCTTGGGGGTAGTTATACTGTGATCCCCATTTTACAAATTAGGAAACTGATGCAGATGACTTGCCTAAAGCTACATAGCTAGTTAGTGACAGAATTGGAAGTTTGACCCCAGTAGTCAATTGTGAACAGTTTATTTACCCATAAACCTCATTGCTTTCTATAAACATAGCTGTCCACATCCCTTTTGTCCCCCAAACGTGGACAGTTTCTCCACTGTCCCCTGAACATGCATGTGTCAGAACCCTTGGTCTTTCCTGGGAGGCCAAACACACTGTCCTTTGGAAACGTCTAGCTGTCCAGCCTTTGTACGAAGGGAGCTCCTTCCCTCTTGGTCAGTCTTCAGTGACCACACTGACCTCTTCATCTTCCTTTTTTAAATAATCAGTTTCTTTGATTTTTTTCTTTTTTAGGATGACAAGCTCAAATTAGAAAGTTCCTTCTCAAAACAAATAAATATAAAAGCTAAATTTGGGCTAAACATACCAACAAGGATCATTGTCAAACCCTCCAGCAACCTGATTCTGAGAGGTGTTTATCCTTATTTTTTCCATGAGTTCTTAATTGTTTGCACATTTCTACACTCCATATGAAATAGACGCATCTTTATGATTTCCTTGCACATGAACCGTGCACTAAATGGAATGCAGAAGTGGGAAAAAATGCCCGGGAACACCTTCCCAACAACTTTACACATTGCCCTTTACTGCTTTTCCTACTCTCAGAATAGAGATTTGATATTATGATGTGGAATTTTTCCATCATAAATAGTACAGAGCCTGGGAGGGGGTCCCATATTGTGTGTGTGTGTGTGTGTGTGTGTGTGTGTGTGTGTGTGTGCACGTGCACGCGTGCTGGGGATTGAACTCAGGGTCCTGCACCAGCTAAGCACATACTCTACCGCTGAGCTGCCCCCTCAATCCCTTCCCATATTCTTTTTCTTTTTATGATTGAAATAAATAAGTCCTTAGTACTGACTTTTCTTTCCTCCTTTTTGAATTTATCAGCAAATAATTGGATGTCAGAGAATCTTCTCAAGTTTTCATTTGCATTTATAGACAAGTTACAGTAGTGATTTTCAGTGATGTATAGGATGAAGGGCAAGAGTGGAAACTGAAGGCATTTGTTCTCCCACTGAGTAAATGAGTAACTACTCTCAGGGCCTCTGTGGATGTCAATTCTCTGTGGTGAAATTGGGAGTAACCATTTACCAATCTCAGAAACCCAAAACAGGTGCAGTGGACACCTTATGGCATTAGTTGTATCCTTCTCGTCTCACGTGGGATCCCATAAGCCATGGGATACACCAGTGTGGCAGGAAACGGAGTGACCTAGAACTACCCTAATGAAAGTGACACTGGATAAAGGTAGCTAAATGTTTTGTGTCATTCATAGTTTACAAATTACTGTCCTGTGCATTTTATTCAAATTATCTTCATCTCAAGTCTATCAAATAGATATTCTGATTATCTTCTGTATTATTTACAGTGCTGGGGACCAAACCCAGGATTTTGCCCCAGCAAAGCAAGTGCTCCACTCTTGAGCTGTATCCCAGCCCCTCTGAATATTTTAGTAAAGTAATTGATGTTCAGATAAGTTTCACGTGGACCATGCCCCCAGTACATGGCATTATTGGAAACTGTGTTTCATACAGTAACATAAGATCAGTTAAGTCCTCTCATTCTTAATCTTGTCTTCTGTCCATGTCTCCAAACCCTGAGATATTTTACCATAACAGGAAGAAAAGAACTTTTTTTGGCCCAGAAAACTATTCAGAACTTTCGTAAGTTCTTTTATATATATATATGAAAATCATCCCCGTGAAATTGGGCAGGTGGTGTGCATGTGTGTGTGAGCATGTGTGTGTTGTGAGTTTAGGTAGTAGGACACTCTATTCTGGGGACGTATGGAGAGGTTCTGGCCACAGCACTTAAGACTCCCTGGACTTGGTCTCCCAGTAGCAGCCCCTCCAGGCCATCTCCGTGTGGCCTTCCCCGCCGGGGTGGAGAGGACATAGTCATCTCTCATGACGCTGTTCATGTCCTTGCTGAGATTGGGACCTTTGCTATTGGGTAAAGCCTCACTGGTTTCACAACAGTGCAGATAATCCAGGGTCTGGGCTTTTCCTCCCAGAAAGCAGGAAAGCCTAGGTTGCAGGAGTGGGATTGATAAGGGCTTTTGTTCGGAGGTCTTCTAAGGTGTGGGTTTAGCACCGTGTGTTATGCTGGTTGTATTGTATTTGAAATATCAAAGCCTGCAAGCTGGTCCATTTCCTTTCATCACTATAATAATAGCCATCCTCACACAGCCACCTTTTATCCCGAAGCCTTTTAAAGTGCATTCCTGACTCCGAATTCCAAAGGCATCTGCAGCCTGCTCAGATGTCATCCAATGAGAACTGTGGGAGCCAAAGCTTGTTCAACTTTTTGCTTGTTTATAATGTATACCTTGATTGTTTCAGAAAGAAACAAAGGAAGGGATATATTCATTGATTGCTTGACTCAAAGCAATATGCTATAAAGCGGCATCCCCACTAAGCTCAACACAACAAAAATCAAAGGCTAACCCTTGTAGGAGGAGGAAGCAGATTTACAAATATAGGTACTATGATTAGCTTGAACATTAAATTTAGCTTCAAGATTCCAGATATGTGCCATACTATACATAATTCTTATTATATGACAAATTAAGGCTTATTAACCCGTCAGGCAGCGAAACATTTTCATTGCCTTAAAATCTAAAGAACTACTGTTTGCTCATGTCTTCATGAAAGGGATTGGATCAACATCATAGGCAGAGTCAACAAGTAAGCACAGTATTCTTCATTTAGCCTTTTATTTTGTATCAGCAAAATAAAAGAGGAAAACACACCACTAAATAACAATTGCCTGAGCGAATGTCTGAAAGCGGTGGGGGAAGGGGTTTTGAGATCTAGATTAGTGAGATCCAGATGTGGAATTTGCTGATGATCGAACTTTCTAACTTGATGGAAGGATGCTAAATAGAGATGATGAGAGAGTGAGGATGTATCTTTAAATAGCCTTTATCTCAGGCTGGCTTTGGGGAGGAGTCAAAAATCAGCCAATTCCAGGAGTAATTTCAGAAGACAGCCTGTGTTACAGGTAGACCACCAGGTAGGCAGGTGTCAGGTTGACGTCTAATCCTGAAAGTCAGAAGGGCTACCGTGCATTCAGACCAGGTGAGGTGACTATGTCCTGTTCACAGTGAAACAGAATCAAGCAGCAACTCTACGCAGAACCAAACCTCTTACAGCTGCATACCTCAAAGGGGTTGAAAAGTAGAAACTATTCCAGACATCATAGAAAATGACTAAAATTCCAAATTTACCTGGAGTTAAATTTTAAAAGCCTTGAAATAAAGTTGCTGTAATGACATCAGCACTACAGATGTGAAAATCTGTTCTCTTTAAAAGGTGAAGGGCAATCTGCATGTCCAAAATTGATTTGCTGGCTTTGATTCTTCTTTCCTAACTGCATCTTTTTTGAAATTGGAAGTTCTGGGTTCCTGCCAAATTTGCATGGCATGAAAGTGAGACTGTTGCTTTCCTGCGTTGTCCCTATGCGTTTATGTCCTCATTTCAGGAATCCTCGTTAAGGACAAGACCTTTAATCTGGAATCCAATTGTACAGAATGCACAGAGAAGATGGGAAAAAGGGTACAAATACCTAAGGGTGACCGCAGACAGAAATCCTCTGGATCCTCTTTTGTTAAAGTCTTCCCTTCCCCTAATCTACTCTTTAAAAATACCTTGCTTTTTCTGTCATTCTCTGATATATGAAAGCAGTATATTCTCACTTTGGAGAAATAAAGGAAATATGTTACCCATAATACCACCATCAAAAGAAGACCAATGCTAATATTTGGGTGTATTGCTTCATTTTCTGAATTATATAGAAACATTCTTTTAAAACACCTTTAGTATGGCTGCATAGTATTCTAGGGTAGGAATACATTGTAATTTCTTAACCAGCCATGTAAGGTTTTTCTAGATTTATTTTATTAAAGATGTAATATGTAGAGATTTGCTCTCTGCCACTCAAGTGTAAAAATTACTATTTTTCTTAATTTTCCTAAATCAAACCATCTGTCTTGCCTTCAGCAGTTATTGAGAAATTTTCACTCTCATATTCAGGGGAAACAATGCTCTCTCATTTGGGGTCATAAAGAAATCCCGGGAAACCTGGCTAGTCAGTGAATCTGGGGAAGGGGTTTTGGGCCTCTCAGGATTCATGGTGAATGGCCTCCCATGCAGTCTGTCTGCAGACAGGTGCATGGGGATCTTTGCCATATCTTTTCCTTGGCTTGAGAACCTGGTTTCAGTTACTCTAAGCATGCCACACATCCACCGTCCCAGTCAAAGTTGTTCTTTGCACGGGAATCCAGGTCTTCCCAGTTTGAAGAACACCATCAGTATCACCACCACTAACAACAAAACCGCCCTCTTCCTCTGGGTCCTGGAAAGTCATTCATGCGTAGCATGAAGATACCATCCACCCCTCTTCGTGGGAAGACCTTAGCGCTCAAAGGCTTGGCGATTTTCCAAGGAGAGGGAGGTAGACGTTCCATAAATTTTTGTTTGTTTGTTTCTGAAAATTACGAGAACAAGATAAATTAATACTATCTCAAAAGATGAATCTAATGTACAAACTATACTCTAGGGGGGAGTATGTTATTGTGGTATTACTTTAAAAGATGAGGAACACCCTTTTCTGCACACAGAAGGGTCCCGCTTGGCACTGGGTCGTGGGTAGCTCACCACACAGATGCCTGTGCATGGCTCTCATCAGGCTATCGAAGGACAGTGAGTACCTGGCATCTCAGCGTTTGCATCTTTCTGATCTGGTCATGAAATAATGCATCCAGGAAGGAAACCGTGAACGCAATAGGTGTGGTTGTCCTTGGCTCAGCTGCTGAATCGTCTGATTTGACTCCAGACCAAACATGGTTGTTTTCACAGGTGAAAATCATGAATAATGTCTGGGTACTCTTCTGGTGGAAGAGGGAGGAAAGCATTGAAATATTAGTCTTGAAGAAACAAGGTATAAACTGAGTTTATCGAGGATAATGCATCAAAATATATCCCAGAAGAAAGGTTTCCCCGCTTGTCCAAGTTGGGGAAAGGAAATACTAATTTTCAGAACTCAATGTAAGGTAGGAAAATCTCAGTTATATACAGTTGGAAGGTGGCGTTAAAATGAGGGCTTGGGATTATAGATCAACCTGCTTATAAGACCCAGAAGTTCCTGGTTACTAATAAACCTGGCATGTGTCCCCAAACTGCCAACATGAAGGACCCAGAAATACACTAAATTTTGTATGGCTTTATTTCTTGCTCTTGATTAACAACAGGACTCTTTACTGCTTGGCCCCAAGGTTTTTTTTTTTTTTTAATAAAAATAAAAGCTGATTGATTTTCCTCTACCACCATTCTTCAGAGTCTTCAATGCCAGCCCCGCCCCCCAAAAGTTACAAGATTGTAACAAAACTACAGTTCTTTCTCCTAGATGTATCACATGTTCATATCCACCCATCATTATCTAGAACCATGGATGTTCTAGTTCATTTTCCAGATTAACCATCATCATAAGAATGGTGCTGGAGGATATACTGGCTCAGATTTTGATGGCCACAGAAGCTTTGGGAAGTAGGAAGGAGCCATACCGATGCCTGGGGTGGGTGTACGTAAGCACAGGAGACTGAATGGAAGCCCGGTGTGATGTTGGGGAGGACTTTGCCTATCTTCTCACCCCCAGTCCCAAACTCAGAGTCTTTGAAAGACCAGAAAAAAAGAGCAGACAATGGAAAGGAGGTGATTGCACTGTAGATTGTAGAAAGGACACTCTAAGTTAGGTAGAAGTGTAGACCTTCCATAGTGAGTTCATTAATTCTCCTTGAACTGCTAGGGTATTGTGGGGCAGGGGTGGTAGAGAAAAGCTAAAATCCATGGATGACCCATTGTTTGTTAACATAATACTGTTTTGCTTCCAGCAACAAGAAAGTTCTCTGGAATTGAAGTTGGAATTTTGATGAGGTTGAGTTGAAAGTTTCACAGGTGCAAGAAATGGGTCAAAGCACAGAGTGTCATGGTTAACCATGTCAGTTAATGAGGACTAGGAGTGAGTCATTCTGAATACATTTGCATGTGGGAAGCCTCATTATATTTCCGAATTCTCTGTGGCAAATTGGGCATTAATTAGGATGAAGTGAAACTTCGTTAAGGCAACTTTGGTTTTTCTTTTCAAAATAGAATGTACCCTGAAGGAAGGTGAATACCTTGGCTAACCAGAAACCCTACTGTTCCTGACAATGAACTTGTTACATAAAGCTGCATTTCTGATTCACTTTCTGGACCTCAGCATTTCATTTTAGAGTTTAAAGGATCTGAAAAATGTGAATGAAAAAATATCATCAATGACTCTAGCTCCAATTTTCCTTCCTCTTTGGCTGTGGTTTTCAAATCCAACAGCATTGCAAAAAAAAAAAAAAAAAAAAAAAAAAAAAAAAAAAAAAAAAAAAAAGAATAAATCTGATCCCCTAGTAAAGCATAATGCACACGGTGAACATTTCAGCAAATATTTGTTCATGGTGATAAAAATGCAAGCCTGGCAGTATTTTAAAAATTAATGCTGTGCAGAAAACTAGATCTTGCCATAGTCTTATTATGTATTTCTATAGAGCAGGTGCTATACAGTAAATAATTTGTAGGAAATCTCAGTCAACTGATTTTTTTTTTCTAGACGACATGATCTCTTTTTTTGTGTGTGATGTATATCTTAGAGTTATGCAATTTTAGTCCTGAAAGGGATCTTAAACATCAAGTAGTTCAAGCTCTTGCCTTATAGATGAGAGAGTTGTGAACCAGTGAGTTTAGACAATGACCAATTTTGGGTGGAAGCTGAACTAGAGCCAGCACCCCCAGATTCTTGGTTAAACACCATGCCCTTGAGTGTCAGCTGTGGGATCCTACACACCGGATCCCAGTTCCTTCATTTGGTAGAATTTCAGAACAATTTGGTTGGCATCACTATTTTCTCAGTGGTAACCAGTGAAGTTACAGTGAGATCACCATATTGATCACCTAGCAGAGTGCCCCAGGCACTCCATTATGTTAACTCCTTCCACTCCTCCCTCACCCCTCCATTAGGAGGAGAATGTTCCATAAATTGCAGATGAAGATGAGAGAAGAACTGCAGGAAGCTGTGACAACTTTGTTTTGGGGAAGGATAGGAAGTCCTCTTTGAAGAAGAGAAGACTAGAAGGGATGAGTGGGTCAGGTGACATCATTGTACAGACACCCTGTTCCTGATTGAGTTTGTATGTTTGGGGCCTCTGATGATCTGTAGAAATCTCTAGAAGGTTATGATGGAAACAGAGGGAGATTGGTATTGGGGGTTTCCTGGGGCAAGAAGGGAAATCCAGTCTTAGGGAGATTTGATTCCTGCTCAAGTGGCCTGGAGAACATTTCCATCATCCCCTGCTCCTTCCCCAGGTAGGGACAGTTCTTTATTCTGCATAAATAAATAACTACAGCACAGGCTGCACCTACTGTGCTGTAGACCGTGCTGTAGGCCGTGCAGGACTGAGAAAAAGTTTTAGCTGAGGCAAAATGAGACCAAATATAAAATTGCATGAGTATCTTGTCTTTGGGGGGCATTGAGATATTTTTTCCTTTCCTGTGATAATAATGATACCATAGATAGTAGGCTTTGTTTTGTTTTGTTTTGTTTTGTTTTGGGGCTAGGGATAGAACTCAGGGCCTCACACATGTGCAGCATGCACTCTACCACTGAGTGATACCACCAGCCACAAAGTTAGTTTTCATCACCTCTAACTTTGCGGAAATAAAAACAGCATTCCTATGTTATAACCTCTTATAATTTTATTTTTATAAGTTCTACTCCTTGAAATACAAACTAATGGGTTCTACTGCCCTAGAGAGTTGTTTTAGTCAACTTTTTCATTGCTGTCACCAAATGATCCAAAAAAGAACAGTTGGAGAGGAAAAGTTTATTTGGCTCATGTGTTCAGAAGTCTCAGTTCATAAATGGCCAACTCCATAGATGGGTCCAAGGTGGAAGAGACCCCTCAACACCCACAGTGACTTGCTCCTTAGCTCTTCTTGTCCAACCGTTATGGATATGTTATCTTGGGTCCCCCAAACCTTAAATACCTCATGAGCCCAAGAACCACATGTGGTTACTTGTCATCCACCCATGCCTAGCAGTGTGCTGGGTACAGAGCCCCTGTTCCAAAAGCTTTTCACCTTGTTATTTTTCCAGCATATCACATCACAGTGTATCTGATCCTGCTGTCAGCAATTTCCATTGTCTTCTCCCTGAACTAAATGATGTCTCAGCAGCGAGCTGGCATCAGAGGGGAGGGTACCATGTGTGAGGAGATTGCTAATATACAGGGATAGTTTTCAGTGAGAAAGTGAATGACATTAAAAAAAAAAAAAAAAAGAGGAGTTTGTACATAGAACTGAAGAGCTATGTATAGGCAGTTAGAAAAAAAATTAGCCCTGACATCTCTATTTTAATACTTACCTACCACCATGATGACTCTGAAGAAGAAATAGAGGTTTGATTTTTATTATCTTCTAGGATTATTGCTTTTACAAGGGTAAATGACAACTCATCAAATGTACGGAGTCTGCAGAGATGCCCAGCACAAGTGGTAAATGTGGCCTCGTTGCTTATTTCTTGGCTATCTTGCTAAACTAAGTGTGTATTTTTTAAGGTAGAAATGAGGACATCTTAGTCCAATATTCTGCTGAGCATAGTGACTAGGAAACTACTTCTATGACATACATTTTTGTAAATCTTGGTGAGCAAGTTAGTCATTGAGGGATGATTTTCCTAGTCAAATAATATTCTTAAAGGGTGCCAAAGTCAGATCCCCATCAGAGAAGCAGACTTTATGAAAAATAAATCTGGGAACAAACCACTTTGGAAATAAGCACAGAAAAATTAATCAGCAAGACAATTTGCATGTTAATGGATGTTCTTTCTGGCCATGATTTTGATGCGTAATCTCATTGGTTTGTAATTGACTGAGTTTTCTATGAGACACTCAGGCATCCCCGCAAAGCCACATCCTTTCAGGGATGCAAAAAGGGAAGAACTGATCTTATTCTTGTTTCCCTCTATGAGAAGGTCCAGAAAGGTGTGTAGCAAAGTGTGTGTGTGTCTAGGTAATATGGTAGTGCTGCTGCTAAGAGGGGTTTCCTTGTATATATATATCAAGAAAGAGAGGAAGAAATGGACTCTCCAATCCCCAAAGGTTCCCCTAGAGTATCTGGTATACCTGGGGCAATCCTCAAAGAATGCCAAAGTCAAAGCCTTGAAGTAGGACTTGCTCCATGATTTCCAGGTTCCCTTGTTCAAAAAACTCATTAAGAAGTTTAGGAATACCACAGCACACCATGAAACCAAGTGCAGACCCATTGGAGAGCAGGCTCTGCCTGACTTGACAAGTGTACTCCCAGGAAGCTGGCCCTGCCTTGAGAGTTAAGAGTCTTGGTACTTAAGGTCAAATGCATTGGCAGCCTTAGGAAGGATTAAAGGAAATTAAGAAATGCAACAAATAATAAAACCTGGCTCTTGGGAACTGCTGGTTTCCTATCACCAGCCCATCGGCAACTTCGGCATCTTAGAGCCAGTTCATCTAGCTGATTAATTTAAATCAGTTTGCTTCCCAGATAGTGCATGGAATCATGTAATAGAGTCAGGGATGGGCCATGGAAGAAGGGGAAACTGAGACAATGCATTCACCCAGCATAGGCCCCCAGTTTTTCTAGCTCACCTCCTCTGCACTTCTACCTGTGTACTCTCCAATCTCTACACAACAGCCAGAGTGATCTTCTAAAAAATTTATCTGATCCTTCCTACCTTATCCCTTTCCCTAAATACCTCAGTGGCCTTCCATTACCTGAAAGTCAAAGTGAGAATCCTCACCATGATTCCAAGACTGGGTGATCTGCTCTCTTGCCCACCAAACCTCCAGTGATCCCCACTTTCTCTGTCCTGGGACCTTTACACATGCTGTTGCCTGCAACCAGAGTGTCTACTGTCTCTTTGTCCCCACCCTCTGGGATCAAAGTTTACTTGCTTTTCTGTCTCTCCACCCATAAACACCCACCTCTGAGTTGCACACTCCATCTCACCTTTAATTTATCTTGAATGCATGTCCTCTTTCTGGATTACAAACACCATTGGGCAAAAGTTGTGTTTGTTTTACGCAGTATTCTGTCCCCAGTAACTCGCATAGTGCCTAGAACACAATAAGTGCTCAAAGGTGTTTGTTGAAAGACAAATTGATGCACCACCCAATTCATAGTTTATACTTGAATTATACATTACCTTGTGTTATTTGTTGTTCTTCACAAATGTCACCCAATTAGTTCAGAAAACTTTGACATCAGTCGACATGTTGTCTCTTTCTTCTGAATCTGTAGTTCACGTGCAAAGAATAGTATTGACTATAGATTATGGGTATGTTGTACATTCAGCCCCTGCCATTGCAGTAGAGATAACTAGGAGAGAAAGTCAACTGGGTGTTGAGTAAGTAGGCTTAAATCATTAATAGATACTTTTTCTTGATTAACAAGGTAAATAATAACCAAAGCTAGACATGATCTTACTTACGGGATTTCTGCCTCAAAATAAAAATTTTCAGCTGCTGTATAAATATCTCCCTTCACCATTTTAGTTTGCTGATTTTGGAAACAACCTTGATAAAAGACTCTGAAGGACAGGTTGTGTTTAGTCACTCTGGTCGAGTATTTCATCCATGTTGGGTATGAAATGTGCACAGTCCAAGCTGTTTCGATGACAACTGTGAAAATTTGTCTGGAAAAAGGAATTGATTTGCCGTCATTCTTTCCTGTGTCATGACTTGTCCTCAACTCCCTCTTTGAAATGGCATTTGCACGGTAGATGTCCAGTGGTAAAATGCTCTTAATAGAGTACTCAGGGATAATTTTTTTTTCAGTAAACTTCACAACTGATGCTTGCCCACTGGGCAAGAGTTCCCCAGCCAGTCCTTCTCATGAACTTTCCCCCTGGGCCATATTATTTTTTCGGATTGGTAGAGATGGCATTGAAAATATTTTCAGCATTATTAATAAAAGTCGATTTTACCACTTTCTTTAAAATATCTTTTGCAGACAAGGAGCCCCAAACTGTCTCACAGCCCTCAACCTCCTAGTTTGAGTGACCCAGTCGAGCATTTATCAGAGACGTCCGGTGATTCTTTGGAAGCCATGTCTGAAGGGGAAGCGCCAAGTCCTTTCTCCAGAGGCAGCCGAACTCGCGCAAGCCTTCCTGTGGTGAGGTCAACCAACCAGACGAAAGAAAGATCTCTGGGTAAGCTTCTGGAGGCAGGTTCTGATGCTCCTTTCTTATTGTATGTGTGTATATTTACACTTCCAGACACAAATCCATGCATTAAAATATCAGTTCAACTGTTATTTATAAAATCACTGATCCTGGGAAATTTCGTTGACTTAATATTGTGTTAGTCAGCTTTCCATCACTGTGACAAAATAACTGAGGTAATCAACTTATAAGGAGGAAAGACTTATTTTGTCTCGTGGTTTTAAAGATTTCAGTCCATGGTCAGTTGACTCCATTGCTTTTGGGCCTGTGATGCGGTAGTACATTATGGCAGGGATTGCATGGTAGAGCCACGCTGCTCACCTCGTGGTGGCCAGAAAGCAGAGAGTCCTAAAATCCCCTACCAGGGTATACCCCTTAATGATCTAACTTCCTTCCACAAGGTCCCACCACCTCCCAATAAGCATCACAGTCTGGCAACCAAGCCTTTAGCATATGGACTTTAGGAGACCTTTAAAATCCATATATCAAATATTGAAGATTTGCTGAGGCTGGGCACATTCAGAAGTGGCTGAAATTAGCAGCTTGAGCCATGAGGCTGGTAGTACTTGCCTGTGTTCCTGCAGAAAGCCTCGACTCATCTCCCCAACCTTCCTCTGCCAGTCCCAGGAGCCATGTGGTTGGGGTGCGGGTCCAGAGAGGCGGGTGTTAGCAGCCTCTACCACTTGCCCCGCAGTCTGGTAGAGGATATGAATGGCTGCAGGAAGAAGGGGGCCAATGCGGCCATCACCCCCAGGTCTGTAGTGAAAGCCACGAATAGGAAGCTGCTTTTCCTTTCAAAAAGTTTTCCCAAGAAGCAGAGATTCTACCTTTCTACCATTTCCACCTATGTTCGCTTCATAACTTCCTTTGTTTTTCATTGTTGGGATTGTTCCTTTTCCCCCCTTTAACCAAATGCACAAGTCATAGGATTTAAGCTTCTTTGCAGACCATGCTGCTCTGCTGGCGTTTCGTATGCTTCATCTGCTATCTGCAGGTTCCCACTTGGTACCTCTGTGTGCAGACAGATGAAGTCAGGGTCATCTTGGATAGGAAAGGGTCAATGTGAAAACATCTTCAGGGGCTGACCCTTGCAGAAGACAGCAGAATTCTGTCATGTAAAACCTAGCAAGTGTGTTGTTGGGAGAGAAAGGGGGAGACTGATACACAACGATGCCTTGATATTTGTTTCCTCAATTGCAGAGGACAACCAGAGAAAATTGGGTTTAGAATTGGTCTTTAATAATAGGTTTTAAAAAAATCTGTGCTGGGGAGATAGCTCAGTCAGTAGAGTGCTTGCCTTGCAAGCACAAGGCCCTGGGTTCGATCCCCAGCACCGCAAAAAAAAAAAATCTGTGATGTCATTATTATTATTATTATTATTTACTTTTACCTGGTCATTTTCATTAATTATTTTAATTCTACAAATTTATAGAGTATAGTATAATTTGATATGTGTATATGGTATGTAACGATCAAAGCAGAGTAGTTACTTTTCCATCTCAAAATTTTTTTTTTTTTTTGATAGCAGGGATTGAACCGAGAGGTGCTTAACCACTGAGCCACATCCCCAGCCCTTTATATATTTTTTTATTTTTGAGATAGAGTGTCACTAAGTTGCATAGGGCCTCACTAAGTTGCTGAGTCTGGTTTTGACCTTTCAATCCTCCTTCCTCAACCTCCAGAGTTGTTGGGATTATACGTGCACCACTGCACCCAGCTCCTTAAACAATTTTGAAAAACTTACTAATACATAATTGTACATGTTTATGAGGTATGGTGTGATGCTTCATCACATGTACGATATGTATTGATCAAATCAGGGCAATTAATTTTTCCATCTCTTTATCATTATGGTGTGTTCAGAGACTTTGAGTTCCCCACTTCTATTTATTTATAAGATATATCATTGGTTATCATAAAAACATTGGAACATTGTTTTCCTGTCTTGTGTAGGAGCCAGGCATGCTTATCTTTGTTGTTTCAATTTTACTCTATGTACTACTGATGCCAACATTCAATATGAATATTTAATATTAAATTTATATACTTGATCTTAAATTAATAATGCAAGGTCCTTTTTTGTCAAACGAAAGAGGAAGGCCACGGAAAATCTGCTTGTTTGTTTGTTTATTTGTTTAGTAGGGCCCAGTTATTTAAATGGCAGAAACAGGAAGTGCAGACCTCTAGTTACACATGAAGGTACAGGAACATGCAACACGAAGATGACATGGCTTTTCCACTGCCACCAGGCTATGGCTTTCCATCTGGATTGAAGAGCTTTGTGCTTTCTCAGACTTGGGGCAGGAGCCAGGCAGGGGGTGGAATTTCTCCTTTGTACTTTGCAGGAAATGAGTGAGGTTCAGGTCTCTGTGGAGATAGCCTCTGCTTTGCAAAATAAAATGAAGATAAAAAGAACTGCCAACCCCTCCCCCCATACCTGGGGAACCTTGAGTTGTTGGATAATAGATCCTTTGTTTCCAAGGCAGGAATTTCCCCTGGCAGCATCCACAGTTGGCAGTGCAGGTAGATACTTGCAGAGTTCAGGAACCAAGCCTCAGGGCGGAAAGCCAGCGGGAGCTGGGGGGGCAGCCCGGTGTTTTTGCACACCGGTGCAGTGGGTGGCTGTCCTTCTGCAAAGCGCTGTTTTACTCTGCACTCACCTTGCTGTGAAGTGCTGCTCAGCAGTCTGTCACAGTGGGTTGAAAAAACCGTGTTTGAGGTGTTTATTCTGCCATCTCCATGAACCGCTTTTTGACCTGTGATTTTTTTTCCTAATTTCTGGATAGAAACACAGGGAGAAGACAGGAGAGAATGAGAAATTTGCCAAAGTGAGGAAGGCTGTGGTTTCAGAAAATGAGGCAGGCACCTGGACCGCAAGGTTGTGGTTGCCCTTGTCCACCTCTTTTAGGCCAATGTGGAAACGTCCATCCAGACACACCTGGCCCTCCTGGTGTAATGTTTGACAGGGATGGGAAATAAAGGGGAAAATGGGAGTCACGAGGAGTCCAAATGCAATCTCCCTTCCAGGGGTCTTGCTCAGCCTCATCTTTGGGAAAATTCCCATGCACTTGGCCTTCTTTAGACATGCAGGCTCCTGGGAGGAGCAGCACTTTCTGGAGAGCCCAGCCAGAGTTACAGTATCCCCCAGCACGATGGTGACCCTGAAGCATAACTGCAACCCTAAGGGCCTCAGAGGCATTGGGTACTTAGAGCTGTGACTTTCTGGAAACCCACAGTTGTGCCATTTGGTAGCCCTGGCTGACTTAGAACTGTGCATTGGTATTTATCTTAATCCACAGAGTTTTAAGATCTCCTTCAAAGCCCTGTTTATCTAGCCAGGTGCAGTGGTGCATGCCTATAATCCCAGTGGTTAGGGAGGCTGAACTAGGAGGATTGAGAGTTCAAAGCCAGCCTCAGCAAAAGAGAGGCACCAAGCAACTCGGTGAGACCCTGTCTCTAAATAAAATACAAAACAGGACTGGAGATGTGGCTCAGAGGTGGAGTGCCCTGAGTTCAATCCCTGGTACAACCCCCCCCCCCCAAAAAAAAGCCCTGTGTATCTTTATTTATTGAAATTTTTGATGGTTTGTGCATCATATATATATATATTTTTTTAACCAGAGATTGAACCCAGAACAGGAGTGCTTAACCACTGAGTCACATCCCTGAACTTTTACTTATTTTTTTAAATTTTGAGACAAGGTCTCGCTAAGTTTCTTAGAGCCTCTCTAAGTTGCTGAGGCTGACTTTGAACTTCCAGTCCTCTTGCTTCAGCCTCCCAGATCACTGGGGTTACAGGTGTGCACTGCTTCACCTGGCATAGATTTTTTTTACAAGACTTTATTCTTTCAGAGCAGTTTTAGGTTAAGAGCAAAACAGAGAGGAAAGCACAGAGCATTCCCATACACCCCTGCCCCACACAAGTACAGCTTCCCTGGCTACCAGTGTGCCCCACAGAGTGGTTGCATTGGTGTCAGTTGATAAACCTACATCTACACGTCATTATCACCCAGAAACTGTAGTTTACCTTAGGGTCCACTCTTGGTTTTGTGCATTTTATGAGTGTGGACACATTACGCTGAAATGTTCATAGAGTATTTTTACGACCCTAAACATGCCCTCTCCTCCACCTATTTATCTGCTCTCTCCCCCTAATTCCTGGCAACCTCTGAGCTTTTTGTTGTCTTTATAGTTTTACCTTTTCCAGAATGTCATACAGTTGGAATCAGACTGTATGTAGACTGCAGATTGGTTTCTTCTACATAGTAATATGCACTTAAGTTTGCTCCATGTCTTTTCATGGCTCCATCATTTCTTTTTAGCACTGAATAATTTTCCACCATCTAGATGTGTCACAGTTTACCCATTCATCCACTGAGGGACATCTTGGTTGCTTCCAGCTTTTGGCAGTTATGAATAAAGCTGCTAAAAACATTCGCGTGGAGGTTTTTGTGTGGACCGAACTTTTTAACTTCTTCACATGAATTCCAAGGAGCGCTATTGCTGGATTATAGGGGAAGACGATGTTTAGTTTAGTTTCATTGTGGATTCTTGAGTTAATCTTGAGTTTTGAAAATAGCACAGTACGATAGATATTATTTATGGTGATCGCTGAGTTTTGGGAACCCTGTGAATTTTACACTGAAAGCTGCGTTCCATTGGCATCTTTCCAGTGCCTACCCAAATGTCACCCCAGGAATGTAAGATGCCACCACCACCAGTCTCTAGCCAGAGTCTAGAATGACGGTGGGTAGGGAAAGTCTGGTCCCCAGCCTGTGCTTCTACACATAGCATTATTTGTCTCTGGAGTCCTTCTTAGCTCAGGCTATGCTATTAAGAGGCTGACACCTGATGGTGGAGCCTGGATGGACAGAATTCTCAAAACACTCCCGCTCCCTCGAGGGGAGGGGAGGGTTTAAACCTTCCCTCACTTTGGGCTGCCTGTGCCTGAAGATAAACCTCCCGCTTCACAATTATTCCACTTGAATAATTCTTTGTTCTGTGGCTTCAGTGTATTTCCAGAAGGAGAAATGCAGGAAGGCTGAGCGTGTTGCAGATTGCAGAGGCTGTTGGGAGACTACAGGATATAGATTGGAGAGCAGGAAGTAATACATTTATGTATAAATATGGATACATACATTTCACATATATGCATATTTACATAGCTCATTAATTCAAGTTACCCTCTGTATCTGCCAGTTATGAATCCTTGGATTAATCCAACCACAGATTGAAAATCTTTGAAAAATGAATTTCATCTGTAGTGAACATGTACAGATTTTCTTGTTTGTCATTATTCCCTAAATACTACAGTTTAACAACCATTTACCTAGCCCTAACATTGTATAAGGTATTATAAGTAACACAGAGATCATTTAAAGTATATCAGAGGATGTGCATGGGTGACATGCAAACACTATACCATCTTCTATGAGGAATTTGTGCTTTGGGAGACTTTGGTATCTGAGATGGGATCCTGGAACCCATCCCCTGTGGACATTGAGTCACAGCTGTACTGGAAGGCAAGATGTGAGCTTCTCACTTGAAGAGGCATGTTGAGTCTTCCGGAGAAACCAAATGACAGCAAAACATAGTCCCTTCTGATGCTGAGGGCCGACTAGCCGTTCTTGGAGATGTACAAAGCAGCAAGGTGAAGAAAGAAATTTGTGTCCGGCGTGGTGGCGCAGGCCTGTAATCCCAGCCACTCAGGAGGCTGAGGCAGGAGGATTTCGAGTTCGAAGCCAGCCTCGGCAAAAGTGAGGCACAAAGCAACTCAGTGAGACCCTGTCTCTAAATAAAATACAGAATAGGGCCGGGGAGGTGGCTCAGTGGTCGAGTGCCCCTCAATCCCCGGTATCCCCCCCCAAAAGAGAGAGAGAGAGAGAGAGAGGGAAGGACAGAAGAAATTTGTTCAGCACGGAATCTGGACCAGGTTCCAGTGGCCTTCCATCTTTCAGTCTTCACTTCTATAGGGCAGTGGGTTCCCCTTCACTCCACACATCCAAAACACAGCTGAAATTCTTCTCAGTGAAACTGGGGCCATTTCTCCTTTACTCTCTTTTTGGTGAAAATACAGAGGAACCAGAAGAAAGGCAGCCTAAAAAATGAAACCCACTTTTCAGTAGGCCTTGGTTTTAGAAATAATTTCCATGAAAAATTGTGCCCACTGATATTAGGTCTGCAGCCTTAATGATGGAGTAGTTGTCTTTTAATCACGGTGCTGTCTTATAAGTCCCCATCTGGAATGTGACCATAGGCAGGGCTGGAGTCTGGCTGCTCCGCAGTTGGCCTTCGGGGAAAGGGTAGCCGCAAGACGTTCCCACCCCTCTCTGTGCCCTCAGGAATTTGAAAATAAAACTCATGAAAACAAGAACAACAGCAGCAACTGCCTTCTTCCTACAGCCAGATTCCTTTGTTGACCATATTCCACATGGAGGGCTTTAGAAAACAGTCTTGCTTACCAGACTTGCAGCCAGAGGTAACAAACTGCCTCTTGAACACTCAGACTGCTACGGCAAAAATGATTTTAAACGGCATAGGAGGATTTTAGACTAATCGGGGGACAAGGATCCTATTGGATGTGAATTATTGAGTGTATGGCTGTTTTCTCATTCCAAGCAGATAGCTTTGTTGGTTATCAGGTCCTGTGGGAGTTAAAGGAAAGGGAGGTTCTTGGCAGCCAGAATCTGCCATTCTGTGCAGGACTAGGTAGGAGGTTAGGGCAAAGGACAGAGGAGACGTCCATCTCAAAAGGGAGAGCCGGCAACCACTGCAAGACCAGCATTAGTTTGTTTGAGCATGAATAATTATCCCTTGACTATCAAAAAAACTAATTTTAAACAAATAAGATAAGCATTACTCTGTAGAGTAAGTAAAATATGATACCTATTTTCCCAAGCACTGGTAGTAATTGAAATATTGTAAGCACAGCAAAAATTTGCAGAAAAGATGTTCACAGCAAGTCAATACATTTGAACATATCCCTGACCTTTTTGAAGTGCTGAGGGCCCAGGTGTGGCCAGGCCCTACCACAGTACTGACAACTTCCTGTTCAAGGCCTTATGGCTTTGGAGTCACACCTGCCCAGGGTGGCAGGAGGCTGCTTCCTTGTCAAAGGGGTTATGCAGTGGCCCAGTTCCACAGTGAAAATTCAGCCCAGTGATTCTGCAAACCATTTCATGAATCCATTTTTGCTTTAACTAGATGCAGCTGGTTCAGTTCTGGGCAACTACACACTGACTGATTTTCTGTGTTTGTAGATAAGGTGGTGCTGTCCGGTTTCTATTTCAAGAGAAGGCATGAATACTGGTGTTGACTGGTGCCTTCTAGAGGCTTGGTGGTGAACTGCAAGTGTGATTTCCAAACTTAGAGAAGACTCGAGTTCTATGGAGTTTTCCTTGCTATAAATTTGTCAGTTTCATGTAAGATTTCATTTGAACAATGAGCTGATGCTAAAATGGAAAAAGGAATAAAATATCTACATGCCTACTAAAATATAGTAAGTAGACCCAGAGATATAGGGAAAGGAAGAAAGGAAAGATGAAGGAAGAAAGGAATAAATTTCCTCTATACAGAAGAGTCTTTAGGTACTTTAATTGGGCTATTTTGGGGTAAAAAAAAAAAAATGTTTTTTGAATAAATATTACCTCTTAGTTTTCTTGTGCTCGACGTAGTGAATGCCCTGAGAGGTAGTTTCTACAAACTGAGTCGATCTTTAAATGAAAGATAGGAGGAGCTGGGAATTAAACATTAGCAGAAAGAAATGTTTCAAGAAATCCTTTCATATAGTGGAACATGCATTAGTAATGCAAGCAATTCACCCTTCATTTGGCCTTTAAAAACTAGTATTTTCATATATGAGGTTTACTGAAGGAAGGGAAGATTGATCCAAGTTTATCCACTTGGCACATAATTCCCTCCAACGAAAGAATGTTCCTGTGAAAGATTGTGTAGATTCATGAAGCGTTTGTTCTTAGTTTAAAAAATACAGTTAGATATCTTTAGAAATCTCTTGCTATTAAAATTCCTGGGTTGTAACTCTAGATTTCTCAAATATTGAAGAAGTTGTTTAGTTTACATGGACCTGAGGATTATATGCCCTTTACCAGTATCTTCTAGGATAATTTTGTAGACAGGATGCTGTAGGAATAGCACCAATGAAAGTGAATGGAAGATTTGGTTGATTCTAAGGGTCTAAGTCCTCTCTGAGCAACCATTATTTTATAGGGATCATAGTAGTCAAGTGGTAACAGATTCAGAGGCATCATAATGGTGAAAAGGATCTTAGAGAAGACTTGGAGTCTCCTGTTTCTGTTTCTCCCTTGGCAAACAGGGTGTTGCTAAACTGGATTATAGGCACTATTTTGTAAAGTTAATATAACACTTTTTAATGAAGATGAAGCTAACAGGTTCAAATAACTGGAAAGGTGATATATGTCCAAAGTCATTTCAGAAATTTGGTTTTCCTGAGGGTCGGTATGAAATAGTCCTGTCTATCTATCATGGTCACAATGCCATACCCCAACACAGACATGTAGCCATCTTTTTGTGATGTGAAAAATACTCTTATTCAAAAAGAAACTCTTCAGGTTTCGAAGATAACATAGGAGAAAGTAAAGCAAGTTTTGTCTCTTACACTTCTCTACATTCAAAATCAATTTGATTTGGCTTAATAAAAACCAACAAAAAATATAAGAACCATTAAAACAAGAATTAATACAAGTAGCAGTTGAACATAATATGTGAGCCAGAAAAATTAAGAATAATTGTTGTAATTTCAACCAAGACAAAAGAGAGAGAGAGAGAGAGAGAGAGAGAGGAGAAATACAACAAGTTTAAGAAGAGATTTATACTAGTTAAATAGGAAAAAACAAAGCTTTATAGCATTGTAATCCAAGAACTCTTATATGTTTATATTTATGACATATTATGTAGTTATATTTAAGGTAGTTATATTTAAGTTTTGTGAAAGTTTTTTTCATGTAGCTCTATATTTACATAAAAATTCAAAATCCAATGACATAGTATTATATCATGCTGTAAGAAGGGCACATTTTAGCATCTGTAGATTTCTTTAGATCTAATTTGATACATGGAAAGAGTTGATAGAGTCTTGGCAATTTACCAGGCTCTCAAGTGATTGATCCCTGGTAATTAATTGTTGTATTAGGGTGGCAACTTCTTCCTTGAAGAGGAATATTTGAGGGGTAGGTCATTGTTGAAGGGTTAGACAGCAAAAGCGAGTTGGAGAAGGAATCTCTTCGGTGACAAAACTTTAGATTTTGAATGCTAATAATACCGGCTACTACTGTACACTCCAGGAGTGAGATGAGAAGGATCTGAATCCAGATGTTGTGCTGTCAGATGCTCTGAAATGGTTTGGTTGGAATCAGAGATGAGACATTAAAAGAGGTTGCCTGAACTCCTCATGGGGGGAAAGATTTAGTTAATCAGTCTCTTATTTTCTTTTGCCGTAACAGCTCTATCAGAAATCTGTTCACTGACCCTTGTTATCTGGGGTAAATGCAAGATTAATAGTACATGCTATTTTTTAATTAAAAGTTTCTTGTCAAATGCATTTTTTGTTCTAACAACTGACTTTCAAATGTGATCTTTTGTGTTCATTTAACTGTAGGAATCACACACTTTTTTTTTTTTTTTGCACCGGCTTTTGGAGAATAGTCTGTGAAGTGCTAGAAATAAAATTAACATGCAAGCCTGCATTACGTAATATACTCAAGTAGAACTTCCTCCTTGATGTTCTCATCCTAGCAGTGGCCTCCAGAAGGCTGCCTGGTGGCATCTGGAAACAGATTTGTGGCAGTTTCTCATATTTCAGGTGGAGGAGAAGAACACATTCTGCATTGCGAGAGGGCAGACATACATTTTCTTAGGCAAAAGAGTTACAGAACCATTCAGGTCCACTTCCCGTTCAGATTTCTCAGGCTGGCTCTATGATGTGGAATTGAGACTAAGCAGACCCCGTGTCTGGAAGGAGGTTCTCTCTGGAGCACTGGAAGCTGGGCTTTCTGTCCTGGATTTTGAGCACAGCAGCAGGTGTGTCCCCAGGTACCAACATGACATCTTTGGTTTCTTGCAAATCTGAGTCACTCTTGGGAGCTATTATGAGCCTGTGTCCCCCCTAAATTCATATGTTGAAGTCCCAGCCCCCAATTCTTTAGATGGTGGCTTTATTTGGAAATAAGATCTTTAAAGAGGCGATTAAGTTAAAATGAGGTCATAAGGGTGGATTCTAGTCCAATATGACTAATGTCCTTATGAGAAGAGCAAATTAGGATAACAAAATAAAGTGAGGAAGGAGAACCATCTGCAAACCATGGCAAGAGGCCTCAGCAGACACCTACCCTGCCAACACCTTGATCTTGAAGGCTGTGGTTTAAGCCTGAAGGACTTGGTTATGGCAGCCTGACCAAATGGCTCAGGCCACTCTCTCCCTTTCTGATTTCCCTTCTCAACTGTTTATGGTAGTTGTCTCAAATATATTATCTTTCTTCAAGTCATTAAAATCATGTTAAGTTTTCCATTTGTTTTAATTTGATTTTATTCCAGCCTCCCACCCTTACTTGACCCCCCTTTTGCAAGGAGAAAATTTAAAATTTTGGGTACAGACTCACCTGCCCATTCCTATATTTCCTCAAATTTAGCAAACAAATGTTGTTTGACAGTTAACCGATTCAACTACATCCCATCAAGAAAAGTTTCTGTTTTCATCGTGCTGAGTTTGAGTTCTTGAAAGTTTGGTAATGTCATTAAAAATGATATTCTACCAACTTTTCATTTTCAGACTTTTCCAAGGTGTTAATTGGCTTTCAGACATTTTTGGCTAAATGTCTCCCAGTAATATAATGATAAAAATAAATCCTCCTTTCACCCCCACCCCACGTTTTACCCACTTTCTATTTTTTTTTTTCTTGTATTCATGTATTTATTAAAAATCTACTTGGTTTCTGGCACTGTTAAAAGTGCCATGGTGAGTTATTTTAAAAATATATGAAAGCTGGTTCTTGTATTTAAGGAATTTTTAGTATAACTAAAGACACATGGAAAGACCAACTTTAAAATACATATAAATCACAGACTTCACAAAGTTATGATGATAGCCAGTCACGCGGGCCTCCTGACTGCTCAGAGTCTGCTCCTCAGATTCTCTGTTCCTGCTGCTGCTCTGCCTGGGTTCCCCTGGCGACCCAACCTCCTATCTGCATGTACCTTCTCCATGTCTTTCAGACCTCTGCTTATCAGAACCCTCCACTCCACTTAGTAAAATAACACCTACCCAGCACAGCTTTTATTGTGTATATGTGTGTGTGTGTTTGTGTGTATGTGTGTGTGTGTGCACTTATTTTGAACACTGGTTCTCAGACTTCAACAGAGAACTTAATAAAACACAGATTTCTAGTCCTACCTCTTGAGTTTCTGATTCAGTAGATCTGGACTGGGATGTAAGAATTCACATCTCTAACAAGTTTCCAGGTCAGTGCAGGTCAGGGGACCACTAATTGAGGGCAATAGTATGTCCTCAGAAAGAATTTAAGGGTTATTACAACATTGAACCACATGACGGTATGTTAATCTGTCCCCGTCAGATGAAAAGTTGAAAAGATGAAATGAAAAGTTGTCATTATACTTTGGTAGGAAAATATAGAAGACTTCCTGTGGAGGAAATATGGAGTTCTGGTCTGGATTAGGACCTTACTATCTAAAGCATTTAGGTCTGGCGAGGTAGCTCACTGAGAGAGCACTTGCCTAGCATACCTGAGTTGCTGGGTTCAATCCCCAGCACCACCAACAGATTTAAAGTTTTAAATCCCAGCACTCATGACTTGCATGACCCTCCCAAGGAAGGAGGAGCCACATCCTTCCCACAGGGAGCCTGGGAGGCATCCTGCCTACCTAGATCTGTCTCTCCTGCTCTTTATGTTCATATTTTTGATCACTACTTAATCTCTGAATCACTTTAATCTGCCATCTCAGCCCCTACCTCAACCAACTTAGAAATGTGCATAGTCACAACAATTTACCCCTGACCGGGTCCTTGAATCTTAGGAGCCTAACCTTCTAATATGATTTCACATCATTCTGTATACACATCCCAGTTTACCTGATTCAGGGATTTTTCACACCAGTGTTCTGTGCTTGCCTCGCCCCAAGGGATCTCTGGCCTTAGCCATGGTCGCTTAGCACCCAAACATTGATATTGTTCATGGTGTGGACAAGGTAGGGGACAAATAGATAGGACCCCTGCACCTGAAGATTTCCTTGGTGAAGAAAGTTCCCCTGGGACCAGGAGCTTTAGGATTTGATTCAGTGATTGATCTTGCATGATTCTAGGATCAGACACTTTCATATGCTTCCATTCCCCTTCATAAGAAGAGTCACATAATAACGGTAAAAGCATTCCATTTAAAAATATGTATTTACTGCCTACAGTGAACACACTGCTCTATTCGATAGGAAGAAAGAAAATCATTATTTTAAGAAATGCTTACTGAATATCTTCTAGGCTCTCAGAGTACTGTGCACCACTGGATACAGTCAACAAAATAGCATGAGTTTCTATACTATTGGAGAAAGAAATAATAAGTGCATTATATAATTGTTATGGTTTAGATATGAGGTGTCTCCCAAAAGCTCATATGTGAGACAATGTAAGAAGGTCCAGAGATGAAATGATTTGATTATGAGTACTTTAACCTAATATATGGATTAATCCACTCCTACGAATTAACCAGGTGGTAACTGTAGGCAGACAGGATGTGGCTGGAGGAAGTAGGTCACTAGGGGTATGCTTTTGGGGTTTATATTTTGTCCCTGGTGGGAGGACCTCTCTCTGCTTCCTGGTTACCGTGTCCTGAGCTGCTTCCTTACCTCATCCTTCTGCCATGATGTTCTGCCTCATCTTAGTCCTATTATGGACTGAACCTGTAAAACTGTGAGTAAAATCAACCTTTCCTGCTGTACGTTATTCTTCTTAGGTATTTTGGTCACAGAGACTAAAAACCTGACTAAAACAATAATGGATTGTGTAAGGGGCTATGGAGATAAATTAAGCAAGGGAAGGAGAACAGGAACTGCTCAAGAGAGTTGTAAATTTGCAAAGGATAGACAGAGAAAGAACGCAGGGAAGTGGCCTTGAGGCCATGACCTGGAACATGTGAAGATGTAACATGCATATCTGGGAGAAGAGAATTCCAGGCAGAAAAAACAGACAGTGCAAAGACCCTGAGCATTTGAAGAACTGCAAGAAGACCACTGTGATTGGAGATTTGCAGTAGGTAGCAAAGGAGCAGGGAATAAGTTTGGAGAGGTAGTGGAGATGGATATTGTAGGGGTTTTCCAACTGCAAAGACCCTGGCTATGCTATCCATATTGAAATGAGCTTGGCTACATTGTAGGTTATAAGCATTGATGTTACTTTAGATTTAAAGATGGCATTCTGGCTTCTAGGTTTGGAATAGACTGAAGCGGGGATGAGCAAAGTTGGGAGACAAGTAAAGAGTTTTGCAAAAGTGAGGCAGGGGGTCATTAGCAATGGAGGCTTTGAGAAGAATTTGAATTCTGTAGGTATTTTGACTTTAGAATAAGGTTGGCTAGCGCCATCTAGGAATTAGCACTGGAATGGAGAAAGCATAATGGTAACTGACATTTGCTAGGCACCTACTGAATGCAGTGTCTAACCCACTGAGCAGCAGTTGTTCAACTCTGTACTCTGCCATTCATACCTATAGCTGTAGCTATTCCCACCCCATTATTAGAGAAAAGAAGGCACTGAGTATAATAGGAGCAGCCACAGTCATGACTAGGGTCACCTCACCTGGCTTCCGTGCCTTTCCTGATATGTGACACTAGAGAAATTATTCAGCCTCTGAGCCCCTTCCATAAATACCTGCCTCATAAAATATGTGTAATTGACAATCAAGATTCTGTAGGTAATGTTCTAATACAGTCCCTGGTACATGGTAAGTACTCTGTAAATTAGCAGATGGCCATAATGAGACCTGAATTATTATTATATTTTTAATTCCACTCCATTTTTTTTCTAACATGGGATATTTTGAATTTCATTTAGAAATACTGTGTTTCAGTCTGATTAAAATCGATACATTTCCTGTTTAAGATGAGTTTGTTTTTAACTTATTCTTTTTACCCTCAAAATTAACTAAAACAGATCATTTTATCTTTCTCCTAATTAAAAAAAAAAAACTTCTATCTTTGTCCTTTCTTATTATGTTTCATTTCTAAGTTAATAAGTTGTTTTCTACGTATGGATTTCCAGTTTTCCCAGCACCATTTGTTGAAGGGGTTATCTTTTCTCCAGTGTATGTTTTTGGTGCTTTTCTCTAGTATGAGATAACTATATTTATGTGGGTTTGTCTCTGTGTCTTCTATTCTGTTCCCTTGGCCTTCATGTCTGTTTTGGTGCCAATACCATGCTGTTTTTGCTACTTTAGCTCTGTAGTATAATTTAAGGTCTGGTATTGTGATGCCTCCTGCTTCAGTTTTCTTGCTAACGAATGCTTTTGGCTATTCTGGGTCTCTTATTTTTCCAAATAAATTTCATGACTGTTTTTCCTTTTTCTATAAAGAACATCATTGGGATTTTAATAGGTTGCATTGAATCTGTATAGCACTTTTGGTAGTATGGCCATTTTGATTAATGGCCATAATTAATTAATTCTGCCTCTTCAAGAACATGGGAGATCTTTCCATCTTCTAAGATCTTCAATTTCTTTCTTTAGTGTTCTGTAGTTTCTGTTGTAGAGGTCTTTCACCTCTAGATTGATTCCCCAATTTTTTTGAGGCTATTGTGAATGGGTTAGTTTTCCTAATTTCTCTTTTAGTGGATTCATCACTGATGCATAGGAATACAATAGAGTTATGGGTGTTAATTTTATATCTTGCTATTTTGCTGAATTAATTTATTTATGAGTTCTAGAAGTTTTCTGGTAGAGTTTTTTTTTGGGGGGGGTCCTTCTAGATATAGAATCATGTTTTCACCAAATAGGGATAGTTTGAGTTCTTCTTTTCCTATTCATATCCCTTTACTTTCTTGCTTCTGTCTAATTGCTCAACTAAAAGTGGATCAAGGACTTAGGCATTAGACCAGAAGCCCCACACCTAATAGAAGAAAAAGTAAGCCCAAACTACATCATGTCGGCTTAGGAACTGACTTACTTAACAAGATTCCTAAAATGCAAGAAGTAAAATCAAGAATCAATAAATGGAATGGAATCAAACTAAAAAGCTTCTTCACAGCAAAGGAAACAATTCAGAATGTGAAGAGAGCCCACAGAATGGGAGAAAATCTTTTCTACCTGCACCTCAGATATAGCATTAGTCTCCAGGATATATAAAAAACTCAAAAAACTTAGCACCAAAAGAACAAAGAACCCAATCAATAAATGGGCAAAGGAGCTGAGCAAGCACTTCACAGAATATATGAAAAAATACATGAAAAAATGTTCAACACCACTAGCAATTAAAGAAATGCAAATTAAAACTACACTGAGATTCCATCTCACTCCAGTCAGAATGGCAATTATCAAGAATACAAGTAACAATAAACATTGGTTAGATTGTAGGGAAAAAAAAGTACACTCGTACATTACTGGTAGAATTGCAAACTGGTGCAACCATTATGGAAAGCTGTATGGAAATTCCCCAGAAAACTTGGAATGGAACCACCATTTGAACCAGTTATCCCACTCCTTGGTTTATACCCAAAGGACTTAAATGATGATAATGATGCAGCCACATCAATGTTTCTAGCAGCTCAATTCACTGTAACTGAACTATGGAACAGCCTAGGTGCCCTTCAATAGATGAATAGATAAAGAAAATGTGATTATATATATATAATACACACACACACACACACACACACACACACAATGGAATACTACTCGACCATAAAGAGAAATGAGATTAAGGCATTTGCCAGTATATGGATGGAACCAGAGACTCTCATGCTAAGTGAGATAAGCCAGCCCCAAAAAACTAAAGACCTAATAAACATTAGGCCACGTATCTCTGATATGTGAATGCTAACTCACAATAGGGGGGCGGTTAGGGAAGAATAGAAGTACTTTGGATTAGACAGCGGGGAATGAAGAGAAGGGGGAAAATGGGAATAGGAAAGATGGTAGAATGAATGGGACATTACTTTCCTATGTGCATATATGAATACACAACCAATGTAATTCATCATGTACAACCATAAGAATTAGGTTATACTCCATATATGTGTAATATGTCAAAATGCATTCTACTGTCATGTATAACTAATAAGAACATATTTTTTAAAAAAGCAAAGAAGATCTTGGGGAAAAAGTTGTTTGTCTAGTAATGAGCATTTCATTTTGACTGATTTTTCATATTCTTGTCAGTACTTGTCTTCACATTTTAGGTTATATTGTTTCTGGAAATTCCTCTGTGGGCAACTTGCTTCACTCATGATGGTCCTTCTCTGTTTGCCTATTATGTATTCTCTCTAAATTCTCATGACCCCTTCTCTTCTCTTGTTTTTCTGATTCACTGTCTTTCAAGTCTTGTGTTCATCAGTTTGAAAAGTACCACCCAGGGATCCCAGCAAAGAGAGAGTTAATGTAAGTCAACTATGGATAGTTCTTCACAAAGATTCCAAGAAATAGAGAATTATGCTGGTAGGGAAGAATGATCTCGGGAAGATTTCTAGCAATAAGGCAGCATGAAAGAGCACAGGATACAAACAGTACCCCTCGTTACTACAAACACAGAGAAATACAGAAATATAATAACAACAACAAAAATTAAAACATGGCATGTTTGAAAGGAAGGAAAGGAAATCTCCAAGTTCTAGAAGTAAAGCATATCAAAGTAGAAAAGACTGTGGACATGCATGTTTCATAAATGCGTACCCGACCTTTGGGCAAAGGACTCTGATTCTTACACAGCTACAGGAAAATGAGCAGAAAGATAGAATAATGACCCCAGCATAAATAAATAGCCTAGAGGTTCAAATAGCTGATAACCTATAAAATGGAGTGGGAGCAAGGGAGTACTCTGCTCACAGCCCAGGAAAACAGCAAGGAGTTTGCCTCTAGCAAGGGCAATGGGGCTGAAATGAGAAAATTATCTGGGACAAACAAATGCTCTAGACAGGACCTATCCACAGGGAGGTGTACTGAATTTAAAATTTCTGCATCTGGGGGACTTTCTCAATTATATCAGTCAGGATAGGCTAGGTAATGCTGCAGTAACAACCCCCAAATCTCGGTGGCACTTAACATAAGTGATGGCTATTTCTTATTCAAGCTGCATGTCCAGCTCAGGTTGGACACAGCCCTGCCTGCCAGAGGCACTCAGGTCCCATGTTGATGGAGTCTCTATCTCAACACATCAGCAATGCAGGATTCATGGATAATAATTAATCTTGTTTTAGCCCTAACACTTTCTGCAAGAAGTGATACTCATGTTTAAATAAGTCATAAGCCCATATTTAACTTTAGAGGGAATAAAGAGGTGTATTTCATGATGGGCCTAGAATATCTGTGAACAATATAAGTAAAACCATCTCAAGTTTATAAATTGGCATAAAAATAATCAAGATCATTCAAGATTTTTCAGCTAAAAATAAAAATAGCCAACTAAAATATAGATCTGAGGAAATCTCCATATCCAAAGAGAGAGATGAAAGAAAATGTGAGAGGACTATTCAGAGACGAGATACAATGACCAAAGATGATCTGTTTCATGGGAATTCTGGAAGATAAAACTGGAGAAAGGCAACAGTGGAAGGGAGAATGGATGAGAATTTTCTAGATTTGAAGATGTTATGGTTTGGATGTGAGCTGTCCGTCCCCCAAAAGCTCACATGTGAGACAATGCAGGAGATTTCAGAGGACAAATGATTGGATTGTAAGAGTCTTAACCCAAACAGAGAATTTATCCCTGAAGGAATTAATTGAAGTAGTAGGGTGTGGCTAAAGGAGTTGGAATTGGGATGTGACTTTGGGGTATATATTTTGTATCTGGAGAGTGGAGACCCTCTCTCTCTGCTTCCTGCTGATGTGAGCTGCTTCCCTTGGCCACGCTCTTCTGCCATGATGTTCACCTTCAGCCCTATGAAATGGAAGTGGCCTTCGATGGACTAAGATCTCTGGAACTGTGAGCCCTCAAATGAACCCTTCCTCCTTTACAGTTGTGCTGGTCGGGTCATTTGGTCACAGCAGCGAAAAAGCTGACTCAAATAGAAGACAAACCACGTCTTAAGATTGAAAAATAACAGAAAATCCCAAGCAAGATTTTTTTAAAAACTGCACATAGGCCCACCATGGAGAGACTGCAAAGCATCAATGATCAAAAGAGAATCTTAAAAGCCGCCAGAGAAATGACAGGTACCAACAAAGAAAAGAAAACTTCTCCACAGTATGTTTTGACAAGCCAAGAAGTCAGAAAATCATGGAATAAGATCTTCAAAATTCAGAGGAAAAAAATGACCATCAACCAATGTATATTTATCTAGCAAAATTATTATTTAAGAGTGAGGGCAAAAAGAAGCCAGTTTTAGATCACAAGATTTGAAGTATTCACCATTCCCAGACTCAATGAAAGAATTAGTAATATAAGTATTCCACACAAAAATCCTCAATAAGATATTAGCAAATTGAATCCATCAGTGTATAAAAACAGCACAATACAACCAAGTGGGATTTGTTCCAGACAGACAAAGCTGGTTTCATATTTGAAAATCAGTTAATGAAATTCATCATATCAATAGGCTAAAAAAATTTAAATCATAAGATAACATCGCTTAACACATAAAAACTGTTTGATAAAACCCAATACCGAGTCATAATTTAAACAAAAAAACAGAAGACCCTTAGAACATCTGCAGAAAAGCTTGAGCTAACATCTTAAGGGTGAAAAGTTGAATACTATCCCTCTGGTAGGGAACCACCAGCAGAGTTTGACTTCACCTGTTACTCAGCATAGTTCTCCATATTATAGCTGGAGCAACAGGCAGGAAAAAGAAAGAAAGGGCATGCAGATTAGAAAGGAAGAAATAAAATAGTTTCTGCTTTCAGATAACATTATCTACATTGAAAATTCCAAATAATGTACAAAAAGAGCCAAAACAAAACAAAACCCTTCTGGAAGTAATGAGATCAGCAAGGTCACAGGACATAAGATCAACACACAAAATCAATTGCATTTCTACATACAACCAACAAGCAAATGGAAGCCCAAAAAACCCCACAGTCTTATTTACAATTGTTCCAAGGAAAATGAAACACTTAGGTATAAATATAACAAAACAGGTATAGGATCTATAGGCTGAAAATTACAGTATGCTCATGAAAGAAACCAAAGACCTCATAATCAAGGCATACCTTATTCATATCTGGAAGACTCAGCAAAGTAAAGATGTCAGTTCTAAACAAATAGAATTGTGGGTTTGAAACAATTCCTGTCAAAACCACAGCAAGATTTTTTAATTCATGTAAACAAGGTTATTCAAAAAATTATATTAAAAAGCAAAGGAGGTAGTTAGGATAGCTAAAACTGTTTTGAAAAAGAAGAGTGAAGAGGGATAAGTCCGCCTGATTTCAAGACATGGTATAGGACTACACTAATAAAGATTAGTTGGTGTTGGTGGAGGAATAGACACACAGATCAATGAAACAGAAGCCAGAAGCCAGAAATAGATCCATACAAAATGCCCACCTGATTTTTTTTCTTTTAACAAAAAGAAAAAGTAGTTCAAGAGAGGAAAAATAGCGTTTTCAACACCTGGTACTAAAGCAATAAGTAAAAAAACAATGTGCTTCAATCTAAGTCTTATACAAAATTAGCTCAAAATACCTCATGGACTTAATATTAAAAGGTAAAATTATAATAAAATTTTACTCCTTTTTTTTTCAGTACTGGAAATTGAACCCAGGAGTGCTTAACCGCCGAACCACTGAGTCCCCAGCCCTTTTTATGTTTTATTTTGAGACAGGTCTTGGCTAAGTTGTTTACAGTCTCACTAGGTTGCTGAGGCTGACTTTTGAACTCACAATCCTCCTGCTTCAGCCTCCTGAGTCACTGAAATTACAAGCATGGCCCATGCCCAGAAAATGTATAAACTTTTCAATTAAAAAAATAGGAGATAGTATTCAAGACCTATGGGCCACAGTTTGAATTGGGAATATTCCCCAGAGGCCTATAAATAGAGACTTAGTCCCCAGCCTGTGGGGCTACTGGAAGGTGGTAGAACCTTTAAGAGGTGGGGCTTCGCAAGAAGTCTTAGTCATTGAGGGGGTGCCCTTGAAGGGTACTGTGAGACCCTGGTCTCCTCCCCACTCCCTCTTAGCCATGAGGTGGGGTTTCCTCTATTATGCACTCCCACCATAATATACAGCCTCACAGGACCCAAAGCAACAGGACAACTGATCATGGGCTAAAATCTCCAAAACTGTGAACCAGAAATAAGCCTCTCCTTATTTGTGTTATTACCTTTTTTTTGGGGGGGGGGGATGCTGGGGATGGAACCCAGGGGTGCTTAACCACTGAGCCATATTCCCAACCCTTTTTTATTTTTATTTTTATTTTGATACCGGTTCTCACTAGGTTGCTTGGGGCCTCACGGAGTTGCTGAGGCTGGCCTCAAACTTGCTATCCTCATACCTCAGCCTCCAGAGTCACTGAGATTATAACCAGCTATATCATATGTATTTTTACAGTATCAGAAAGTTACTAGGGTTTTGTAAAGTTTTCTTAGACATGACACCCAAAACATGACCCTAAAAGGAAAAATTGATCATTTGGATATTGTTTTTTAAAAAGACCCTGTTAAAAGGATGAAAAGACAAGCTAAAGACTGAAAAAATATTTGTAAACTGTTTATCTGACAAAGAACCCTTATCTAGAACATATAAAGAACTCTCAAAACTCTAATTAAAAAAAAAAAATCCAATTAGAGATTGGACAAAATACAAAAAGAGACACATTACTATAAAGGATGTACAGATGGCAAATAAGCACATGAAAAGATGCCCAACATCATTAGCCTTTAGAAAAATATAAATTAAAGTCACAGCAAGATATCACTATAGAATAGTTAAATAAAAAATAGTGATAATACCAAATGCTGGTAAGGATTCAAACTGAACCACTCATCCATTGCTGATGGGAATGTAAAGTGACAAAACCCCTCTGCAAATTGGTTTTACTGTTTCTTTTAAAACTTAAAAAAATGAACTTACCACAGGACCCGGCAATTGTACTCTTTAACATTTATCTCAGAGAAATGCAAACTTCTCTACTCAGAATCTTGTACATGTGTGTTCAAAGCAGCTTTGCTTGTAGTAGCCAAAAGATAGAAATTACCTGTGTTAGCTTTTTGTTGCTGGGACAAAATATCTGAGAAAATCAACTTAAAGGAGGAAAGATTAATTTTTGCTCATAGTTAGAGAGGTTCCAATCCTTGGCTGACTGACTCCATTGTTTCTGTAGTGGGGCAGTACATCATGGCGGAAGGATGTGGTAAAGGGAAACTACTTACCTCATGAAGCTGGGAAGCAGAGAGAGAAAGGACCAGGGACAAGATATAATCTGGAAGGACATACTCCCAAGGACTTATTTCCTACAAGTAGGCCCCACCTCCTACAGTTTCCCCCACTTCCCAATTATCCATTTAGCCATGAATCCCTCAGTGGAGTAGTCCATTGATGAGGTCAGAGTCCTTGTGATCCAAATCTTTACCTTTGAACATTGCTGCATTGGGGAACAAGACTTGAACACATGACTCTTTGGGGGACACTTCATATCCAAGCCATAATAATTTCCCAGATGCCCTTCAGTGGGCCAATGTTTAATCTAGGTTCCAACCATACCATGCAGTACTATGCAGTAATCAGGGATGAATTATTAATATGCTCAACACCTTGGATGCACATCAAGGAAATTGTGCTTTATAGAATAAAGCCAATCTCGAAACACACTGAACCATTCCATTTATACATAACACACTTGAGATAAAATTGAAGAGATGGGTAATTCTTTACGTGCTGATGGTGTTCCTGCAAATGTGGTAAATATTCCTAAAACCTGCCAGACTTTCTACAAGAAGTATAGCAGGCACCAATACCACAAGTGGCACAGTAAACAAAGGGCAAGGACCCTCTGTGCCCAAGTAAAGCAGCATTATGACAGGAAGCAGAGGGGCTACAGTGGACAGACTGAGTTGATTCTCCAGGGAGAAAAAGGCTAAAACTCTAAGAAAATGCTGACTGTAAGAGATGCAAGCATTTGAAGTGGAAGGAGATAAGAGGAGAAGGGACTGAGGGATCTGATCCTTAGCTTGTCCTCTTGTTTTATTATGAAGATAGTAGAATCCTGATGTTCTGTTCACTTCATGTGGTTGCAGTTGAACTGGGCAGGGAATAAACTAGAACTATCAATAAAATAATTGTGTTTCAAAAAAAATTTTTAAGATATGAAGAACAGATTAGCAGTAGTCAGGTGTGAAAGATGTGGGAGAGGAGTTTGAATTCAAAATGTGGCATAGCGATCCTTGTTATGATGGTATGATTGAGTATGTTGGTTACCCACAGAGAAATATGTGATAAAACTGCATGGAGCAACACAGACACACACACACACACACAGTTATACAGTTGGGAGAGGGAGGGTGTGATGGTTTGGATGTGTTGTCCCCCAAAAGCTCACCCGTGAGACAATGCAAGAAGGTTCAGAGAAGTGATTGGGTTGTGAGAGCCTTAACCCAGTCAGTCAATGAATCACCTGATGGGATTGAGTGGTAGCTGAAGGCTGGTGGGGTGTGGCTGGAGGAGGTGGGGCAGTGGGGGCGTGGCTTTGGGGTATATATTTGTATCTGGAGGGTGGAGTCTCTCTCTCTGCTTTCTGATCACCATGTGAGCTGCTTCCCTTTCCCACACTCTTCCGCCTGATGTTCTGCCTCACCTCGAACCCTGAGGAATGGAGCTGACCTCCTATGGACTAAGTCCTCTGAAACCGTGAGCCCTCAAATAAACTTTCCTCCTCTACAATTGTTCTGGTTGGGTCCTTTAGTCACAGCAGCAAAAAAACTGACTAAAACAGAGGGCCAAGTGCATGGGCTCTCCCTATATTTCTGTGCAACTTTCTTCTTGTAACCATTTCAACATAAAAGGTTGAAATACATATACTTCACTAAGAAGGATAGGAAACACAAAAGGCGGGCGTGGAATGTGTGAAGCCTTGGTGATAATATAAAATAGTAAACATGTTTTTGGAAAATCAAAGTGAACCTAATGTAACAAGTCATGTAAGGAGGTTAAAAGTAAGACAAAATGAAAGTACAAGATAGAAACAAAGAAAGACCAGAGGGGATCACATGGAAAGCATTCTAAAATCCTCCTGTTTCCATGGAGGAGATTGACCTGCATGCATTTGAACAACTATTTCTATGACAGAAAGACAGACTGGCATTTAAACCAATCAATACTGTTTAATATGAGATGTCGTCTGCTGAGTATCTGCTCTGATTTGGAGACCTACTTAGTTCACAATCCCTGTTATAATCTGGAGGGGAAATGGATTTCTCTTCTTTTGATTGATGAACAGCAGAGGCCAAACAGGACCGGAAATGTGTAAGTCAGAGCAGGAAGTGGCAGAATTAGATTTGAGCCCAGAACTCTCTCTCCCCCAGTCTTATGTTCTCTAACCCTCCCCAGTCCCTCCTGGGCATACTGAATAATTTTTCCAAAAGGAGTGCTTACAATGTTTGGGAAGTGAAATAATCTCACCTTTTATCGAAATAGAAATCTCCTTCAAACTACAGGCAAAACAGAAAACTTTCACATGTTTCTTTTTTGCCGGAGTTGACCTTACTTACTCTGGGCAAAACATACCACAAAACTGGAAGCCTTCATATTGGACCCTAAACAGTCACTGAGAAGCCGTCTGTCCCAGGAGCCCAGCATCCAAGGAATTGGGAGAATGAAGACCACCAATGCACATTCAAATTTAGTGTCTTCTTAATAAAGCAATGAGCATAGAAATAAAATTTTTGATCTGATCCTATATTTGGTTGAGAAAAAAGGGGGATTATTTTAAAGACCCAAGAAAACTACATATCTATTGATTTCCCACTTGTAAATCTTATTTCTGTTTCTCCTGATGCTAAAATTTTCTTGAAATCTGGGTGCGCTCAGGTATATTCTCATATATCCCTGTCCACAGAGCCCACAGGGCAAACTTGCATGCACACACACACACGCACACACACACATACACACACACACACACACACACACACACACACACACACAGAAGCATGCTTTGTTTGAATGGGTCCTGGGAAGGTGCTGGTGGTGATAGGGCTCAGTGGCTCATATTTCTTGATGACCTTCAATAAAAGAAACCTGAAGAAGGCTCTTTCTTCTTTTAGTCTGGAATAAATGACTAAAATTCCTCAGTTTATAGAATTGGGAAGAGGAAGTACTGTGATCATACCTGAAAGGTTGTGCAGAAGAAGCTTCTATTTACCGACTCATAAAAGATTTTTTGCCTCATCTGTTATACTTTAGATGACTATAGAGAAAGCACTAGAAAAAGATTTTGAAATGTGTTGCCTCCTGAAGTTAGAATTATAATCAGGTGTATTACTGAATAATCCCACTTCATTTCAGCCTTAGCAGGAAGCTCTGAAGTAAACCCAAATAGAGCATTAAGCAAATGGTAGCAGCCAACTCTCCAACACGTTCCTTTGCCCGGCCCTTTGTGGGCAGGCTGCAGAATGAGTTTGCTCAACTCTTTCACAATAGTTTCATCTGCTGAAACAACAGAAGCACCTGTCACAGGGTGAGCTCATAGGCGTCTATAAAACCATCAGGAACATTCTGGTCCCAGCTCTACTATTCCAGCTCTGTCATGGATTAGGTCAGAGACCCTATGCCCAATCTTTTAATCCTTCCTAGTATTCAGATTCCTCATTCATGAAATCCTGACCCATTTCCCAGGAAATTTGAGGGACGTGTTGGCCTTATAGAGATGGCTACATGCAGCAGATGTCTTCCAGCAAAATTCTATCATTAGTAATGATAAAATAGGAGGCATTGATTTAATTTGTGCTCTTCCTTGATAAAGTGACGATAGCTCTTCTTTGCCAAGAAAAAATGAAAATCCAGAAAGGGTGCACCAAAAGGAAGACAGGCATGCCTTAATGCTCTGAATTGTTCATGTCTGGTCCCACGTAGAGGTCCACATGTTCCAGAGTCACCCTCAGTACTGTCCTTGACAGCACTTAGCATTTCTGTGACTGTGGTTGTGAATTGTGGCCAGGTGGCCCAACCAGGTAGACCTGCCAAAGTGTCTCCATTGAAAATGGGTTTATCACTCAGGCATGGTGTCCCTCACCTGTAATCCCAGTGGCTAGGGAGGCTGAGGCAGGAGGATCTCAAGTTCAAAGCCAGCCTCAGCAAAAATAAGGCACTAAGCAACTCAGTGAGACCCTGTCTCTGAATAAAATACAAAATAAGGCTGGGGATGTGGCACAGTGGTCAGGTGTCCCTGTGTTCAATCCCTGGTACCAAAAAAAAAAAAAGAAAGAAAGAAAATAGGTTTATCATATTTTAAATTTTAAATGCAAGGAAATACCTTCTTCCACTTTGATGACGAAAGCGACATAGAAACAAAACCAACGTAAAACAAAAACATTCCCTTCTATGTCCCCCCCACTGATCTGGAGCGTCCCTGGTGGATCTGGGCTGCCACAGGGGTGAGGCCCGGCTCAGGCGACACACTTCCCTCATGCACAAGGGGTTTATCATATTCTTGACGAAAGGTAATGAGGTTGTTTCTGAAACTTTGTTTTGAAATCCTAAGTTTTAAATGAACAGCCATTATAATACGATCTTCAACATTTTATTGTTCTAGGTTCTCCTTGAACAAAACAGTAGTTCTTTTATACTTTAAAATTGATAAACCATAGAGCATGTAGTTAACAGCATGAACTCTGAAGTTAGAGACTGCCTGGTGTCTCATCTCAGCTGTATCCTCTGCCATTATGTGAGGTCGGTCAAGTCATCCAACTACTCATGCCTCAATTTCCTCATCAGGAAGAAATATAAAGGCAGAATCTATCTGTGGTGTCATGAGGATTAAAATAGTTAATTTATGTTAATTGCTCAGTATAGTACCTAAACCATAGTAAGGATTTTATAAGGGAGACTTTATTATTACATATTTCATAGAACTACTGTAGGAAAGTAAAATCATAACCAGAACTTGACCTCTTCTTACTTCCTTGACTCCCAGTCCACACTATCTCTTGCTAGGACTATCGCAGTAGCCTTCTAAAGTGGTTTTCCTGCTTCCCCTTTTGTTATCAGCAGTCTTTACAGAGGGCCTGCACAGTTGTTCAACTCCTAAGTTGTAATAGTTTACAATAGTTTGCATTGGATTTTACACTTGCTATCCTATTTAATCCCCAGAAGTAAGGATCTCAGGAGGACAAATTTCTTCTCTTGCCCCTACACCTATGAAGATTGGGTCAGATCCAGGGAATTCTGTTGTTCCCAGTCCTGAGCAGCCTGTTGCCACTTGACTTCTGTACTTATGTAAAGTGTTACTGATTGATTTGATTAGTGAGGTACAGTAAGTTAGTTCACTTAATATACTCTTGATACAGCAGCAACATGAGCAAATTTCAAGATCATTAATCTTGAGTGGAAGAAGCCAGACCAGAGAGTATGTGTTATATAAAATTCTGCAAGATGAAAAATAATTGGTAGTGACAGAGAGCAGCCCAGTGGTTACTCAGGGACTGAGGGGGATTCACAAAGGATATAGAGGAACATTTTAGCTCATTAACTTCATTTTAATGCTGGTTCTATGGGTATATGTATATATCAAAACTAATCAAACTTTACCCTTTAAATATATGTAATTTATTATATATCATTTTGCTCGATAAAGGTGTTTTGGGGAAAAAAATCGTTCAAGATATTATTACATATTTTTGCAAAGCTTGAGTAGAAACCACATCTGTCGATTCCCTGAGTGTTCTTCCATTTCTTGCATTTCCACCAGGTAATCTTTCAACATTAATGACTCCTGTTTACAATAACATTTATTTCGTATTTCTCTGTGTTAAAAGGAAGATGTAAACTTTACAGGTTAGAGGTTGTTCCTAACACTTTTTGAGCCTCTCTCTTGAATTGAATTGAATAAAAAGCTAATAGTCAAAATTAATTGAGTAATATTTGTGGAATTGCAGGTTTAGAGAACTTTTAGAGGAGCATATTGAAAGCATTAAATGATTTAACTGAGGTCACCAAGAAGAACCACTTTAGCACAGGAATCGAAAACTGGATAACTAGATAACTTTGCATTTCGTTTTTCAGCATGGAAGCCACGTAGCTCTTTCTTGTCTGTCCCTGTGTGTGTGTGTGTGTGTGTGTGTGTGTGTGATCAAACCAGTGCCCACATATGCTGGGCAAGCCCTCTACCACTGAGCTACACCATCCTTTATTGACAAAGCTAACTCTTTTTTATTCCTAAAATACCTAAAACACCTATTTCTCAGTTTTTTGTGCATGTCTTCTTTTTCTCTCTGTGAAGGCTGCTTGTAAAAAAGTTACCAGCTACTAAAAGCAGTATCAATAGCACTGAAGTCAGTAAGGGTATTGTAGTAAATTGTGCATATCAGATTAAGGCTGAAATTAAACTCTAATAGTTAAATGGGCCACATTGTAATTAATGAACTTGTTCCTGACAAAGCAATCGCTCTTCAGTTGATGAGCACTTTACCAATCAGTGGGACACATTTTCTCCCTCCACTACTGAGTACCCACTTAATGCTCATTGACACAAAGGAATTCAAAGATAAGTCAGCCTAACTCTCCAGCAGACAGAATAGAACAAATGCACAAGTATTTTGTAATTGTAAGGAAAGCGTATTGTTTTTGAGATATGTGAAAGTTTGGGATTTTTTTTTAAAAGAAATTATTAATTCTCTTTACACTTTACCTTTGAGTGCATTGGTTTATTCCCTTTTTTGCACTTATATTCCCAAAACCTTTGGCCAGTTCATTCACAATTGTGATTTTAAGTGCATTTTGACACTAACTGCTAATTAAAGTATTTCTTTGGTGAATTCTTTCATGGTATTAATATTACTATATTATAAGATACATGTACACAAACACACATACACACATACAGCATGCACACTCACACAGAATTGTACCTCCATATATCTTTGGGTTCCACATTCATAGACACAACCAATTACAGGTCAGAATTCTTGGGGAAAAAAATTACGCTTGCACTGAACATGTACTACAGACTTTTTTCTTGTTACTCCCTGAAAAATACAGGTCACCAGCTCTTTACATAGCATTACTATTGTGTTAAATATTATAAGTAATCCTGAGCTAGTTTACAGTATTTGAAAGTATGCAAACACTATATTATTTTTATGTGGAGAACTTGAGTATCTATGGATTTTGGTATTTGCATGGGGTTCTGGAGCCAGTCTCCCATGGATACCAAGGGACAACTGTGCATACATTTCCTTAGATTAGGATATCCTTTTCTTTTATGTTTGTAAGAGTTTCTAAGTAATCAGAGTTAAGCCTATTCTGGGAAAGAGAAAGAAAATAATGGAAAATTGAAACTAAAATATGAATTTTTTCATTTGTATCATGGCTCACATCTGAATGAACACTAGCATGTATCCTTGGATCTAACTGTGAACACTGAAATTTTTTTTATTTTTCTTTGGAATTTGGAAACTAGATGCTATCAGTAGGAAGTTGCTAATAGAAATGGATGCCTTTGATTGTGGCCACGCATACCTCAAAGATCACAGAGGTAACAGACAAGTTGTTCACAGAGCATGCCTTATAAAACAAGAGCAGCCAGTGCTGAGGTTGGCTTAGTAATGTCTGCAAAGGAAAAACCCTAGCTGCGTGGCTAGACATATCGCTGTGACCAAAAGTTGTTTGCGTCTGCAGAATTCTAAAAGAAAGATCCTGTGCAATTGTTATGTTTGTTACAATTTTCCGTTATGACTGTAACAATCCCACAAAAATCTTTGGTTAAAAAAAAAAAAAAAAGACAAGAAATCTGAATCTTCTAAAAATATTTGTTTTATTACTGATGACATTTGAGTTGTGTCTCATCTGCCTGGCTTGTCACTCTTTGGGAATCATTTGGGACTATTTTGAGACTGCATTACCCAATGTTGTAGCTTAGCCCTGTGTCGTTTACTAAGTCCCTCTCAAGCTACGGAGCCATGGCGACAGAGTGACTGGAAAGGGTTGTCAGTGGCGCTGTCTCCAGTTCCGCTCTGGGTGTCTCTCCAGCTTGGGCTTTCAGACCTCTAATCCCACCCCTCCACCAGAGCAGCCCTGGTCAAGGTCACAGGTGACCTCTACTTGACTGCCAGCACTTCACAAGCTAAACCACTTCCCATCCTTAAGACCCACATGTCCTTCCCTGGGCTCTAGAGACCTTTATCTCCCAGCCCTCTTACTACCTCACTGGTGGCTCCTCCTCTGTCTCCTTTGTTGGTCCCTCATCATTTTGTCACTCATACGTGCTGGCCTCTGCCCCGGAGCTCATCACTTCTCTAAACCAACACTGTGGGTGATTTCATCTAGTCCCGTCCCAATGGTGCCAAGTGTCAGCCATATGATGATGCTCCCTCTGGTCCAGACCTCTCCTCTGAAGTCCAGATTAATATTTCTTGACCTATCAACCTTAGCAGGTCTGAAAAGGAACTTCTATTCCCCCAACAGTCTTCTCTGTGTAAGTAGATTCTAGCCTTGTCCTGACACACCAAACTTTGCTCACGCAAAAATTTTACTATTATCCTTGACTCCTTGGGGTCTCATTTCATATCCAATCTGTCAGAAAATCTGATTCACTCCACCTTCAAGATATAGTCAGTCCCCCATATTTGTAGGTTCCACATCCACCAACTCAACCAAACATGGATTGAAAATATTCAGGAAAAAAAAAAATTGCATCTCCACCTAACCCATACAGACTCTTTTTCTTGTCATTACTCCCTAAACAAAAAGATTTATGTTAGATTTTATACCTAATAGAGCTGATTTAAAGTACATGGGAGAATGTGCACAGGTTATATGCAAATGCTGTCCTTTGGATATGAAACTTGAGCATCTATGGAATTTGGTATCTATGGGAGTTCTGGAACCTTCCTCCCCATGGATACAAAAGGACCACTGTTTATTCAGAAATCTGACTACTTCTCCCCGTCTCTAACCCTCCACCCTGGTCTGACCCATCGTAAGCTCCCTCCTGGATTTTTGCTTAGCTTCCTATGGTTTCTTAATTTGGTCTTTGCCCCTCTCTGGTCAGTTCTTACCAAAGCAGCCCCGGTAAGAAATCTCATCTTGTCACTCCTCTGCTCTGTGGGCTTTCCAGCTCCGTGGGACATAGGAGGTTCTGCACAGACTGATCACTGCTGTGTTTCTAACCTCAGCCCCTTCCATTCGCTTCCTCACTCATTTTCCACCAAACACAGTAGCCCTCTGCTGTTCTGGACCATACCACGTGTGTTCCCATATCAAGAAAACTTGCCGTGCCCTTTGCCTGGGTGGGATATCTGCAAAGCTCGCTCCCATACTTCTTTCAGACATCTTCATATCATCAGGGCACCCAACTACCATGCATGAAACAGCCATCCACCTTCTCCCCACCCTGCTGCTCTCTGTTCCCCACCCTGGGTTTTATGAGTTTACCTTTTGTTCTTTCTATTTTTAGGTATACATGATAGTAGGGTGTATTTTGACATATTATACATACATGGGGTGCAACCCATTAGAGTTTTGATCCCCTTCTTGTGGTTGTACATGAGGTGGAGTTACGTTGGTCAGGTACTCATATATGAACATAGGAAAGTGATGTCCAATTCATTCTACTGTCTTTCCTTTTCCCATCCCTCCTCCCCTCCTTTTATCCCACTTTATCTAATCCAATGAAATTTTATACTTCCCCTTCCTACCTTCCCTTGTTATGGGTTAGTATCTGCATATCAGAGAAGACATTCGGTCTTTGGTTTTGGGGGACTGGCTTATTTCACTTAGCACGATAGTCTCTATTTCCCTCCATTTACCTGCAAATGCCATAATTTCATTCTTCTATATACTTGAGTAATATTCCATTATGTACATATACCACATTTTCTATCCATTCTTCTGTTGAAAGACTTTGGTTCCAAAGCATGGCTATTGTGAATTGAGCTGCTATAAATATTCGTTTTTGCTGCATCACTGTAGTATGCTCATTTTAAGTCCTTTGGTTATAAGCCAAGGAGTGGGATAACTGGGTCAAATGGTGGTTCCATTCCAAGTTTTCTAAGGAATCTCCATACTGCTTTCCAGAGTGATTGCACCAACTTGCAGTCCTAACAGCGATGTATGAGTGAACATTTTTCCCTACAACCTTGTATTCTCGATAATTGCCATTCTGACTGGAGTGAGATGGAATCTCAGTGTAGTTTTAATTGCATTTCTCTAATTGCTAGAGATGTTGAACATTTTTTCATATATTTGTTGACCATTCATCTTTCTTCTGTGGAGTGCTTGCTTATTCAGTTCCTTTGCTCTATTCTTTATTCTTCATCAATGGAAGCTGAGATCTCCGAGGTAAACGTTGTACCACCAGCCTTTGCATGCCATGAATATCTCTAGAGTAAATTAAATCCATCTGTAATTACACTGATTCCGTTCAAATGGAGGCAGTGCTGCTGCTGTGTAAATCAGAAACAGCCTTAAGTTTCAACAGATCTCTGATCCTAAAGAGTGTATTTAAGGATCAAAATAATAGCTCAGTCTGCCTTTCTTTAGTTGTTATTACTTGCATAAGCACAGTATGGATGTAGGTTTAATTATCTTGTCCTCCGGAAAGGGGACATTGACCATTATTCCCCCTTTTGTTACGCTTGTTACATAAGCATAATGTTTATACGTGAACTGAGAGACTGTTATGGAAGAGAAAGCTAAGAGAACACACCGAGATCTGTAAAAGCCATCTGAGTTGGGTCTTGTCTCTCCCACCTTCCTGCAGCCCAGAACTGGTACCCACCCCATTCAGTGCATGTTTTGAGGGGCACAGCACCAAACAATGACTTTGCTTGCTAAATTCCTCAGCTAAAAAAGCAGCCAGAAGTTTACAGCTCCTCTCCTAGTGTTTTCAGTTGGAATGCCCACATTGTTCATTCAGATCCAGCATTTCGAAGGGACCTGTACCTGTGAACACGCGAGGAGGAAAGGCAATATGGGGCGAATCTAAAGCAGAGGCTGTGTTTTGCAGGCAGTGGGAGAGGTGGACCTGTGGACATGAATCCAGCAGGGACACTTTGTCATTGCCGTCCCTCCCTCCCCACCCGCCTCTCCCAGGGCTCCTCCCATGGGGCCCTGCATGCTTCAGCCACCCTCAGACATCATTCCTTATTATCCTGTGGTTGACATCACAAGTTCCTTTTAAGAGGCATTGCTGAGACTTCAAAAGGATGTGGGGAGGAGGACCAGACATGTGTGACGTCTCTTAAATGCATCTTCAGAAAGTACCCAAGGGGAGTAAAATGGAAGGGGACAGAAAAGTCTTTCTGGGTCTCGTAAGAGCAGATTGGAATCATTGGTCAGGCCCAGCCCTGGAGATTTATGTCATGAGAACAAGTGCCCCCACGATGTCCTCTTCTTAAAGTCCCTTTGTACTGGAGGCCCAACCGTTTGGGGGAGAAAATGTGGCCCCATCTTCTCGCCTCCTTCACCCAGACTCAAGTCAGCAGCAACTCCGTCCTTTCTCACTTACACTGAAAGCAAGAGATGGCATACAGAGAACAGATTAGGTTCACCTCACAATTTCTTTGTCCCTTCCCCGCTAGGACTAAGCCACCAAATGACCTAGCTCAAAACCCTTCACCAACAGATGAGTCTCAACCCCTGTTCCCTCTTCCCTTCCCACTTGCACGCTCTTGCACACTCTCACGAATGACTTTGAATCCAAGCACCCATCCCAGGCTCTTGAGAGTCGGGGCTCCTCCCACTGCCATCTCTCTGGGCTCTCCTGCAATAGAAGCTCTTGGAACCCCTTTACCCTTCTGGCCGGGGTGAATAAGGACATTCCATTTCTCCCAAAGGCCAGGGCGTGTAGACAGACAAAGACAGAAGACAGATGAGGTTGCCAGTGATCCACACCCTCTGGCGTGAGCCTGAGGACACACTGGGAGCAGCAGGCAGGACCCAGGCAGGGCAGTGGGCAGCGAGCCAGGGACAAGCCTCAGAACGGAATGGACCCATCCTGCGGCCGGCACCCTATCACTGCCCACTGCAGGCCAGAGTCTGACTGGTTTGTCTGGGAGTGTCTGTGGGGCAGCTGTGAAATTTTATATCCTCCCTGGGAAAGCCTACTGAGAGCCCCAAGGAATCAGAAAGGGAACAAATGACAGAATAATCAGCACACAATTGCAAAGGGGGAGTTTTAGAACTCAAGTAGTTCACCAACATATAAGAGGTGGGTACCCTAAAAGCAGCTCGGCAGGACTCTGCTGCTGGCATAAAACCCCAAATAACCAAATCCCTGCAGTAGTAGATGACACTCTGGTGCCTGCCTCTATTAGGACCTCTTAGAAAATAAAAATACAACCACCTGTTGATGGCGTGGATAGCTCAGCACTGTGGATGTCAGGAGGTGAAGGAAGTTCTATTCCTGGCTTTGATGCTGACATTTAGGAAACCCACAGGCCTTTGTGTATCACACACAAATCTGCCTGGGTCAAGAATACAGAGGACTGTATAATTTCTGTCTAAATATTTTTAAAGGTATAAATCAACAGAATGTTCCATCCTTGTATTTTGACAGACATACCTTCACAATGGCCAGATCTGACCATAAAGCCAGGTTTGATTTTAGAATTCTCTGATCTGTCAGTTTCGTGCTGGATCGGGTAATATGGAAAAGTCCCCTCCAGCCCACCCTGCAGTAGCCTTTCCTTCCCGCTTCCGGTTCTACCTCCAAGTCCTTTCCACGTCATGGGGGGATCTCAGACGCATGTCATGGTTGCCCCGACCTGCATGGGCAGGCTCCTTCCACATGTCCTGCCAACAGCCCTGTTTTGTCAGTCCTCAGTCTTAGGGGTACATATGCCAGTGATCGGGAATGTGGGGAGCAGAGGCTCCTTTGCCAGACTCCTCCTCCATCCTGCAGATTAACCCTTATTCCATCAGCATTTATACACATTAAATCCTGCACTTCCATTAAATCAAATAGTAAAGATTTAGGGAAGTTGATCACTCCTTGCACAACTGTCATGGGTTTTATGGTTTCAGATCATGGGGAGATAGAGCCATTCTTTCTTTCTTTGCTTGTCTGTTTGTTGTAAGCTTCAACATGAAGGCTAGTGAGATATGGGCCCACACACTCTTCCTCACTATTCTCTGAAAAAGTTTCGGGCCTGCCCCTCAGGCCCCTAACAGGAAACTGAGAAAAGGCTGCCCGCAGAGGAACAGCAGCTTGGTGGGTTCCCGCCCTTCCTGACTGGCGTTATTTCCAACTTTATTGCCTTCTGCAGTAGATCTGGGGAATGAAAAAGCAAGGAGTGAAATCTGAGTGTTCCTGAATCTCTCAATGGCTTAATGTGAGCAGGTAATCAAGGCACCCAGACTTTAGGGTCCTGGGACGTGGATGGGTGGGTACACCCAAAAGCCCAAGGGTGGCAAAGGCCAGCCATTTGTAGACTGATGAAAATTGCATCCCCAAAATGCTTCCTGAGGTGTTAGAAAGGGGATGATTTCCCTGAGAGTCATGGACTGATGGGGACTACAACAGCGGGACAGGAAACCCACGCAGAGAGCTGGATTTTGGGACAAGTTCAGGGGAAGGCCCTAGGTATGGAACCTTGGAATTACACTGAGAAAGAAAAGAGGTGGGAAGGGTTGTTACCAAAGAGCAGGATCTCTGAAGTCCAGAGAGCTTGTATCCATGACTTTAAAAATGAACTTGAGCCCAATGGTGCAGACCTATAGTCTCAGCTATTCAGGAGACGGAGGCAGGAAGATCATTGAGCCCAGGAGTTCAAAGCCAGGCTGAGCAACAGGGCAAGACCCCCATCTCTACAAAAATTAAAAATAGGGCTGAGGTTACGACTCAAGAGGTAGAGTGCGTGTCTAAATGTGTACCATCCTGGGCTTGATTCCCAGCATTGCAAAAAAGAAATTAAATTTTTAATTTAAAAAATACAAATGAGTTTGAACAAGTAGAATGTTGATCCTGTGACTTGGAATTCCACAGGTACAGGTCTTCTGATGTTTGTTTACAATATTTGTTGTCCAAGGATAGCTTTGCAGCTTTGTTTTGCATTGTTTTGTCATCAACTTGACTTATGATATAAAGGAGGCACGCCTATCTCCCCCTTCTCTGAAGTGTCCTTTGGAAACTCTTGGAGATCCTGAGTTTTGTTCATTAGGGTAGAAAAAGCTCATCACATTAACACTTCCTGATCCCTCTCTCCCGCTACTTGAGGACTAAATAGGTTGTATCTTTTCAAGCGGGATAATTTTTCCTCCAATAGTAGGAAATCAAAGAAGTTCTTAGCAATTTAATTCATGATACTAGATAATGGTGTTTTTTTGTGTGTGTGTTTACATTTATTAATATTAAAAACTAGTAGTTCATAGCACAAAAACTTTTCTGAGGATCTTTTCATTTATTTGTAATATTATTGGTTATTACTGTGTAGAATCCTAATACTTTTACAAAGAAAAAAAATTTAGATGAACTCAGACTGTTTCCCCTTCATGTCCATAATCTTTGTGCCTATATTTGCTAATCAGTCTGACTGTAGAAACCACAGGATATGTAACTCTCCTAGGTGACGTGGTTACTACCTTTAAAAAAAAATTCATAACCAGAGTCTTTCTGATGCTGAGAAAGGATGCATTGGAAAATCTGTATGATCCGCACCTTGAGTGTGTGTGTGTGTGTGTGTGTGTGTGTGTGTGTGTGCATGCGCAGGCACTGGGGATCCAAGCCAGGCCTCCAACATGCTAAGGAGGTTAGGGATGTGCTCTGCCACTAAGCTGGACCCACTGCCCAAGTTACATTTTTCATATCCCTGAAAGTCCAGTTCATTTTCAGATCCCTTGCTTCCCTGACCACGATTATTATACTTTTATCCTTTTGTTCTTATCTTTTAAAAAATCTCATTCTTCCCTTTGTGGCCTTTCCTCTTTGCTTTGTGTTATAGAATTTCAACACCCGCTGTTTTATTACAAACCAAAGAAAACTCCCAAATTCCCATAACTGCATCCAGATTTGAGCTCCCAGGTCAGATCATGGGACTCCGTGAAAGGAACAGTATGAAAATGGCATTACTTTGACATTCTTTTTGCTAAAATGATTTTTCTTTAATTTATTGAATGTAAATACAGAGAGAGAGAGAGAGAAAAAACAGGGATATAGTAGATATTACCAAAAGTAAACAGATGCCAACATCTGTTTATGATCTGAGAGGCAGCTAAACATGATGGGCAAGATCATTACCTAAGTGAATCACACACATTACTTCTCTTTGCTTCAGTTTTCCTCATCTGCGAAATGGGGATGATAGTAATGACCTCAGAGAGAAGATTTGATGAGTTCATACTTGGAAGAGGGTTTAGATCAGCGCCTGGCACATAGCAAGTGCTATGAACGTTTTTATCAAATTTTAAAACGAAAATGTTTCCATGATTATTTGAGGCCTAAAATATTGTAAAACTCCATATCCTTTCCTTCCCTCTTCTTCCCCAGAGCTAATCACTTGCTGAAATTGGAGGAATAACTGGCATGAAAATTTTGGTGTATCTACTATATTTGGTGTCTTCATACAATGTGTGTCATTATTTGTATATTGTAAAACTTTAAATGGAAAACTTCTGCAAGCATTCTTTTGAAAGTTTCTATGGTTGCTCAACATTATTATTATTATTATTATTTTTAGATTTAGCCATGTTGGCAGATATGATTCTACTTCATTCCTTGTTACTGCTGTTTACTATTACATTGTATAAGCAAGCCACTGTGAATAAATCAATGACAAAGGTGCTGCGGTGAGCATCCTGGAACAGGGCCCACTTGTAAGATTTTTTTGTGTGATGGACAGCCTAAAGACATAGCCAACTATGGGATGCATGTCCTTAACTCTTCCAGGCATCCCAAAGAGACTGTGCAAATTACTCTCACCAGCAATAAATAACAGGCGCCACTTTCCCATGTGTCCCCACCAATACTTGAAGCTATTACATTTTCTGACTTTTACCTCTGTGATGGTCATAAGAGAGCATGTCACTGTTTTCATTTGGTATTGCATTTTAAATTCCTAGTGAGCATTTTAAAGTTTATTAGCCATTGGGGGTTTCTTCTTTGAATCGCCTATTCATATCCATTTTTGGATATCCATTATTACCCATTTTCTATTTTGCTGTTTTCTTATTGATTTATAAGTCATGTTTAAATTATTCTGAATACTAATCCTGGGTAGAACATGAGTGCTATAAATGTCTTCTTTCAGAATGTGATATGTCTTCCTTATGTACCGTGTCTTTCGTAGTGTAAAATATTCATTATAATGTAGGATAGTAAAGCAACATTTTGTTCTGTGGTTTGTGATTTTTGTTCCCTTTAAAAAATCTTTCACTATGCCAATGTGCTAGGAGACAACACCATGTTATTTTTTCCTAAGTTGACTTTCTTGCATACAGATCTTTAGTCCATCAGGAATTTATTTTACCTATAGTGCAAGATAGGGATGTATTTCTTACTTTTCCCATATGGAAAACCAGTTTTCCTGACACCATTTACTGAATAGTCATTTCTCCATGGATTTGTAGGACCAGTTCCGTCATATATCAAGCTCTTATAAACTCTTTTCCTACGCTCTCTGTTTCACTCCATAATCCTATTTGTTCTGGGCCAAAACCACACTGCTTTACTAGTGTCCATATCTGGTAGAGCAAGTACTTCGACTTCTTATTGTTCTTCAGAATCCCCAGATTGTTTAATTTAACTGTATTCTCTATTTTTTTAAATAGTATCTGTGTTGCTCTTGATCTCGTGCATTGATCTTGCATCATTTAGTCATATTGAATCCTTATGGTTCTAATGATACATCACAGTTTCCCTTGGATTCTCTATTATGTCACTGACAAACAGTATCATTTTGGTATCCCTTTCTAATCCATCTGCCTTTTATTTCTTTTTCTTATATTAACTGTGCTAGCTGGATCTTTCCATGAAGAATTTATAAATATTCTGAACTTAAAATCAAGGCTTCTAACATTTCATCATTGAGCATTATGCTTGTTTGAGATTCTTTTTGGTAGATACCTTTCTCTTTTTTTTTAATTAAATGATTCATTACTTTATTAGAAGCACTTCATCAGACACTGTTTTTAAAAGTACAAAGAGAACTTTAAGTGCTTTCTATTAGATGTTTAATAACAGTTCCCTATTTTCATGATTGGGGTAAATCATTATCCCTTTATCATAAATTTGAATTGGTAGATACATTTCCCCAAGTTTTCACAAATGAACAACAGTCTCCTCAATTCTTGTGTGTTGGTGGTGGGGTGGGGCTGGGGATGGAACCCAGGGCTTCACTAAACTATATTCTCAGCCCTCTCCTCAATTCTTAAATTACTGTTTAAAAAAAAAAAAATGATTGTGTTAGATTTTTCTCAACATTGATCTGACTCTGTTAAGCTTAGTGTATAGTATATAGATCTATTTAGAATATATAGAAAAGAAATGGCAAATGGTTACCATATTTATAGTTTACTGTAACTATTTACATTTTACAAATCAAGACTGTTATCAAAGAAACATTCTATATTATTCTACATAACTAGTAGAATTTGTGGCAAAAATTTAATTTGACTGTGGTCCTGTAATAGACCACGAGTTTAAAGTGGCGTGATGAAGTCCTTCCTTTTCAAACCTAGGCCTAAACTCAATCTCTAGGTCTACATGTATACTCCTAAATGTCAGAAATCAAAATATCGAAAATAAAAATTCAAGGCCCTCTACGAATGTGCCTCACAAAAAAGGATCCGTGTATAGTTTTTGTACTTATTCATCGTATAGAAAATACTTCTCATGTTCAGCCATCTTTATGTTCCTATGATAAACTTCTTGGTCATGAGGTATTTTTTTCATACATATTTGCTTTGTTCATGTTTTCTTAAGGAGTTTACATTGAAATTTGAAGTTCTTTCTCATGTTATCTAATATCTAGGTAAATACTAGCCTTATAAAGTGGAATGTTAACAGCAATATCCAATCTATCTTATTGTTCACTAGGTTAAGAGAGAATTTAGTTACAGTTATAGTATACCCATAATTGGAATAGTATTTTTCCACAGCATTGTCAATAGCATTTTCTGTCTTAATAGTTGAATAACATCTAAGACTACAACATTGACCTGGTTGATGTTCCTGCATGTTCTGTTGTGACTTTGCATGATTCTGTTTTCATAGACAAGTTTCTAAATATACATAAAAGGACGGTGAGACCCATTGAAAATGAATATGATCACAGTGCTAGAAATCAGCACTCATGTCTTCCTTGCTAAACGCATTCATGTCTTTAACACAGCCAGAGTTCCACAAGTCATTATAGGTATTTTTTCACAGAAATGCCTTGGAATGCTTATTTCAATGGCATTTTCATTTCACTTGAGACCCAACTAAACCAGTTTGTCTAGAACAAAACGAAGTTACAGGGTTAAACACTGATAATGCTATTACCAAGACTCAGTGCTGAGAACAAGCCTCTCCAAGCAGGATCTGCATCCAGCGACTACTGTCTCTCAGGTTGTGACTGGGGTGAGACTTTGTCATATTTAACGTCCTACATGTTCATTTCAACACGTGCTCACAGTTTGAACCACAATAATGACTCTTTTTAAAGTACCTTCTAAATTAGTATTTGGCTTAAAATTGCTATTGCCTGGAATCTCCTTGAGAGATTTTCCAGAGGACCTCCAAGTTCTGTGTTATAACAAATAAAAGGAAAATTAATTAAAAGACTTAGCAAAGTCTTATGTTGTCTTAAATGGCAGCTCTCCTAGCGAAATAATAATGGGTTGACTTAATCCTTTTTTAGAGACTACAGCAAAGGTTTGGTGTTCATCAAGTGAAGATAAAGACAGCAGAATCTAAGAGTAAATTGATTCCGAAAATAGAGTTTCCAGACTTTCCATGGAGAATGAAATTCCTACTCTTTCTTCTCCCTAGGCAACTGCAACCATTCTACTTTGTCACCTTGCTTGAAAAGCTGTTCCATAGGAAGGGACTTAGGCACGCTGCGTCCTCTCCTGTGGGTTTATAGGGAACACACTGCTGCTGTGTTTGAAGCAAATGTGAATTGTGTTAGATATGAACTGCTAACTTCCAAGGAATAGTGTCATTTATGGAATCACTGTAGTTGGTGACCACAAAACCCCTCCTGGAAGAAAGGAATTGTTGATTATTTTGTTGCCACTGTGTCCCAGTTCCTGGCACAGACCAGGCACACAACAGGGGCTTACCTAGCAAATGAATGAAATAATTCTTATAGTACCAGTAAGGTGCCTCCAAGTACTAAACCTTTATTAGTGTGTTTTACAACATAAGGCTCTTAACTAGCCTTTTTAAAAAACTATTTTTAGTTGTAGACGGACACAATACCTTTATTTTATTTATTTATTTTTATGTGGTGCTGAAGATCGAACCCAGTGCCTCACAGGTACTAAGCAAGCACTCTACCACTGAGCCATAACTGCAGCCCCTTGAATCGTCTCTTAATGGTACACTACTGTGATAACTACCCTGGAAGCCTTTGCTTAAATACCAATATCTGCCCCATTCAGATGCCAATTTATGTTCTTCCCTCTAACTGAAAGTTTTTATTTGAGCCACCTCTCTTGATCCTTCTCTCTGGCTTCAAAAAATTACCAAGGTAACCAAATAAGATTCCCAGTTGGCCAGTCTTTTTAGATGTGTGGAAGTTATCTTATAAGCACACTTATTTTAGAACGAAGATATAGAAAATCATAAAGAAGTGTGGGTGAACTGCTTACCCAAAGACAACCCTCTTTTAACATTTTGGAATATAATCATCAAATTGGTAAACTTACCACGAAGCTAATGTCACCAAAGTTCATACCTAGTTCTGTTTGTAACTTTTCATTCTTAGTCTTAGGCTCCTCAAACTTTTATGACGTTTCAGCAACCACAAAACCTGGCTCCACCACGGTCCTTCATCATGGTGATTAACTGATTTTTATAAATCTACTTCCTTTCCATTTTGTAATAAGCTTTTCCACCTAATGGAAATATAATTTTCTGTTCATTGTTGCATACTTTTAGAATTCCTTTTAAAAACAGTGTAATGTTCCAATGAATAGATCTATTAAGATAATTGATTTACTAAATTACTTCCCTGTTTTTGGAAAGAAACTTCCCCACCCCTTTCATTGTACATATAAATTTGCTTCATCTAACACCCTGCTTTGTGCCTAACTATGTAAAAAGTTGAATTACTGGCTCAAACCATATGTGTATTTTGGGGGACTTTGAATATATATCCACAAATAACCCATCAGAAAAATGGTATTAATTTATTTTCCCAACAGTCATATGTGAGAATATCCATTTTCCTAACTCTTCTCTAGACTATCTATTTTATTGTAAAAACATTTGCTGATTTCATAAGTATAAAAAAAACTGTCTTATATTTTAATTTAAATTTTTTTCCTTCAGTTGAAAAATAAGTATGGCAAGAGCTCTCTATATATTTAGGGCATTAGCTATTTGCCATTGGTAATGCAAATAGTAATTTGCATAATTGTCAATTGGATTCAGAGAAACTAAGGAATTTAGTTCATTTGGAATTGTCACATTATCTGCCTGCAGAATATGCCCTTTAGGGGAAATTGTATTGCCATTCCTGAAGGCAAGCATACTTCATATTAACTTGACCACATTATGGAGAGAATTGAATTTATTTTAACTAAAGATATTTGAGCATCTACCAGGTGCTTAACACTCTACTGTATATTACCATCCACTGAGGGGAACTGTCACACATACAACAAACTGTAATGCAGAATTAAAAGCTGTGGTGGCAATTTCAACAGAACACAATGTGAATACATATGTGAGAGGAAATTAATTCCTTAACTCATAATGAAAAAGTGATGGAGGAGGGGTTGCCAAAGATGGTGCAGAGGAGGTGTTATATGTGTGTGAAGCAAAGTGGGGAGAAGACCATCACCAGCCAGTGGTACAGCACGTAGTGCCAACATTCATGGCAGGACACCCAAGGAAGGTGGGATGATTTGAGGTAAGAAGGCTGGAATAGGAGGGGCCACACTGTCAATATCCTTGGACACCTTCAGATAAAGATTTCCCACATTGTGGAACTAATTCTGAGCTTCAAAAGTCAACGAAAATATACAGACACAAGTCTGGAGGACCTGCCAGGCCAGGCCCATTGTTGTAGTGTGACTGGAGGTTTTTTTGTTGTTGTTGTTTTTGCTGAAATCCACGTTGCCTTCACAGTCATTGAGGAGGGAGGACTTTGAAGGATCAGACTTCTCAGATGGACTCCAAGTGTCGTGAGGTTCATTCAAAACCCTGATGCAGCCTTCTGAGCTCTCGGCCTCCCCAGAACCCCACCACCGGGCCTGGTGTGTGGATTGTTTCTGACCATGGGTCGGCATTTCCCTCAGTGGAGTTAGAGACAGGAGGTTTCTGAGGCCTGCGCAGTGTTAATTTGGAGGCCGGTGAGGGGGAATGGGGGATTAAGAAAAGACACACAGACATTAAGAGAGAAAGGTGAGATCAGGTGGGTACTGTCCTGGGACAGAGGAACAGGGACCCAGAGCTGGCTCCACATGTTTACTCTATAGGTTTTATCATCAAAAGTTTATTTGTGAGAAAGTTTCTGGAAAGCAGGCAGACTCAAAGGTCACAGCATGGTGGAGACAGGGTTATCTTGCTATATTCAAAATCTTCTATTCCTAGGAGACCGTGTTGGTGACTCAAGGTTAACACTGACATCTCTGGACATTTGCCCAGAGAGACCAAGGCTGGCATAGCAACTGGGGAGTGTTAACCCTATGCTGTTGTACAGGGAGATCGCAGGGCAAGCACATCATATCCACAAGGTCATCAGACACCTTGATTCCCATAACCGCTCCCCACAGGAGATGTTTTCCTCCACTGTCCTGGTCATGCCTCAGCATCTTCAAGCACATGGTCAGTCTAAGTGTGAGGACAGCTAAGGTTGTCCCAGCAGGATGATTGGAAGGGATGGACACGGCTAAATGTGGAATTTCAGAAGCAGCATGCCTAAAGGGAGAGATCCTGGTTTCGCAGATTGACAGAATTCGATATATTTCTTAGAAGCTATAACTTTTAGGCAAGTTACTTGATTGGACCTTCTGAGCTTCCATTTCCCTACCTGTGAACTATAACCTTACCAACAACTTGATGAGGTGCTGTGTTGATTGAATGAAATAATGCACTCTTATTTCTGACAGATAGTAGGCATCCCATAAATGCATTTCTTTGTCCTATTCCCCTCTTCATAAAAAGGGAGGTTATGATCCGGAGGCCCTCAGACATCCTCTGTGAATCTGGCATAGCCAGGACTAACTTAGAGAGAGAGAGAGAATGTGCCAATCCTGCTGAATCTCCAGAAACCACATAGGTTTTAGCTTATCACTATGCCAGCAAAACGCCACTGTATATTAAGAGAACTCCTTCTGAGTTTAAGCATTTCTAAATACCTTTCCTGAATCAAGTGTGAAAAGACTGTTCTTCTCTGTTTGTAAAGGCATCTTTCCCATCCTCCCCGGATTTTCACGTTCTGTAACTGGACTTGTGTACCCAGCTGGCAGCTGCACCAGCCAGACCTGAGGTAACTAGAGTTTAGGCCCAATTTTTTTTTTTTTTCCCCACTCCAGAGCTTACAAATTCTATTTCAAGCACTTACACGTACAGAATGCAGATGTGGGGATGAAAACCAGGCCCTTTCGGGGAGCGAGGCTGTGATATTAAACTGGAGTGAGACCATAGTGGCCCATCTGAGGTGGCCTCGCCCCAGGAACAGTTGGGGCCCAGACCTCAAGAGTGGTTTTGGCCTTTTGATATAGCATTAGCAATCCCCTGGGACAGTGACCACACCTCCCATTTGGGGCAAGACATTGCACAATCTGTGATTTACACAGGCTTGAAAGATTTTCCTCTGCATTCTGAGGAACGTGTAACCATGTGGAAATTCTGGAGAACTCATTCCCTGAGGAAGTTGAGGGCCAGAATTAGGATGGGCAGAGGGGAAATTGGCTGCTTATGCCCCGATGCCAGAGGACGACGCTGGTCAAAGAAATTGCCACTTCAGAATGTATTCCTAATGAGAATACAAACCAGCAGTGAAGGCTGTCTGGCTGTTCACATCACCTAACAAAAGCTCTTACGGCTCAGACAGACTGCATGTGAGATCCCTTTTGGATAACTGATAACTTATTCATTCACTCAACAAATATTGAGAAACCTACTACCTGAATGGTACTATCATAGGTACAAAGGACAACAACAAAAAAATTTTTTTAAATCTCTGATCTCATGAAATTTACATTCTCGTAAGAAAAACTGACAGTAAACAACATAAATAATTAAAATGTGAATTATAATATTTACCGAAGACTCTCAAAGGTGTTGCTATTGTCTTGGTTCCTGGTTGCTGATGAGAAAGCTACCACTCTTCTGATACTGGGTCCCTCCCAAGTGACTTTGCCCCCACCTCTGGGAGATTTTAACAACCTTCTGCTTTGTCCTGTGATCTCCAGTGTCTCAGTGACAAGCCTAAATGCATGTTAGGGCATTTCATGAGTGTTTTAAATTTTTAATCTTGTACTTCAGTTTGGGAGAGAAAGAAAAAGAGAAAGAAAAAGAAAATTCTTCTGTTATTTTTAAGGGAACGTCTCTTTTTCTCATCTCTCTTACCCAAAACCCTTTTACTAGGACTTTGGATGCTCTGATGTCATTCTCTCTTTTTCTTATTGCTCTTCTCCCTTTTTCATCCCTTAGTCTTTTTGCTCTACTTTCTAAGTTTTCATCAACTTTTTATTCTTCACCAGATTTTTTTTTCTACCGCATGGTTCTCAGAGATTGCGCTTACTCTCCAAATGTTCCCCTGTGCCTGAACTGTCTCACCTCTACAGAGTTTCTGTTTCCTGTTTACCTTGGTCTTTTCTTTCGTGGTACAGGCTTTTATAAAATACATGTTAATCCTTGTGAGTCTTAATGTGTGGTGAAGACATAGTCAGACTAGCTGGAAGTTTTTATACATGGAGCTGCACATGTCCCTTTTCCACTATAGGGGGCCAAGACAGAATCTAAATATCACCCTCAAAAATCTAATGGTCGGGGCTGGAGATATAGCTCAGTTGGTAGAGTGCTTGACTAGCAAACACAAGGCCCTGGGTTCAATCCCCAGCACTGCCAAAAAAAAAAAAAAAAAATCTACTGGTCACTTGTTCCAGGCTACTCAGTTTTCTAGGGGAATCTTCCAGTTTCATGATTGAGGTTGGCTAGCATTCTCCCCTAGACCTGGGCATCCTGAATCCAATCTTTGGCTTGAGCTCTTCAGTTCTCTGATGTGAAAGCAAAAAGGAATTCCTTGGCCAAGTAAGGTGGAAAGGGAGAGATGGACATCTTACCATGCACTGGGAAAGAAAAATGTTCAACCAGGTCTCATATGTTCAATTCACTGCTCGTTCCTACCCTTTCCTTGATTTCTGTGGCCCTGCAGTTTTAGGTCATGTTCTTCCCTTAAAGGTGTAGATGTCAACTTTCTGTCCTCTGCTATGGTTTTTTTTTCTCTCATCCTTGTAATCGTTGACTTATGCGGTTTTTGATTCTTCATTGCCATTTTAAATGGAATTTCTGAAGGAAGTAATCAATTTGTTTCATGAACTGCCATGTTTATCTAGAAGTCACTCACTCTATTCTCTTATTAATCTCTCCTTTTAAGGCTCAGCTGAGTGGTGGTCCACCCTTGGTAGAATCTCACCAAGAGTCCCTTTCAATATCAGGATATTAGATATTCTATTTCAGTGATGTGTTTCTGAATAACAAATGACCATAAACATAGTGACTTGGAACAACTGCAGTCATTTATTTGTTTATGATTCTGCAATTTCAGCAGCGTTTGGAGTGAGCATCTCATTTCTGTTCCATGTGGCATCAGTTGGGATAGCTCATTCATGTGAGCAGTCAGTAGTTTGAGCTGTAGAATGAGTACATAACTGGAGCCGACAGGACTTTGGTTCTTCGTGTGGACTCCTGTGTGCCTTGGTTGAACTCCTGGGAGCGGGGTTCTGTAAGGGAATATCCCAAAATCCAGCTCACCAAGAGGAAAACCTCCAGTGTGCAAACACATATCAAGTTTTCATTCTGCATCACACTTGCTAATAATGTTCCCATGGCCAAAACAAGTCACATGGCCAAGTCCAGAATCAATATGGAAAGTGGGAATAAAATACTGAGAAATGTAGTTCACTGGGGACCACCTTCCCCTTAGAAGTCTATCATTCTGTGATTCAATGCTTGTGTTTTTCTTTGCGTAACTGACTTTTCCCATTTTATGTATGAAACGTTGCTGTGTTAGAATCTTTTCTTGTACATAACTTAATATGGTATAAATATACAGTAGGTACATATTAAAACCACAGAAATATGGTAGCCTTTTCACTAAAAAATGTTTCTGAATGGACTACAAAGACTTACGCTCTTTAGCTTACCCCTTGCTATAATGATTATGTTCCTAGTTAATGAAAGACATGGAAAAAAATAACCCTAAAGGATCAGGTCCTAAATATACCTTACAAAGGAATTAAATGCTACCTTTCACCTTAGGCTAATGAGGTCAGTTCCTTGTCCTTTCGGTTTTAAAACAGTGGTGAATTAGCCTCTTTAATACCTGCCTGGACTCCAAAGAATAAAAGCAGATACTTATGTGATAACCAGATAGTGCATTCCTTGGAAATTCCAAACATATATTCCTTGTCACATGCTTTTCAAGCTTGTCCTGAACGCCTGTGAGTGAGTAGGACAGACATGAGCTTCAAGTCCTCTTGACTGATAACCATGCTCCTTTTGCATGCAGGGGTTCTCTATCTCCAGTATGGAGATGAAACCAAGCAGCTCAGGATGCCGAATGAAATCACAAGTGCAGACACGATTCGTGCTCTCTTTGTAAGTGCCTTTCCACAGCAGCTCACCATGAAAATGCTGGAGTCGCCCAGTGTCGCCATTTACATCAAAGATGAAAGCAGAAATGTCTATTATGAATTAAATGATGTAAGGTAAGTAGTTGTAACATTTTTTTAAATTTGGTCTACCAGGTGTTGTATTTACTGTTTGTTTGTTTTTCTCCATCAGATTGTATATAGAGGGTCTTTTGGACCATTGTATTGCATTGCTAGAAATTATTCTGAGCCGTAATTTTTTCTCATCCCAGTGAAGAAAGCACAGCCATGATCATGATTGACAGGATTATTCACCCAGGTGTGAATTCACTGTCTGACTTTCTACAGTTCATTTGCAAGGCATAGTTTACAAAGATGAGGGCAAAAGACTTTTGTATGGATCTTTGAATGTTACATCAGATCTTTCAATGTCATGTCTGAAAAGAACATTAGAAATGATCCGGTTCACCATTTCATCTAAAAGTTAGGAAAACCAGGCCCAGAAAGTTGGTGGAGAAACTTGGTGAGAATTGAAAACAGTACTTAAGACTAGAAATTTCCAAACTCCTTCTCAAGTTCTCTTTCCCCGTAGATAGAGACTGTGGCTGTTTTAGGTAAGATCCTACTGGGTCATTATTTACGCCTAACAAGTTAGAATAAAAGCAGTAGCCTCAGCTTTATTGCCTATACAAACCAAGGCTGAAAAGCATTCTCACTTTCCATTTGTTTCTTTGAGAATGTCCTTTACCCAAGAGTCTCACTTTACAGGAGGGCTTTTTCCAGGACCCCCAACTGGATGTACTCTAAAACTCTACTATGGAGACTCATTTTGTTGGCAAGAAAACAGAAACATCCTTATTGACTGCAATGGCGGTGTATACAGAAGAGAAGGGACCCTCACATCTGGGGACTCATTGAACTATTCTATTCAAACCTGAGAAACAGGACTTAAATCACTAATATAGTAGCCTCTAACTATTTTAGAACTCAAAAGATTATTTAGTGGATAATCTGTCCCTTTCATTTTATGGAACCAGAAACTCAGACAACATCAAAGTTAAGGGTCTTATTCAAGAGCACACAGCCAATTAAGCAACAAGCCCCACCCCAACCTGGCTGTCTACATTCTCAGTCAGATCATCGAGGCCAGAACTTGTGGTTTCTGGGTCCTTACCCCGTGGACATAGCAAACTCTTCTGTTTCTTCATCATGGAAATAACGAGTCCTACTTTTTAAAAATATGCCTTTAGAGCACAGTAAATGTAAACCGATAAATATCTAACAAGATCACAAATGACATATTTAGTATTGTGCCAAGGTGTGTGAGTAATTTAGGGCTTTCAAAGTTTGACATATGCCCTAAGGTGTAGGTGCTACTATTACACAACCTTCCTGCTTTTTAAAAACGGGTTTAAATATTCATGAGTACCAGAATATTCATGCTTGTTTTCGAAATAAATTATTAGTCAAGCTGTCACCAAATTTTTTTTTTTAATTTGCAAAGCATAAACTTAAACCTGAAATAATCACATTGTAATTGAAGACTGTTTGCAATAATATAATTCCATGTAGTACTTTTACATGGACATGCCATTTTGTAGCAATCATATTTCCCCACTTAGAGGCATGGTGGGATGCTGTGATAGTAAGTAGGTGTGAAATTAAGCAAAGCCACTCTTGATTATGGAGCTCAGGGCTGAGGAGGGGATGGTAAACAACTGGAGCTCACTGTCTTGCAGTCCATGGGAAATTTTCATATTGCCATAAGTCACTGTTTTCTAGAACCTTTCCCAAGCCTCAAAATGCGATTCCTTTAGTTCCTTTTTTGCCTTCTTTGGGAACTTTGGAAAGCTGTGAGAAAGAGAAGTGCAGAAGGATGAGGAGGAAAGAGCTCATAGTCCTCCTTGGAAATCCAGTTGATAAGAGTGGCGAAAGTAGCACTTGAAAGGCAGTCACTTTAAACACTATCATTCTCAGTTGATGTTTACATTTTACATTTGCAAAAATGATGATCTTATTGCTGCTCCTTACGCTGCAGTACTGATAGCCTGTTTTTTTAAAAAAAAAAATCTCATTTAAAAAGATTAAGTGGAAAGTCATTGGTTTGTAAATTTTCGATAATTTTATTTCTCAGTTTCTTTGATTTAAAAATTTTAAAAGACCTAAAAGTGTTCAAGCAGAGAAAATGCTTTTGTTTGATGAATTTAATATTTATGCTAAATGATCACTTCTATATTCTTCCTGAGAATCGTTCTTTTTTTTTTTTTTTTTTTTTTGGTTTTATACAAAAGATGTTTCAATTCTATTTTATTTGAATGGTAGAAGACATTTTTACCACAAGCACCCCACCCCCCCAAAAAACCTATCACAGGTATTAACTGAAGACAATGGCTTTAATCTAAACTCAAGGCAAATTTCATTTCACCTCCCTGGGTCTATTTGAAGCTAGAGTATATTTGCTCACCATTTGGCTTATTTCATCATGTGTTGGGTTCTGATTATTTTCCTTAGGGAAAGGTTGCAGAGTTCAGGTCAGAATACTGTGCTGTAAATGTCACCGCAGTAAATGCAATCTGGCCTTTTACTGTTGGTTCTTCTCAGATGAACATGTTTCAAAATTAATCATAAACCGAGCTCATGTATTTTCAAAATACTTTACAGTTGCAATAAGTCTTTCCACCAGTGAGGTTTTCGGTTTCTCCACATCGTCACACATGACTTCTGCCTCTAGCTAGAGGGTGAGTTCCTTTCGTGAATCCCCAAGGCCTTGCCTCGGCGACGCTCATCATCTGAGCCCCTTTTAATAACAAGGGCTGTACGTTCCCCTCAGCAGACTTCTAATGAGCTCCTTGAAATGTGGAACAAGTGTGCAAGCCAGGACTAGTCCTTGCTTCAAAGTAATGACTGGCAGATATTTAAAGGAGAGGAACAAGACCAGTCCAAGAATCCTCCACTTCATTTAAAACCCAAACATAACGCAGGAATCCCAGTGATTGCAATCAGCCCATTAAATGTGTGGCTGCACCTGGGAGAAGGTATTCGCCCTCTTGCACACGTTTCTCTGAGTTTGCCCAGCCATCATTGGAGTGGAATCACAGGGTAGACAGGGATGAAGGAAGGGACTTTGGGTGGCCCTTCTAAGGCTGCACATGCTGAAACAAGGACTTCATAGACATTCATGTGCTCTTAAATAACTTCAAAGTAGGCTCCAAGTAAGGTATGGGATTTCTGTCTTTTGCTGTGGTCTGACTCATTGGCTGTAAGTGCTAGGTTTAGAAGGAGCGAAGAATTTATCTGCTGCTATTCCTTTATGGCCCATGATTTAATTTGTATGTAGGAAAGTATTTTTTAAAACCCATGGTGGAAGAAACAAATGCACTGTAAAGATATTAATTTTGATACTTTTTTTTTTAGATTGTATATACATTTTATTTTCTTTGCTGAACATGTTTATAGGCAAAAAGAAAAGGAAAAAGGCATTGTGTGTGTGTGTGTGTGTGTGTGTGTGTGTGCATTCATTAGATAAGCAGCAAACCAGGTGTTTGGGCAAAGTAAACAATTAAATATTTAAAAATTAACTGGAATCTCTTTGAACGTTTTGTAAACGTTGGAGTTTTATTGTTTTTGAAAGCGTTAGTTTTCCACCCTCAGAATCTTGAAAGAAAGTTCTTGTTACCTGATATTTATGGGTGGAGAGCTACATCGAAAGAATAATACTTTCCCGTGGAACGAGACAAGGAAAGAAAAGCTGAAGTCGTTTTTCTTCTTTTCCTTATTTGTATTTGCCTATTTTATGGTGAAAGAATTTTTTGTGTGGTTTCTGGTAGACAACTGCCAGATTGTCTCTTCACAGTTTTTACCTGATCCTCCAGGGCAGGCAGAGGAAATGACCACAGTCAGGCTGCTCTCATCTGCCATAGTTTTTGATGTTTTTGATTCTAGGAACATTCAGGACAGATCCCTCCTCAAAGTGTACAACAAGGATCCTTCACACGCATTCAGTCACACACCAAAAACTGTGAATGGAGACATGAGGGTAAGCAGCCTGTTCTATTTTTAACTTTTCTTGGTGGGTCAAACTATCTCTTCTCTTTGTTCCTTCTTCTCATGTAGTCACACCCCACCACCTGGTTTTATGGGTTCTCCTCACGTCTGGTGACTCATTGTTTGTTTCATGGTAAAAAAAAAAAGAAAAAAGAAAAGAAAAGAAATAATAATACATCCTAGTCATTTGGGGCAACCAAATTGAAATGGGAGTGGTATATCCCCTAATCCCTCTCTAAGTATGGAGTTTATGTTTTATTTTTATCTTGGGCAATGCTGGGGTTTGAACCCAGGGTCTCCTGCCTGCTAGGCAAGTTCTCTACCACTGAGCTATACCCCTCAACCCCTAAGCCTGGAGCTTAGAAATAGCCTCATTCCAAGGAGATCCTGAAAATCTTCACATAAAAGAATGCTTAGTCCTTAATACGCTAATTTAGAGGAGCCCTTGGAAATTTTTCTCCAATGTAAACAAAACTCACAAACAAAGAGTATATGTTACATGGACAAACTATTCGTGTTCTCAGAGTGATTCTTCCAAGTTCCTCACAATCTCACTTAATTATTCATCTTCAAATTCAGGATTGTTTGCTGTTTTACTGTATTTAATATTATCAGATCTTCTATGAACCATGTTGTGGGCAAGCACAAACATCTGTGTGATTTAGGAGCTAAAATTCTCTAGATTTAGGTCATCTCAGATCAAACAAATATTCACAGTGCATAGGGGTGTTTTGAAGGAAAACGAATAAGGACACTAAAAAAGGAAATTTTAAGATCACATTAATGTAGTTCCCTCAGGAATGGATTGAGTTTCTAACAATGTTACATTCCTCTGAAGTAAAAATGGGAAGGGAAAATAAAAGATCAGGTTCTGCACACCCCATACCACCCCCCAACACACACATTTAGATGCCACTGCACCATTTCATATCATCTTTTCTGTGGATTAGCCCTTAACTGAATGTTGAAGTGTAACTGGAAAACAAAACAAAACAAAACAAAACAAAAAAGTTTTACTGTCAAAGAAACGCAGGCATGATTCTTTCCTGAAGTTGGAGTATTGTTCAAATGGGGTGCTGTCTGTCTCCTGATGGTACTTATTGGTTTCCTATTGCCACTAGAATAAATTATTACAGATATAGTGGCTTAAAACACTGCAAATTGATGATCTTATGGTTCTAGAGTCTTTAGACTGACATGAGTCTTGCTGGTTCAAAATAAGGAGTCACTAGCAGGACTTTTCTGGAGGCTCTGGAGAGAATCTATTTCCTTCCCCCCTACCCTGCATCTTTTAGAGGTCATCCATATTGATTTGTAATCCCCTTCCTCCACCTTCAAACCCAGCAAAATAGCATCACTTTGACCCAGTTTCTTTGACCTGTTGTCTGTTTTTCAAGACATTTGTGGTTACAGTGGGCTTACCCAGTACTCCTTATTTTCAAGTTAGCTGATTAGCAACTTTAACCTCTCTTTCCCAAGTACCCCAATATAACCACAAGTGCAGGGAATTAGGGTGCAGACATCATTGGGGAGCCACAGTTCTACCTCCCACAAAGAGAATGTAAGTTCAAGACCAAGAAACAGGTCAGGAGGTTTAGTTGAAAGTGCTGGAAGAATTTCTGTGTAATTCTGAATTGGAATGTGAGTAGTGACCTATGGAACCAGGGTATACCCTTATGGAGAAAAAGGCCTCTATGTCTTCAACGGCTTTTTTATGTCTAAAATGATGTGTGAGTGGAACCAAAGTCTTTATTGCTACTTTGGAAAATCTAGAATTTTGAGATCCACTTTTAACCAGTTTCACTTTAACTGTAAACCAGAGCTACGTGAAGACAGATTGTGTCATGCTAATTATGAAGCGTGGATAAATATTACGAGACCCTGTGCCTTTTATTACTCTGTTACACTCTCTTTTGGTGACATTCATAGGAGTCTTTGCCCCCTTGGATAGCTTTTATATATATCTGGACTTCAAACTGAAGTTCTGTCATGCTTCGAGTTGTTTCTGTTATGTAGAGCCATTCCCAGACAGGCGCCCCACAATTGCCTTTGAGAGTCTTGTTTATGGCTGGGAGGACACCTGTTTTAACTCTTAAGCAGATGTGGTGCCTACATAAAGACCTACTGTAAGAACTGGAAGCATCAAATATTAACCATATGCACAAAGCCTATTAAAATGCACAACTTTCGCTAAGGATTTCAGCAAGTGGATCTGTTTTTGTTTGTAGATGAGATGGTAATCGTCACTTTCTGGGTTATCCGCAGCCTATGTTAGACACCATTTGTTTGTATGAGAAAGTCAACCATTGTCCCCAAATGAGGGGACAACAAATGTTCACCACCTAACACAACAGAGAAGCTCTTCTGTCTCAGTTGAAGACTCTTTAGAAATGAAAAAATAGAAACCAGCTTGATGTGATCATGCCTATAGTTTGTAGCTTGGCCCCTTTTCACAGGCTCTCCAAACTTAAAGACAAGGAATTCCTTGGGCCTCACCTTTCGGTCCTGGAAGTTAAAATTCTTTTTCTTTTCCTGATAAATGTGTCTGCATCGCTACAAAACTACAGGAAGTTTTGTTGAGCCCTGTTCATAGCCCAGATGCAAAACCCCATTGCTCATGGTAAAGAGCAGAGCTAGGAACAGTTGTCACAGACTAAACCAAGATGCATGCTGGGTTTAGGGGAACTGCATCCTCCATATGTTTACAATGTGAGTGTGGCCTGAAGGAATTCCATGGTAACCACTCGCTTGCGTTAGTCACTGCAGCCCTGCCCCTGATGTCATTAGACTTAACTTGCCAGCCTCCAGAGTCAGCTTGGGCCAGAACTCCCAGCTGCCCCCTCCTTACCAATAAACATGCATATGAGAAAGACATTGGTTGGAACAAGTAGAGGCGTAACACCAGCCATGCCAGAACTCTGCAGTGGCCTCTGAGACTTTCCTGAAATGATAAATTTAATATCTTGCCTTTGAACAAAAAGAGAATGTAAGATTGTATGTCCAAAATTTCCAGGCAGTTCTCCCAGAGCAGTTTTATGATAGAATGGTGTTCCCCAGGAAGTGTGTTAGACTAATGTATTAACTCTGAGGTTATGGGCCTCAGAGTGTGCATGGAGTTTATGCTTGGTGGGAAGCATGTGTCTAGCTTTTCATTTAGCATCTAGCTGAGCATTTTTGAGCCTAGGATATCTGATGAGACGGGTGGTTCTCTGCTGGATCTGAGCCCACCCAGCTCCTGATTTTTGCACATGGGTGCGAATCACTCTGATGTAATTTAATCACATGGCTTTCGTTTATTGCATCTGATGGTAGAGCTGATAATTCAGTTCCCAAGGGATGGAGTGCCCCATATGGAACAGGATCTTTTGCACAAATTATATATGTACTCACAGGGTTTTCAATTCACAAATATACAACTTAAAATGAACCATTCCATTTTGTGGTTCTCAAAGAGCACGGGTGATTTCCTGGTGGTGTTTTCAGTTTGGGGGTTTCTCCACCTTCTTGTGTATAATCAAGATTACTGCCCAAGATTCTCTGCTCTCATTTAATTCTCTCCCTCTTGTCTCCTTCTGTTAATTTCACTTGTATGTCTCTGATTTTTACTTGTATACAGACAAGCGCCAGATTTTCATTTAGATCATATTCCCCAGAATTGACCCTGCATCTTAAATTACTCCCTAATACCCAGATGAGTCACCTTGGCCCAGGCCTCTTCTATTTGAACTTTGTGTTTGATGCTGAAGAATGGTCTCCTTAGAAACCATGGGCTTCCATTACATCGCCATGTCTAAATTCCTTACCCACATTCAAACACCCCCCACCTCCATTGTTCACTAGTGTTTCTTCCTCCCCTTTCCCCCTAAATGGTCTCCAGTGTGTTCCAGAAGTCTTTCCCAGTTTGGGGTTTTCAGTTTTTATGTCTTTCGCCTGTTTTCTGGATTGGTTCTTCTTTCCATCTGAATCTTTGCACTTGTGGTTTTTATTTTACCACTTTTTTAACTATTGCCTCCATGTGAATGACCCTTAAAACTATATGCTACTTCTGCCATCTCTAGAATTCAAGACCCAAATGTTGGACTTTTAAGTGGTTGTTTTTACACTGATGTTCTTCTAGTATTTCTAATGTATCCATTGAAGGGGAAAAAAATTGCTATTTTTTTCTCCAAGCCTTTATCCTCCTTGATTTTTTTTTTTTGTTATCTTTTGAAGGACAGACTGGTTGTATTGGGGGAACACATGTGTGCATAAATGTTTTAGGGGGTGGAGAACAAGAGGTTTAAAACATTGAGTCGTCCGTGATTCTTCATTTGCCTGATTCCTGCTCTTCAACTTATTCAAACAACCCACCAGCGCCTGTCCATTCGATCCTGCAAGTTCTTTTATAGATGTCCTTCTGCCATTGCCACTTGTGCATGTCATTTTATTTAATCCTTAAGACAAAATTTTGAGACAGGCCTTGTAATAAGTCCCTTTATTTATGGCTGATGAAACAGTTTCTTATGTTAAGAAATTATCCCAAGGCCACATAGCTGGAAAGAAAGGGCTGATCTTAATTCCAAGTAGCCCAGTTCTGGATACAAGACTCCTTAGCTAGCATCATGCTGCTGTGGTTACAATATTTATTATTTCTCTACCAAGCTGCATCAGCTGCAGTCTGTTCTTACTCCCCACACTGATGTTTATAGTTCCAAGTTTCTGAAATGCCCTTTTCCTTCCCATATGTCTGCCTGCTATGGTTTGGATATGGTTTGAGGTGTCCCCCAAGACTCATGGGCTGGAAGCTTGGTCCCCACATAACAGTATTGAGAAGTGGTAGATCTTTAAGAGATGGGGCCTGGTGGAAGTTGGTTGGGTCATGCATGGGGAGGGGGGTCTACCCTCAGAGAGGATCAATTTTGTTCTCTCAGGACTGGGTTAATTCTACAAGAATGGTTTGTTATGAAGCAAGGTTACCCCCACATGCTTGGCCCCTTCCACGCATGACCATTTCCCTTTCTGTTTCTCAGCCATGTTGTAATGCAGCCTGGTCCATACCAAATACTGGCACCAGGCTCTCTGGGCTTTTTAGCTACCAGATCATCAGAATCATGAGGAGGGAAAAAATAAAATAAAATCAAACCTCAGGCATTTTGTTATAGTAACATGAAACAGACTTAAGACATTGTCTTTCAAAATTCTGCTCTTGAAACATATTGCAGGACAATTGTCTGATTCCCTTAACAAACTGTCACCTTGAAAAAAGTGTGGAAAAAGAGTGCTAAGTTTCTCAGGACTTTACTATGCTGTAACAACCAGGTGCCATATGCACCTCAGTGTTTGGATACTGAGTTGAGCAAACCAACTGTAAAAGAAGTCTTTAAAACTATTAGGAAGAATTCCACGTGTCTTAGGAATCAGATGATATTAAGAGAAAACTGGTTAATTCCATGGGGTATAATAGTAAGTTGGTAGTTATGGTTTTTAAAATGAAACATACAAAAGTATTGCAGGTTAAATGATAGGATGAATGGAATTTGCTTTCAAATACTCCAGCAAACAGTAACAAAAATATACCCACGTACAGGAAGTAGATGAAACAAAATTGGTAAAATGTTGAAATAGGCCAAAGCTGGAAGATGGGTGTTCATTATATTATTTTCTCCACTTTTTTATGTTTGAAAGTTTCCATAATAAAATGTTTTAAAGATAAAAACTTACTTTTTGAGTCTAAAGAAAAGAATGCCTACTCCACACAGCTTTCCCTAATGCTGTCGGGATTAATCTTCCCCTGTCGAGGACACGTTGCACATTCCCCTGGCCGTGTAGTCATTTTAGGTCATGTTCATCTCATCCACAGACTGTAAGTTCTTCAAAGGCACAAACCATAACACGGTCATCTCAGTAGACCTCCGAAGGCCAGGGTAGCATCCTAACCCGTGGTGCACACCGAGTAAATCTCCTTACATAGTCTGCATTGAGTACTATAATGATAGTGCTACAAATGTTAGATTATTCATTTTCTGTCATTAATGAGGACCCACTGTAAAAATATCTCTCTGTTCTCATCGCCAGAAATAGTTGTGCTTCTCTTGGTTTATTTTTATCCTATGGACACTCTGAATCTTGTAAGTGATCATTTTCCCTCTTTGTGTTGCTCCTCTAAAGCTTAGAATTAAAACTGTGGCCCACCCACAGCCAGGAGACAGGCATTTGTGGTGGGTATTTTGTGTATTGGCTTTGTTCCTGGCCCCTCTTTTTAACCACTCTACTCTCGATTTCCTCTTGTACATTCCACTTTGACTTTCATTTTTTTTAAACAAAATCATAATAAGTAATGTGAACTCTTAATTTCTTGCAGAATCTGTCAGGATATAAATGGAGTTCATTCTATACCGCTGTTGTCCTGAATGTGAGATAGTAGACCTTTTTGTGTCTGGAATGGACAATGTGTTAAAGTACTTTACATTTTGTTCAAGTTAGTCCACAACTCTGCAAAGTAGTTATGCTGACTCCATTTTTACAGATGACACAACTGAGGCCAAAGAGGTCATTCCCAAGCTCACCTCTTTCTGTTTCTTTGTATGTAGTCCACAGCTTCCCTTCCTTGATATTTCCATTTAGGTTTTGCAAGTTTTGAAATAATGTTCCTAATGAAATTTTAAAATATACCAAATATCCTTTATTAATTTTTGTTTCATCTCGTGACACTATTTTGTACCTCGTTCATGGCAGCATTTAATATTTCACTTTGCCCCGTTCTGTTCTCTGCTGACTGACTGTACTAGAAAGAAACCATTAGGGGAGGCGGATAAGGAAAAAAGAAACAGAGAAAGTATGGAGAAAAAAATCCCAAGAGATGGAAGCTTCAGAAAACACACCTGGCCGATTTTCTCATCTGTTCAAAGTCTTCTCTGACCCAACCATGATATCCCCTTGGCTAACACCAGGACAGTGGTATAAAAAAGTGACATTCATCAATTACTTCTCTGTGCCTGGCACCTTGATGAGTGTTTTGCTGTAGTTGTTCACCTTTGACTTTAAAAACGATGTAATATGAGAGTTTTAATTATCTCTGTTATCTTATCACCTGTGTCAGATGAGGAACCTGGTGCTTAGAGAGGTTAGTGAACCTGCTCGAAACCACACAGCCTGTGAGAAGTAGAGTGGGTCTCAAGCCAGGAAGAACTCTGGAATTGACCTTCTTAGTCATTCCTAAGTTATCATAGTCCTTTTCCACTACTGTCTCCAAGATCCATGTCTGTGGGTCATTTCCTTTTTTTTTTATTCTTACTTTTATTTTTTTCATATTTTTATTGGACCATTATACTTGGATATAATGGTGTGATTCCTTGTTACATATTTGTGCATACAAAGTGTGCCAATATAATTTGATCAATATTGTTCTGCAGTATTTCCCCTTGTCCTCCCCACCCCTTTTTCCCCAGTCCCTTTTTCCTCTACCTTACTAATCTTCCTTTAATTTTTATGAGATCCGCCCACACCTTTCTTTTACTATTTCCTCTCTCACTTTCGCGTATGAGCCACAACCCGTGACTTTTTGAGTTTGGCTTAGTTCATTGAACATAATGTTCTCGAGTTCCATTTGATTTCCTGCAAATGACAATTTCGTTTTTCTTCATGGCTGAATAGAGCTCCATTGTGGGACCAGGCATGGTGGTGCGTTCCTCTAATTCCAGTGGCTCAGGAAGCTGAGGCAGGAGAACCCTGAGTTCAAGGCCAGCCTCCACAATTTAGTGAGGCCCCAAGCAACTTAGTGAGACCCTGCCTTAAAATAAAAAACAAAAAGAACTGGGGATGTGGTTCAGTGGTTAAGCACTCCTGGGTTCAATTCCAAGTACCAAAAACAAAAACAAAAAAGAAACAAAAAACAAAAACTTCACTGTGTATATTAATCACATTTTCTTTATACATTTATCCATTGACAGATACCTATGCTGATTCCATACTTTGGCTATTGTGAATTGTGGTTCTGTTAACATGGGTATTCATATATCACTATAGTATGCTGACTTTAATTCTTTAGAATAAATACTGGAGAGTGGTATAGCTGAGTCATATGGTGTTTCCATTTCTAGTCTTGAGGAACCTCCTTTCTAATTTCCATAGTGGTTGTACTAATTTGCAATCCCACCAACAGTGTAAAAAAGTGCTCCTTTTCTTCCGCATCCTCTCCAGCATTTACTGTTTGTATTCTAGATGGTTGTCATTCTGACTGGAATGAGATGCAACCTCAGTGAAGTTTGGATATGCATTTCCCTAATTGCTTACAGTGTGTTTCATGTATTTGTCGGCCATTTGTATTTCTTCTTTCGAGAAGTGTCTAGTTAGTTCATTTGCCCATTTATTAATTAAGTTATTTGGTTTTATATAGTGTTAAATTTTGTGAGTTCTTTATATATTCTGGATATTAATCTTGTCAGCAGAGTCCCTAGAAAAGATTTTCTCCCATTCTCTAGGTTCTCTCTTCACATTCTCTTTTTTTTTTTTTTTTTTACATTTTTTTCCTTTTTTTTTGATTGTAAACAAATGGGATACATTTTGATTCTCTGTTCATGGAGTAAAGGCATACCATTCGTGTAATCATAAATTTACACAGGGCAATGTTGCTTGATTCATTCTGCCATTTTTCCCCCTTCACCCCCACCCCACCCACCCCTCTTTTCCCTCTATACAGTCCTTCCTTCCTCCATTCTTGCCCCCCTCCCTAACCCTAACCCTAAACCTAACCTTAACCCAAACGCTAACCCCTCCCACCCCCCATTATATGTCATCATCTGCTTATCAGCGAGATCATTCGTCCTTTGTTTTTTTGAGATTGGCTTATCTCACTTAGCATGATATTCTCCAATTTCATCCATTTGCCTTGAAATACCATAATTTTATCATTCTTTATGACTGAGCAATATTCCATTGTATATATATGCCACAGTTTCTTTATCCATTCATCAATTGAAGGACATCTAGGTTGGTTCCACAATCTGGCTATGGTGAATTGAGCAGCAATGAACATTGATGTGGCTGTATCTCTGTAGTATGCTGATTTTAAGTCCTTTGGGTATAGGCCAAGGAGTGGGATAGCTGGGTCAAATGGTGGTTCCATTCCAAGCTTTCTGAGGAATCTCCATACTGCTTTCCAGAGTGGCTGCACTAATTTGAAACCCTACCAGCAATGTATGAGTGTACCTTTTTCCCCACATCCTCGCCAATACCTATTGTTGCTTGTGTTCTTGATAATCGCCATTCTAATTGGGGTGAGATGGAATCTTAGGGTAGTTTTGGTTTGCATTTCTCTTATTACTAGAGATGTTGAACATTTTTTCATATATCTATTGATTGCTTGTACATTTTCTTCTGTGAAGTGTCTGTTCATTTCCTTAGCCCATTTGTTGATAGGATTATTTGTATTCTTGGTGTAGAGTTTTTTGAGTTCTTTATAGATTCTGGAAATTAGCGCTCTATCTGTAGTATGAGTGGCAAAGATATTCTCCCACTCTGTAGTCTCTCTCTTCACATTACCGATAGTTTCCTTTGCTGAGAGAAAGCCTTTTAGTTTGAATCTATCCCAGTTGTTGATTCTTGCTTTTATTTCTTGTGCTACGGGATTCCTGTTAAGGAAGTCTGATCCTAAGCCGACATGTTGAAAATTTGGACCTACTTTTTCTTCTATAAGATGCAGGGTCTCTGGTCTGATTCCAAGGTCCTTGATCCATTTTGAGTTGAGTTTTGTGTAGGGTGAGAGATAGGGGTTTAATTTCATTCTGTTGCATGGTTATCCAGTTTTCCCAGCACCATCTATTGAAGAGGCTATCTTTTCTCCATTGCATATTTTTGGACCCTTTGTCTAGTATGAGAAAATTGTATTTATTTGGGTTTGTGTCCATGTCCTCTATTCTGTACCATTGATCTACCTGTCTATTTTAGTACCAATACCATGCCGTTTTTGTTACTATTGCTTTGTAGTAGAGTTGAAGATCTGGTATTGTGATACCCCCTGCTTCACTCTTTCTGCTAAAGATTGCTTTAGCTATTCTGGGTTTCTTATTCTTCCAGATGAATTTCATAATTGCTTGCTCTATTTCTGTAAGGTACATCATTGGGATTTTAATTGGAATTGCATTGAATCTGTATAGCACTTTAGGTAGTATGGCCATTTTGACAATATTAATTCTTCCTATCCAAGAACATGGGAGATCTTTCCATCTTCTAAGGTTTTCTTCGATTTCTTTCTTTAGTGTTCTGTAGTTCTCATTGTAGAGGTCTTTCACCTCTTTTGTGAGATTGATTCCCAAGTATTTTATTTTTTTCGAGGCTATTGTGAATGGGGTAGTTTTCCTAATTTCTCTTTCTGAAGATTCATCACTTATGTATAAAAATGCATTGGATTTATGAGCATTGATCTTGTAACCTGCTACTTTACTGAATTCACTTATGAGTTCTAAAAGTTTCCTGGTGGAATTTCCAGGTTCCTCTAAATATATAATCATGTCATCAGCGAACAGGGATAGTTTGAGTTCTTCTTTTCCTATTCGTATCCCTTTAATTTCTTTTGTTTGTCTAATTGCTCTGGCTAGAGTTTCAAGGACGATGTTGAATAGAAGTGGTGAAAGAGGGCATCCCTGCCTTGTTCCAGTTTTTAGGGGGAATGCTTTCAGTTTTTCACCATTTAGAATGATATTGGCCATGGGCTTAGCATAAAGGGCCTTTACAATGTTAAGGAATGTTCCCACTATCCCTATTTTTTCTAGTGTTTTCAGCATGAAGGGATGCTGTATTTTATTAAATGCTTTTTCTGCATCTATCGAAATAATCATGTGATTCTTAACTTTAAGTCTGTTGATATGGTGAATGACATTTATTGATTTCCAGATGTTGAACCAACCTTGCATCCCTGGGATAAAACCCACTTGATAGTGTTGCACTATCTTTTTAATATATTTTTGTATGCGATTTGCTAAAATTTTGTTGAGAATGTTTGCATTGATGTTCATTAAGGATATTGGTCTGAAATTTTCTTTCCTCAATGTGTCTCTGTCTGGTTTAGGTATCAGGGTGATATTGGCTTCATAGAATGAGTTTGGGAGGGTTCCCTCCTCTTCTATTTCATGGAATACTTTGAGGAGTATTGGAATGAGCTCTTCTTTAAAGGTTTTGTAGAACTCGGCTGAGAACCCATCTGGTCCCAGACTTTTCTTTTTTGGCTTTTGATGACCTCTTCTATTTCATTGCTTAAAATTGATTTATCTAAGTTGTGTATGTCCTCCTCCTTCAGTTTAGGTAATTCATATGTCTCTAGAAACTTGTTTTGTTGGAATATAGATTTTCAAAATAGCTTCTAATTATGTTTTGTATTTCACTCGTGTCTTTTGTGATATTTCCTCGTTCATTCCGAATTTTAGTAATTTGAGTTTTCTCCCTTTCTCTTTGTTAGTGTGGCTAAGGGTTTATCAATTTTGTTTATTTTTTCAAAGAACCAACTATTTATTTTGTTAATTTTTCCGATTGTTTCTTTTTTTTTCAATTTTGTTGATTCGGCTCTGATTTTAACTATTTCTTGTCTTCTACTACTTTTGGTGTTGGTCTGCTCTTCTTTTTCTAGGGCTTGGAGCTGTAGTGTTAAGTCGTTTATTTGTTGATTTTTACTTCTTTTGTTGAATGCGCCCCATGAAATAAATCTTCCTCTAAGTACTGCTTTCATAGTGTCCCAGAGATTTTGATATGATGTGTCTTTGTTCTTGTTTACTTGTAAGAATTTTTTTGTTTCCCTCCTGATGTCTTCTGTTATCCATTCATCATATAATAGTGTTTTATTTAATCTCCAGGTATTGGAGAAGTTTCTGTTTTTTATTCTGTCATTTATTTCTAATTTCAATCCATTATGATCTGATAGAGTACAAAGTAGTATCTCTATCTTCTTGTATTTGCTAACTGTAGCTTTGTGGCATAAAATATGGTCTATTTTAGAGAAGGATCCATGTGCTGCTGAGAAGGATGTGTATTCATTCTTTGTTGAATGATATATTCTATATATGTCCATTAAGTCTAAATTGTTGAATGTGTTATTGAGATCTATGGTTTCTTTATTCAATTTTTGTTTGGAAGATCTATCCAGTGGTCAGAGAGGTGTGTTAAAATCCCCTAGTATTATTGTGTTGTGGTCTATTTGATTTCTGGAGTTGAGAAGGATTTGTTTGATGTACGTGGATGAGCCAATGTTCGGGGCATAGATATTTATGATCATTATGTCTTGCTGATTTATGCTTCCCTTAAGCAGTATGTAATGTCCTTCTTTATCCCTTCTGACTAGTTTTGGCTTGAAGTCCACATTATCTGAAATGAGGATGGATACTCTAGCTTTTTTGCTGTGTCCGTGTGCATGGTATGTTTTTTCCCATCCTTTAGTCTATGGGTATCTCTTTCTACGAGATGAGTCTCTTGCAGGCAGCATATTGTTGGATTTTTCTTTTTAATCCAATCTGCCAGTCTATGTCTTTTGATTGATGAGTTCAGGCCATTAACTTTCAGGGTTATTATTGTGATATGATTTGTATTCCCAGCCATTTGACTCATTTTTGTTTTTTGACATGATTTGGTTTCTCCTTTATTTGGCTATTCCTTTAGGCTAGTTCCTCCCGTTGCTGATTTGCATCATTGTTTTTCATCTCTTCCTCATGGAATATTTTGCTGAGAATGTTCTGTAATGCCGGCTTTCTTTTTGTAAATTCTTTTAACTTTTGTTTATCATGGAAGGATTTTATTTCATCGTCAAATCTGAAAGTAAGTTTTGCTGGGTATAAGATTCTTGGTTGGCATCCGTTTTCTTTCAGGGCTTGGTAATTGTTGTTCCAGGCCCTTCTCGCTTTTAGGGTCTGGATTGAAAAATCTGCTGATATTCTTATTGGTTTCCCCCTGAATGTAATTTGATTCTTTTCTCGCGCGGCCTTTAAAATTCTGTCTTTATTTTGTATGTTAGGTATTTTCATAATAATGTGCCTTGGTGTGGGTCTGTTGTAATTTTTTATATTTGGAGTCCTATAAGCCTCTTGTACCTGGTTTTCCATTTCATTCTTCAGATTTGGGAAATTTTCTGATATTATTTCATTGAATAGATTGTTCATTCCTTTGGTTTGTTTCTCTAAGCCTTCCTCAATCCCAATAATTCTTAAATTTGGCCTTTTCATGATATCCCATAATTCTTGTACATTCTGTTCATGATTTCTTACCATCTTCTCTGTTTGTTCAACTTTGTTTTCAAGATTAAATATTTTGTCTTCAATGTCTGAGGTTCTGTGTTCCAGGTGTTCTATCCTATTGGTTATGCTTTCTATGGAGTTTTTAACTTGGTTTATTGTTTCCTTCATTTCAAGGATTTCTGTTTGTTTTTTTTTCCAATATCTCTAACTCTTTATTGAAATGATCTCTTGCTTCCCGTGTTTGCTCTTTTAACTGTTGATTGGTACGATCATTTAATGCCTGCATTTGCTCTTTCATCTCCTCCTTCAATGCCTGCATTTGCTCTTTCATCTCCTCATTTGCTTCCCTGATTGTTTTAATTATGTACATTCTGAACTCCCTTTCTGACATTTCTTCTGCTGTGCTGTCATTGGGTTTTATTGATATAGTATCTAGATTTGTTTGGGACATTTTCTTCTCTTGTTTTCTCATATTGGTCAGATATCAGTAGGACTCTGAGATATTGCAGATTTCCTCTTTGGCTTATAGTGTCCCTGTAGATTTCCAGTATATCACCTCCCAGCCTTCAGTAGCCTGAAGTCTTGGAGGAACTTGATAAAGCAGTGCTTCCGAAGAAAGCTGCCCCTAGCCCCCTACTGGTTCCAGGGCTGGGGGCTGGCTCTGTGCGGAAAGGCTCTTACTGGGCGGGTCTGCTCTGAGGAGATGCCGCCGGAGGGAGCAGGGCTGTTTGGGGAAGTCTCTGGCTGCCCTGCCCTGGTCCCAGAAGCCGCCTGTGGGCCGGGACCTGCTGCTGGGTCCCGCTGGGTCCGGGGCTTGGGGATTGGCTTTGTGGGGAAAAGTTCTCACTGGGTGGCCTGCTCCAAGAAGCTGACTGTGGATCGAGCCTGCTGCCAGAGGGAACAGGGCTGCTTGGGGAAGTCTCTGGCTGCCCTGCCCTGGTCCCAGAAGCTGCCTACGGGCTGGGGCCCGCTGCTGGGTCTGGGGCTTGGGGGTTGGCTCTGTGTGGAAAGGCTCTCACTGGGCGGCCTGCTCCAAGAAGCTGGCTGTGGAACGAGCCTGCTGCCGGGGGGAGCGGGGCTGCTTGGGGAAGACTCTCACTGCCCTGCCCTGCTCTGAGAAGCTGCCCCTGTCCGGGCCTGCCCCCTGGCCGAGCTTCACCCAGTGGGAGAGACTCACCCCACGGCTCTATGTTACTCCGAGTCTCTCAGTGCCTCCCCTTCTTGAATCCTGGGTTCTAGAGTGACGGGAGGTGTTTTCTTTGTTGTGCAGAAGCTTGCTAGTTCAATGCCATCCCATGTATTAACTCTTATCATTTCCTGAGCTTCAGTGTCCTATTGAGAATGTCACTACCTGTGCCTACATGTTAGAGTGTTGACCCTACATTTCCTTCTAGGAGATGCATAGTTTCTGATCTAATTCATAGATCTTTGATCCATTTTGAGTTGATTTTTGTGCAGAATGAAAGATAAGGATCTCGTTTCATTCTTCTGCCTGCGGATAACCAGTTTTCCCAGCGCCCTTTGTACTAGCCAGTGCTTGGTTTTGGTACCTTCAAGGATCAGATGACCAGATAGGTGGGTTATCTCTGCATCTCCTATTCTGTACCATTGGTCTATGTGTCTATTTTTATGCTAGTACCATGCAGGTTTTGTTACTATAACTCTGTAGTATAATTTGTGATGCCTCCAGCATTGCTTTTTTGTCTTAAAATTTCTTTGGCTATTCTAGATTTTTTATTCTTCCAAATCAATTTTTTCTAGTTCTGTGAATCATGCCATTGGTGTTTGGATGGGGATTGTGTTGAATCTTTTTAGTAGTTACTGATGCACGCATTTTAAGTTCTTTTACAAACTCCAAGCTTCCTGGAGGCCAGAGCCCCATTTCATTCATCTTCATGCTCCCTCTGTCTCTCTTCAGTGTCCTTGTCCTGAGCAGATTCTCACTCAGTATCTGAATGACAAATGGTTCTTACTTCAGCACTTTCCTGTCAAACTTCCTGATAATACCTTATCTACTAAGATCCATACAATGATCTGTAAACACAGACATTTGAGATTTGCAGCACATCCCTGGTTTATCCTAGTATGGGTTGCTGGCCCAAATGAGAAATAAGAGTGTCTACCTGATTCTAACAGCCTTCCCCATTTCATCAATACGATTTGACAGCAGTTAATAATCAGGAAGTTTAAGAATAACAATAAGGGGAAAAGTCTGGATTTGTCAGGTAAGTGATTGTCAAGAAAATATTTATCTTTTTTTTGGCGGGGGCAGTGGGTTTTAGGAACTATATCCATTGATGTTAAAAAGTAAGTTAAGTTCTGGTGATAAATCTACATCATATAGATCATGTGTTGCTGTGTTTATGACTCACTAGGACAAATCTTGCTTTCAGATTGAGTTTGTAGTCAGTACTTCAAATGCCTCCAAACTTAAGAAATAGGGGCCATGGTTTTAGGACAGATAACCTCACCCTCTTATTACAAACCTTCACTGTTTCTTTCTCCCATCTCTTGAGAGCCTAGTCCCACTCTGGTCTAGTCTCTCATGGGAGATCCTAAAGATAATGGTGAGCAAGATAAGTGTGGTAGCTACCTGCCCAGAAGCTAATCATTGATGATATAGGCATAGACATCTTCAATTTTCCACATCAATTCCATACTATATGAAATCCTTGCCTAGTGTTTGCTTGAGTTGACACTCCGGACCTCATTAGTACACACGCTAATGTTCCTTTTCTATTGTGCCTCTCTGACATGCAAAAGGATGATTCTGTTGCAACTAATTAGAAATGACTTCCTAAAATGATTAGCCGTCAAATACATTTTAATGCAGTGACTGTCCAGAACCCAGCAGATGTTTCCTTCTTCCCTCACTGCTCCCAGTTATAAAGTCTGATTTTTTTAGGAAGCAAGAAGGTAACATATGCACATCTGAGATACAGCTTTCCAAGTGATACAAATCCTGTCTTTCTTGCTGCATGACTGCCTGCTTTTCCATGCACTTTTTTTTTTTGTCATTGAGAGGTTATGACAACATGAGCCATATTGTATTTATAAACATCACGTGTTTCCTTGATATGGCTTGCAGTTTCTGCCAGACAGAACACATGGAAGAAACACTTCTTGTTAGCTCAGCATTGGTTTTAGTTATGCTGATTTCCGGGACAGGAAAAATGCCTTCCTATTTAGATTTAACTTTCATAGAGTAGAAACAAAACCTCTGAATGTCCGTGAAATGGTTTTAACAAGGGTGGATACTGCTCCTTTAAACCACATATTTTGACTAAAAGCTTCCTTCTGTAAGAAAACCAAGCCTGGCGTTTAGTCACCAAGAAGACAGGCAGAGCAGGAAGCATTCGAGAGATGGGTGATTTCCAGGTCTCTGCAAGTCTAGAAAGTTTTTTCTAGAAAAAGAAGGTCCACGGAAGATGAAAGGTAAGAACTATGTCTTTATAACAAAATGTAATCTTCCAATTTTTTTTTTTTTTTTTTTTTTTTTTTGTCACGCTCTGGCACATTACATTCACTCGAGTTAAGCCTTCTGTATTCAAGTTCAATTCAGTAAGGAATTACAATTGAGGTTTTTATGTCAACTTCATGCACTCTGCTTGGAAGGAGACCTCTTTGTTACTGGCGTTCATCTGTTTTTAAAGATCCACTGAAATTACACTGGGCTGTCTCCATTCCACAAATCTTGTGATCTAGTTTCTGTTTAACCTTATAATTTAGAAAGGGATTTAAAACGTCAATGTAGTTTGCTTGTACAGAGCCCGTTGATTTATGTGTTTTGTGACAATTTTCAGGAAGATGTTGACTTGTGTTCAGTTTCTGAGACAAATGTAGAAAATTGGTACAAACAGGGAGGGGAATTAGTATGTGTCCTTTAACATGCAGGGATAAATTATTTGGTCTTTTTTTTTTTTTTTTTTTTCCTGTGAAAATCTCTTTCAGTTTTTAAATAAAAATAACCCTTTTATCTTGGTTTTAAAAAAAATGTTTAAAAGAATTATCAAGTTAGCCTTACAAAATAATATTGAAAACTCCTACAGTTTATAAATCACAGACTTGAGTCTGTTACACCAGGTTTAATGATTGCCTAAAAAAAAAATCTTTGATAGAAATCATGTTGATTGAAGTAACTATTTTGTCTTACTCTTGCAGTAGTTTGTTCACAAACTATGCAGTGACCTTTTATGTCCGTTGGTTTTTCTTTAAAGGTACCTGTGTGCGTGCTGCTTATCCATATTCTGGTGGATGTCTTTATCCCAGTCTATAGATGAGTTGATGTACATGAGGTGTTATTATCCAATGTGATCTCAATAACAGATCTTTTTATTAAGTCATAATGATAACCTTATATCATAGTTACTATTGTATCCATTTTAAGATTGGAAAACTGAGACTGAGAGAGATGAAGTAGCACACTAGTAATAAGTAGCAGACCTGGGGTTTAAATCCAGGCTGATTCTCCATCGCCCCTGTTTTTACATCCCACACTGCACAGCCTCGCCAGTAGCTGGTGCTTACAGTCTAGAGTCAAATACAGATAATTTATCTTGAGAGTAATAATAATAAACAAGTAATATTGGAATTGACTTTGAGATAAGTTATTTTGTACTTTTTAGAATTTATGTTTGCTTAGATCTGGGACATCTAAAACCTTGGACTGTATAAGGCGAATTATTTATCCATGGACCTGGTTATAAGTTAGTGAAATGAAAATAGTGAACATCAGATAATGTGGAGATAGCAAAAAAACACCTTGGGTAAACTGCTCATTTTACTGCTGAAGCTTTTATTGCTTTTTTTTCTTGCTTTGTGTGCTGCTTACAGTTCATTTAAAATGTGTTGGGAAGAACAGGACAGGGAGCGTATTTGAGCTTGATTTGCAAGTGAGAAAGGGTCCCTGAATGGAGACTGACTCAATGTGCCCCCCTGCCACCCTTTCAGGAGGAGGTCAGGAGAATATTCCAGAAAGTTGGAGGTGCAGGTTCTAGGGTTAGGGCAGCGAGAACTGAGTGAGTCACCTCAGGACCAGAACTTCACCTCCAGCATTCTCTTCCCACCCCCCTTATGAAGACTGAGACATCAACTAAGCAGCAAAAATACCCTGGTGATTTGCGATGCAAAGTAATTACTGCCAACAGCATCACCAGGCGATGCAGCTGCTCATCATAACACAGAATTTGGGCTTCAGGATCAAGTCAACTTGCTTCCAACCCCACTTCAGCATAAATCCCAGGGTTAGCTAAACAACCAGCACAGCTCAAGCAGGCACTTGGAACAGAGTATCAGCAGGTATCGGGTGGGGCTGGCTCCCAAGGAGTTCCCAGACATCGCTGGAGTGTGAGAGGGTTTTGTAACACCCATCTGCCCTTTGATGTTCAAACCACACCTCTCGTCTTTGCTCTTATAAATAAAGATGTTAACAGAAATGGCCTTTGACTGGGAACATATGTCCTTGTATTTTTAAGTCGTATCCCTTGTACCTACAGGTCGTTATCTAGCCACGATCTTGCTTTCCCAAACCATACCAAATTGTTCCCTACCACATCAGCCAAAGCTCCCTGGGTCCACAGCATGCTTCTGGTTGACCATTCTTTGCTTTATGCTTTTCCCAAACTGTCTTAGGTGAGCATGTGTCATTTCATATAAATTTGAGAGTGGAGGGAATCACATATTAATCTTGAAAGAGAAAAAAGTGTTTTTTTTTCTGCTGGTAGCACAATTCCTCCCTGGCATGCTATTCCCCATAGGGTAGCAAGCTCTTCGTGTGCCTGTAATTTGCAAGAGTGACAGACACTCTGTCTGCTTTTGAGGAAACAGAGCGAGCAACTTTAGATTTGTGACTGAGAAAATCTCCCTGACTTCCATTATTGGTGCTCCTTCAATGAACAGACTTGACTTGTTTAGTCATTGGGCTTCCTAGGTGGAAAGAGGATCTTAGATGCCATCTTTTGTAACCCATTGTAAGTTGAGACCCAGGAGGTTCAGATTGGTTGAAGAGGTTTGGTCAAAATCATAAAATAAAGCAGGGCACAGTGGCACATACCTATAATCCCAGTGGCTCAGGAGGTGGAAGCAGGAGGATCAGAAGTTCAAAGCCAGCCTTAGCAATTTAGGGAGGCTCTAAGCAACTTAGAGAGACCCTGTCTCTAAATTAAAAATATTTTTTTCAAAAGGGCTGGGGATGTGGCTCAGTGGGAAAGCACCCCTGGGTTCAACCCCCAGTACCAAAATAAATAAATAAATAAATAAATAAATCGCAAAGTAAGATAGTGACAAAAATAGGACTATAGCCCAAGCTATTGGTCTGGTCCCCAGACCAGCCCCTTGTCCTTATCTAATGCCATGTCAACCTGTTCCTTGCTTTCGTTCTCCTCCTTCCAGGCCTCTTGAGGTTCGTTTGCTCGATGGACTTAGGTGAGCTGTGTATTTGACTTCTCTTTGCCTTCCATTACCAAAGTCGAGAATTGCCAGATGTTACCTCTCCTCCTGAAAGCAACTCAAGTCTCACTCTTTTTAGGTTATCTTCCTAAAGAAGACCCAGGAATCCTGCAGTAGGTCTAGAGTTCGATAACTGAAAATGCATGGACTTGCACCAAAAATAAGTGGATTTTGAACTAACTGAATTTAGATTATCCAATATTTTTATGGAAGGAGAATAGGCCATCAAGTCAACTGCAGCAACAGCAGCTGCTTCAAATTATGAGATACTTTGAAGAAAACAAGGTTGGCTTAACAAAGTCATGTAGTATTATAGTATTATCTCTAAATATGAGTTTCTTTGCTGTGTGAAGTAGCTCCTATCATCACTCTGTTTGAAACTTTAATGTACTAAAGCTCAAACTATTTTCTAAGTTGTTCTTCACTTGGAACCAATGATTTTTAGGTGACACGGAGAAATGCAGTTATTAAATTTTAATAATTGTATAATGTTGTTTTTATTGATTTTTGGAAGGACACACAAAGAGCCTGAGAGTGAATGAATATTGTTGTTTCTGTTGCACTTAAGGAGAAAAAGAAAAGTCAATTTAAAATTGACTTAAAGAAAACGGCTAAATAGATGTTAGTACAACTGGCATAAGGATGTGGCCACAATGGTGACAGAATCTCATTAATGCTTGAAATGCAGAAACTGAGGCTTTAGGACAAAGCTCAAGTTGAGGGTTCGTGGAGGGGTGGAAGAAAACATTTTTAGTGTCAAAATCCATCTAATTCTTTAGGAAATCTCAAGACCTCGGTGTCTCGTTATTTGCCACAAAAGAGGAGCTATTCCTTAAATCATTTTTTTTGTGCAGATTTATCCATTGGAGGCCCCACCAGATACAAGGTGTGAATATCCAGTGTGTCCTTTAAGGAGGCGGACCTGTTTGTGTTCAGGCAACACAAACATATTCTGTATTCCTGAACTATAGACAATATGTTTGACTCGTTTCGTTGATTGACACATCTACTTGATTTCATTCTCTTCTTTTTTTTCTTTTTCCGTGACATCAAAGGTCATGCTTTTCCTTGCTGTGACTTCACTCTTTGAACCTGTTCCTTTTCATTTGCCTTCAATAGAGTAGGAAGAGCCTCCAAACAAAGCCCCAAATGGCAAGAAATCACCATGATATCCGCAATAGGTTATCGGAAATAGCAGAGCGTGCTTAAACATCGGTGCGCATTTTTCATAAAACACTCCACCTCTAAGGCATGGGATTTGTGACCATTGCCTGATGGCGTCATCTGGACTACATGGCTGACACCTTGTAGTAGTGACTAAAGGAATATTCTGCATGCATATCCACAGAGTAGATACCATTTTTCCTTGCCTTTTAAAGTAAATCTAAAAATATATTTCCTAGCAGCTGTGTAATTGCAAAAAGAAAAGAAAAAAAAAAACTGCTCCATTGCAGCGTAATTTACTCACCAGATATCTACAGGGTTCAGACCTTAACGCTTTAGAAATTTGCTGCAGATTTTACTGTATATATTTAGACCAAGGAGCCTATTAGCTTGTGATCTGAGCGAACTTCTACATTCTCATGAAAATGAGATCCGTGGCACTGTTGGCAACCTAAGGCTGTAATTATGTTAATCTGACCATTTTAAGACTGAAATATGTTGTTTTAAAATGTTTCCGTGTTTTTATTATTCACAACAATGATCTGAAGAAATTTAGCAAAATGCTAATAAGTTTCTATTCAGTACCCCTTTGTGATTAGAGCATGAAATTTAGTCCAGTGTGGATTTTGTATATCTTTTATTTTGACACAAAAATATTCTAAAAAAATGTGCTTATATATATAGTCAATCTTAATATAAAAATTGCTTAAATTTTATATTTAAAATATGGTGGATATATATGCAATGCCATCTCAGCGTAATTAGTCTGTGTTTGCATTAGACCTCTACTTTTTATCATCTACCCCAATAATGCCAAGAATCAATTTATTTTTGCCAAGAATTTATTTTGAGCAATATTATAAGATAAATGTTTTTCTATCAAGAACTAGCCCAAAATGCTGACTCTATGCTTTGAGTATAAATGTGGGATGTGTCTAGGAGGGATGATAATCATTAATTCCAAGAACATCCAAAAGCTTACCTTGAACTAATTGAGCTTCCTTCTCACCGACTACAAGCTTTATTCTGGCCACACGTAAGTAATGACATGAATTCTCTTTTTATTTCCAAACAGATCTCTCCCAGATGGTAAGATGGGAAGGGGAAGAGAAAAGCACAGATAAGGATAATCGATCATTTCATACTTATTATAAATCATTGGCATTTGAGTCTACTTCTTGCCGTAATGGTGTGAAATGATTGGGGAATCTTTTAGAGACCTAGGGCTAGACTCAGAATCATCCGTTGATTTGGGAATGGAACCATGAAAAGTGTCTTCTCAGATGTGAGTTCATGGCATGCGATTGGCCTTTCGTCCTCAAGGATGACATCTTTGGTATAAAATACTGCAAGGTGTTCTCACACTGAGTACATTCACAATTTCCATCCTTTCCTCGGTTCTTGTGCTTCAAGAAGAGAATGTGTCATTCTCTTCCTCTCCCTAGGAATGTATTCAAATGGGTGGTATTCATCATGTTCGTTTTGTTCTGCTCACAATTCTTTGAGTAAGTGCATGAGTGTTTGTTGGTGATGTTAATCATAATGTATGTGTTTTACACAAATCTACACGCACCATAATGTGGTGGTGGTTTAGCCCATTTGGCATTCATGGTCCCAGAAGTATAAGTGCAAAAGGTACGCCTGGAACAACCAGCAGAATCCAAAGCTCAGAGAAGGACAGGGTCAGGACCAGAGTCAGGGTGGTAAGACTATTGCCAACAAGAGCTCCTACAGAGGGTCTGAGTCTTTTGGTTCATAATCCTGTGCTTGTCCTACCACCACGCTCTTCTGTCTTCCTTGAGTACTAGGGAGGGAAGGCGTGATGATTAATGAGGATTATCATACCAATAACAATTTTTAGGAATCAATTTGTACATTGGAGCAGAGATCACTAAAGCAGAGCCGAAGAAGCCTTGCTGTACGAATCTGAAGAAATACCCTCTATGTATTGATTCACATCTTCCTATCATCTCTGGAGGAGATAAATTTTGCCCAGTGTTGCTTTTCAGAAAAGAGAAGGAATATATAGAAAAGATAATAAAGGGGGTTTGAGCCGTGGGGGAGATGAGCTACCTTTGGTTCAGCCTGGAGCGTTTCTCTTTGAAGAGGTGCTAATCATGAACTTTGAAAAGCACTCCAGAGAAGACAAAGCCTTTTCTTCACATGCCTGGCCTCCTGTGGGGCAGAGCATTCTTGCCTGTGGGGGGTGTGGGACAATTTGGGGGGGAACCACTAGACAGTATCACCTTCCTTCCTGATGTGGGCATTTTGTCATATGGTGCTTGGCTTCTCTCTGTGGAGTCACTGGACCTGGAACTCTCTGTTTGGTTTCTTATGAGCTACACTGTTCCAAGAATGCAGGGCTTCATTAGAGAGTAGGAATGCTCAAAGGTTTGGCAGTTTGTTGTTGAGATACAGGGAAGCAGACCTAGTCTCTGAAGAGGGTCCTATCAGTGTCAGAGCCCAGTGGGGACAATGGGACTGACTGATGACTGGCTAGACTTCCCTAGCCAGTCAGGACAGGGCAGGGCAGGGCAGGGTGTGGGCAGAGATGTTTGCCAAGCTCAGCCTCAGGATATGCACGACTCCCAAACTGCTTGTCTTTGAGGCTGTTATTTATCCAAATAAGGCGAAGCAGTGGTTTTGCTAACCATCTCAGATTTCCTAGCCATGTTTGCTGGCTGGCTGACTTGATATTTGAACTAAAAACAAGGGAAGGTATTCCTTTGAAATGGAGTGCTGTTGTGAGGTTCATGCATATCCTGGAGTCATTGTTTGGAAGATATGCTTTTACCCCACATTGTAGATAGCACTAATATGGTCGGGTCTACTTCACCCTTCTCTCATGACCCTTGTAACAATCAGTGCAGATGTCTTTCCTGAGAGAACTCTGGACCTGGTTTTGGACAGAAATCATACTTATCTTCAGTGGTCCTCAAACCCTTGCCTCCTTTGAAGAGCATTCAGAGAAAGTCAGACATCCTCACTGACTTCTTGACACTAGAATGCAAGATGGCCCTGTCCTTTCCTGGGTCCTGGCCCTATTATTTGACTTTGGAGAAGACATTTGATGTCTCTAGGACCCAGTTTGTTCCTTTGTGAAATGGTGATGATGATATTTATCCACTGGGAATAAGGTGGAGATTAAATGAGGTAGTTCTGGAAGGCATTTGGGAGATATAATATTCCATTAATATTTAATATTTTTAGAGACTTCCACATTTTCATCTTCTCCTATCCGATTTAGTTGAAAATATTTCCTGCTGGAGAAACTTTAGGTAATGAAAACAGTTGGCACCCAAAGTTGAATAAGGTCACCCTCCTGAACTAGAATTTAGCCCAGAGGAGAATGGAGAGCTCACCATGAGTTTCTAGTGACTCTACATTGCACTTTTCCTCTACTTTTTAGAGCGACAGTTCTCAAAGAGTGGTTCCTGGTCCAGTAGGGCAGCATCCCCTAGGGACATGTTGGAAATGCACATTTTGGGACCCCATTCAGACTTCCCAAATCAAATACTCTGAATGTGAGACCGAGTAATCTTTTAACAAACTCTTTGACTGATTCTGATGCACACTGAAGTTGGAGATTCACTGACCTAACCCAACTTTCTGGTGGTATCAGTGGTCTCTCTATTCCCCTGGGGCACCTGGTCTTCCCTACCTTCTATCTCTGACCATACCTTACTTCCTGCAAGAATGCAGAAGAAAGGAAACTCTATTTTACCTACTGAAACTCTACTCCTAATCCATGACCTATCCAAATCTCACCTCTTCAGATTATTGCTACTTAGCTGACACAACCAGAAGGTTCTCATTCTCTGTGAACTCTTAAGAGTATTTGTCTATCACTCTCATTAAAATGGTTCTTGCTTTGTCTTATTTTTAACATTTATGTCCATACCTTAGTTTCCCTACCGGAATGTAAGCTCTTCAAAAGTAGGAATGATGTCCTACAGATCTCCTGACTCCCAGACCAGCCTTACCCCTGGACGTGTCGTAGTGTAGGTTAGTCAGCTTTGCATCACTGTGACAAAAATGCTGGACAAGAACATCTCAGAGGAGGAAAAGTTTATTTTGGCTCATGGTTTCAGAGGTTCAGTCCATGGTCAGCTCCTTTGCTTTGGGCCCAAAGTGAGGCAGGACATTATAGTGGAAGAGAATGGTGGAGGAAAGCTGTTCCACTCTTGGCAGCCAGGAAGCGGAGAGATAAAGGCACCAGGAATAAAATATAAACCCCAAAGTCACACCTTCAGTAACCAACAGAGGGCCACACCCTACCTCCCTGTAGTTACCACCCAGTGCACTAGTCCTTTTAAATTATTAATTCATCAAATGGATTCTTCCACTGATTAGGTTACAGCTCTCATAATCTGATCACTTCACCTCTAAACATTCCTACATTGTCTCACATATGAGCTTTCTGGGGACACCTCATATCTAAACCATAACACAGTAGCCACTCAGAAAATATTTCATGAACGCACAGACTCTTATAATTGGGTTGGGCACTTAGAGAAAGTTTTGACCGTGCTTCTAATTTATAGGTAAAGAAACTGACATTAACACTTGAAGCAGATTTCAGATTCCATGAGTCCCCATTGATCTTCCTCCCCCTCCATTATGTTGCACCGACTTCTAAGAGACATACCCGAGGGAATTCAGGGCCACTGGTCTGGTCCAAAAACTAGCAGGTGCTTTTGTGCTGTCTGTCACAGACTCTGACTCAAACCAAGGAAAACAGATGGGTTTTCAAAGGTGTATTCATTTAATTTATAAACCTGGCAGCTCTTAGATTTTTTCATAACTAATGAGTATTGGGGAAGTCCACTTTTTTACTCGTGAGCCTTTATAACACATAGCTTTAATTCCTAGTCTGAGCCATAAGGATTTTCTCAGATAACATACTCGCTATACCTAGGATACCTGTGGAATTTCTTTTGGTTTTGAAGGTTACTTTAGGAGTGGGACAAGTGACTCTTCTTAATCCAGAATGAATTGGCACAAGGGCTATTTTAGCTTGACACTCCATCATTGTTTTTTCATGTTTATTTTGAGGGAAAATTGAACTAAAGTGATTTGTGGGTTGTTGTCTTCTATTTACCCTCTGGGACTCTTCCCTCACACATTCCTTCGATTCCCTGACACACTAACTGATATTATTTAGCCAAATATCAAAATAATGACACAGTGAAACACCTTTTATTGGAAGCCATCCATGATGTCTCTTTAAAAAATACTCTGCTAACACAGCTCACCTTGTGTTATATGTTAGTTCTTTTAAATGATAATGGAAGTAGCATATATCCTACTGGGATAGATATAAAGAAATGGGGTGAGTCCTGTAGAAGGGCTAAAATTATAACCTCGGTCATCAGAGTTGGTTCCAGGTAAGCTGTGAGGAAAGCAAAGGAAGGTGCAGGAAGACCTGGGAGGGACAAAGCTACCAGGGAACACTTGGTGGTAAGAAACTGGGACTGCTTGAGACTGCTTGAGGCATGAGAAATGAGTTATTGGAAGAACAGGAGTCCTGAGATTGAATGAGCGCCTCTGTCAACCATGGTTCAAAATGTTCAATGGCAAATTTCCAGACTAGACCAGTCATAGGTCTTTAATTCTATTCCATTTTGATCAGTGTCATGAAATTTTGTGCCATCTCTACCCTTTTCCAAGGTGTACATTATTCCTTTGTCCAATGTATCCACACTGTATACAATACCCACCCATGAGTCACCTGTAGCAATTCTCAGTTATCAGATCAACTGTCAAATGTCACAGTATTTGTGTTTAAGTAATCTTCATTTAATTTACTGATGGCCCCAGAGCACAAGAATAGAGATACAGGCAATTTAAATATGCCAAACAGAAGCTGTCAAGTACTTCCTTTAAGACAAAAGGTAAAAGTTCTTGATCAAGGGAAAGAAAAAAAAAATACCATATGCTGAGGTTGCTAAGATATATAATAAGTTAATGTTACTAGTCACTTACCAAGTCAGATTTATAAAGTAAACCTCATTATAAATATGTATGTAAGGAAAATGTAGTATATATATAGGATTTGGTACTATCCCCTAGTTTCAGGCACCTATTAAGGGTCTTGGATTATATCCCCCAAAGATGGGGAAGGGTACCTTCTTGGTTTCCAAGTTGGCATCTGTCATTCATCAATGTGTTTGCCATCATTTTCTCTAATGGGCCCTGAAAACTATCCATCCTTTAAGCTGCAGATATAGAATGTAAAGTTCTATATAATCATCAACCCATATGGTAACTTTTGATCTGTCATATCATCAAACCAAAATATATATATATACTTTTGTAATTCTCACATTGTCACAATCATGTGAAAGTTTTATAGTGCTGTATCTAACTTCATTCACTTACAACATAATCAGCTTGATCAGTTTCCCTAATGAAAAGAAAGATGGGCAAAGGGCCCAGAGACAGAGACCTAACACCTCTGTCAATGGTTAATGCATTTCCCAGAAAGGTCACCCAGTAGCACAATTGGGTCATAATGCTAAGGAATTTTAATCAGATATGTCCCAGATAACTAGCCCATGAGTGACCTGGTGTCTGACTGATGATAATATGTATGTATGTTTGTGTATACACATACACATATGAATAACTAATAGCGATGTAATGTGATATCTATGGTGATAACTTATGAGCAATATATAATTACATAAATATATGTGAACATGATATACATAAGCACAGTATTTACTGATATATCTATTAGTTAATTATAAAGTTAATTTTCACTCCCAGTTTCAAAGGTTCAGTCCATGATCCTCCAACTCCATAGCTCTGGGCCCTCCATGAGGCAGAACCTCATGGTGGAAGGGTGCGGCAGAGGAAAACAGCTCAGGACATGACAGCCAGGAGACAAAGAGCTCTGCTCACCAAGGACAAAATAGAAACCCCAAAGGCACACACCCAGTGACCTATTTTCTCCAGTCACGCCCTACCTGCCTATGGCTACCACCCAGTTAATCCATTTTAGTGGATTAACCCAATGATTAAATTACGTCTTTCATAGTCCAATCATTTCACCCCTGAAAATTCTTGCATTGTCTCACCCATGAGCTTTTGGGGGACACCTCTTATCTAAACCATAACAGGGCAAGTATATAAAACCTTGTAAGTATATAAAACTCTTAATAAACTAAGAGACCAACTGGATACTTAGATGCCATGTTCAGGAAGACATCCAGAGATTCTTTTCCTTTGCTGTGAAAATCCAGACCTGTGAGTTAAGCAATGGAGGTACTTCTCAGATGGTATTTTCCATGTTATACACCAAAATCCAAGAATAGCGTTGCCCTTCAGGGATCCTGGCTGGGAGGGCACTGGGATGTGATTCTCTGCAGACATTCAGTGTCCTGGAGGACACGGCATTTCACAGCGGTAGGGGGAAGTGAAGTGGTGGTAATCCTGGAACTGAGCTCTTGCTGCCTCATGGCAGTTGCCCCCCATTTATCTGCAGTTTCCCTTTCCAAGTGTCAGTTCCCTTGAGCACAGTCACAATCTGAAAATATTAAATGGAAAATTCCAGAAGCAATTCATGAGTTCCAAACAACTTTAATTACAGCGTATTGTTGTAATTGTCCTGTTTTAGTATTGTTGTTGTTAGTCTTGTAATAGGCCTAATTTGTAAATTAAACCTATTGTAAGTAAGTATGTTATAGGAAAAAAACATATATGTTTGAGACTTCCACCATTTAAGGGTCTTGGAATAAGGGGGGACTGCTGTATGTCCTAACTGCCAGAAGTTGGACAGGGTACTTAACTCCCCACACTTCATTTCCTAACCATTCAAATGGGGCAGAAACACCTGTCGTAGGTATTTCACTGAGTTCTGGGGGCCATGAAACAAAACTGTAACTGAAAGCACTTTGCAAACTGCAAACTGGTGGGTGATTATCAGTGTGTATTTGCGGGAGGTGATGTGTAATTAATTACATCAGTGTATGTGATCGTCAGACACATAGCATAAAATGTACTTATATTATGAAATAGAATAAAATCACATGAAAATAAATGAAATCACAATTAAAAGCACTTTGTAAACTGCAAACTGCTGGGTGATTATCAGTGAGTATTTCCAGAGAGGAGGAGGCATCTAAAATTTTTTATACAATAAGAAGTGTTACAAGTAAATAAAGCAACATACTATATATTGTTGATGAGTTAAGTGGACTTTTTGAGACTTATCATCAAAAGAAAACATCTAAGGCACTGAATAGTTTGAGTTTGGTAACAGATGATGTACCAGCAACAAGCTTAGAAAATGCTAAAAGGGAGTCAAGCATACAAGGACTATTTCCATCCAGGAAATGGGTGGATGTGCAGAGAAGGAGATAAGAAATGAGAAGGAGTAGTTGGCTCCATCTCTTCCAAGTGGTAGAAACAAGATGTGATTGTACAAACTGTAACTATTTTAGGTACAAAAGGAGGTTGTCCTTGGCCTGGAAAACACAGGAGTAGCCCAGTGGAAGGTCAAGTATCTGGGAGAGAAAGGCTTCTTTCTTTTATCTGTCCTGCGACTGGCATAGTTATTGATTGTGGGTTGGAAGTTAAATGATTTATTTAATATCACTTCTTTATTCTGTTCCAGACCAAGATCTTTAATCAGGGTCGGACATGGGAATGCTCCACCAGGTCTGGCATTGGAGGGCTCAGCAGAGTTCTCTCTGTCAAAATATTGGTGGAAATTAACTCTTATCTTAAATGCACCCATCAGCTGACTGGACCCTCTCTTTCCTGAGAATTCAATAATTTTGGCAACAGTCTGTCTGCTGCATGGCTAGTAGACATTCCATTTATGACAAATGAAACATTTAATAGGTTAATAAGACTTCACAAACAACCATCTTTGCAATTTTAACAGCATAAACAAGATGCATATGAAATGTTTCCAACATAATAATCACTTGCTTTCACAATATCATCATTATATTTATAGGCACATTTTGGATTTTCTCTTAGCATACCTAGTTTTTTTTTTTTTTTTAAGCCAATAAAGAAATGAACAAGAAAGGGGAATTAGGAATAAATTTCATAATACTATTGACTTTCCCAGAGCATAGAAATTGTTTCCTACTGAGGTAATGCTGAATATTTACTAGCATGTCCTTTCTTAACACTAACTCAAAAGAAATAAATTGCTTCCACTTTCCTTGTAGCCTTGGTCAATGAAAGGAAGAGGGAAAATGAATAGCAGGGCACTTTATGCACTGCTGGGAAAGAGTAATTTGACAAAGGCTGTTGCATCCCAAGGTAGGCAGGGCCGAGAAGGGTCTGGTGAAGTAATCAGACTAGAGCGTGGGGTTGTCAGGAGTTGGCTGGATGCAGATTGAACCAACTTTGTGGTAAGAAGTGAGTCTGAGGAAGCCCTTCTCTGGAGAGCACGCTCCACTCGGGTGAAGCCGGTAGGTCCCATGTATGGCACCAGGATATTGCTTGGGAAATGAGCGTGTCTGGTTCATTAGCTGCTACTCTGGGGCCTTGGATATTGAACTTCCCTTCTCTCTGGGGTGAGCTTCATGCTTACTAGAGAGCATTTAACTCATCCTGATTCACCGCAGGATTGGGCTGGCTTTCCAACTCCTGACAGTGAATTACTGCCCTTGTAATGACGAAGCCATGCCTGCTCTGTGCACACAGCGCCCTGGAGCATTTTGAAAGTGAAAGGAAATTGCTCTGAACAGGGCAGGAAGGAAGAAGTGGGAGAGGTAAGCCAGACCTCCTCTCACATGGTACCCACTGACTCACGTGATCTCGGGGTCAGAGAAGCCACTGCTCTCTGGGGCGTATGACATGGAATAATGTATCGAACACGGCGTGATTCATGGGTCAAACAGCACGGAGAGTTCACAGCTCCAGTTTCCTGGTGAGGGACGACAGGGCCCCAGACCCTTCACACACAGTCCTACATGTTACAGATGGCAGGTCAACGGAACCGCCAAGAGCCATGCTCCTTAGGGCCCCTCCTGCCATAAAACGGGTACCGTGGGAGACATGGCTCCATCATTCCAGGGAGGCAGCCCCTGCATCCGTCCCCCTTCCTGGAAAGCCCGCGTGTGACTGGGGAAACAAAACCTGCCAAATGTATACCAGATGCCTCGGGGGCCAATAGCGTGTGCTTCCCGTGACCTGGTGAGAAATAACAAACCCTTGCTGATTAGATTTAAAAAATCACAACAAGGGTTTTCACATTCCTTCTACTCTCCCCACTTCTTAGGTGGCATCTGTTACAACCACTTCATCCAAATATTGTTTCTAATGGGACATCCTAGGAGGGAGCGATGTCACGTGCCCCGTTTTTCCCTTTCTTTAATGGCCACGAAGCCATCCCGTGGCAGTAAACAGTTTCTTTAGAAAGCCAGCAACGCAGACTGGATTCGGACTTAAGAGACGTCATGGAATTCTTTTGGTCGGCAAGAACAACCTCCGAAAACCCTAAAATGTTTGAAAAATGTACAGGCCGCCCAGAGCGTGGTCGTTGGGTGTGGCATGAAGCCAGCCCAGCATTCAGAGCTCCCTGTCACAGCCTTCCCAGTTGGAGAGCCACTGGGTGCCACTCAGTCCCCGAGGGCTCAGAAAGCGTGACGTTGATTAAACACAGCCTACCTGCAAGCCAAGGAAACGCTTCCGTCTCCCTCACTTTTTGCCAGCTCTGTGTTAATACCTGTCCTCGGCTGAGAGCTGCACAAACCACTTCTTGTTGTAGAGATGCACTTCCTGGTCCTGGTCCCCCCAGGAGAGTGTCTGTGCTGACAGCGAGTGTGCAGGGGAGGTCTCTGGAGAATACCCTGCCTGCTCCTCTTCCATCTTGCTTGGGTGGGGTTGCTGGGCTCCGGTGTCTTGCTCCTCTTTGAGTAGCTGTGGCTTGCCTTCTCTCGCCTTCTCATTTCAGCTGAGTTTTTCCGAATGATTGCAGTTGCTTGCCTGCCGGGCGTTGTGAAGGTCTGGTGAATGGCTGCTACCCAAAGTTCAGCTTAGTAAAGCCAGGCTGGTTAATTAATAGACAGCCTCCTTATCGCCCATGTTTTCCCTTCAGCATTATGAAGCAGGGGAAGAGGCTCAGGTTGCCTTCACTTGCCCATTCCCAAACTTCAGAAGTCTGGCCGCAGACAGAGTTTGGGGTACTGGTCTAGGTTTTCCGAGCAGCACCTTTAACAGAAAACTGATCTAAGAGTTGCTCCTTGGAAGTGATAGGCAGATTGGGTTTTCTGATGGTTTTGTTTGTTGGCTTGCTCATTTTAATGATCCTGTTTGACTTAGGGAGAATTGATTCGGTGAGATATTCTTGATTTAACCCATTTACCTAGGCCTCTCAAGACTTCCTTTGCTGGTGTGTGTTTTCCCTGTAAGCAATTGTTGAAGGACTGAGTCACCCGTGCGGTAGCCTGTGGTTGGATGTGGGCTGAGGTTATTCAGTGACTAATTTCCAAGGGGAGGAGAAATTGGCTTATCATGGGGAGGGCTACTCTTTACCCATGCCTGTGGTGGCTCCACTCCGAGGACTAGGTGAAGAAAATGGTCTTTGCTGGTTGTGGACACTCACGCTGGGGAACGTTTTAGGATCTCCGCGTCCTCTGTGTTGACTCCGTCAGAAGAGAAAGCTGCCTAAGATATCTGAGAGTGGAACTGAGAATTTAGATGAAGCCAGCAAACAAAGGGATCACATAACCGGGAGCTGAGCCAATGTGCTTTTTTCACAGCGTAATTATACAGGTGGTTTCCTGAAGAAAAAGTAAGTGGCTTTAATTCTTCCAGGATCAAAGTATATCATAAGAATCCTTTTCTCCAGTTACTTCATTGTGTGGTCTTATGGAGTGATATGTTTACGAATTCTAGTCTTGCAAGGGTGGGGTTTGAAATGCAATAAACTATACATAATATTCCCTTTCTACAAAGCATATATCTCTGCATTCTAAGTGTTCCACAGAGAGACACAATTACATGAGACAACTTCACCAAATGATTGTTAGATAAACATATTTCATGCTAGGTTTTTTTTTTTTCCCCAGAAACAATTTTAAGGTGTTCTTTCTTACCTTCAAGAAACTTCTAAATGAGTGATATTTCTGACATACAGGGCATTGGGGAAATGAAGTATAGCTGTTTATAAAAATCCCTAACTCAAACTTCAAATAATTAATTTGAAGCCATCTAGGGTATTTCCTAGACTGTTGGAAATGTAGGGCAAACAGCATGTTGAACCGAGTGTTATAGGCAGAGACAATAGCCTTCTACCCGGGTCCATGGTGACGAGACTCTGGAGGAAATTTCCCTCTTTATAAAAAACAGAAGGGCTCAAACAACCAAGACACGTTAGTGATTTGGGCAGTAACGCAAAGAAGGAAAGATGAAGCCCCAGAAAATCATATGAATGAGGGAGAATAGTCTGGTTCCTACCCTGCCAGAAAATTGAATGCATCCTATCTGAGCTTAGGTTCAGGGGGAAAAAAAAAACTGTATTGAATTCAGAAGAATCATTATTTTGTGTTTAGGTCATCTTTTTCTTGCTATAAAATGAAATTATTTAAATCTCACAAATTTTCTGGGAAGAAAGTGTCAATGATACAACATAGCCTGATACTTTTAACTTACTAAGAGAAAGGAGATGATTGCTAGAGACCAGTGGCAAAGAGAGGTTGATGGGAGAATAAATTCAGATATATGAAAGTGAATGGCAATTCCATATGTGTCTTCAGACTTGTGTGTATTTGTGCTTTGTTTATTTATTTTACCTTGTAAGCTTAGTATCATTTTCTCCAAGGAGGTCTAACTTTTTGACTACTAGAACAGGAAACCTCAGTATGTATTTAATGTCACGTCTTTACTCATTACCCAGAGAGTTAAAAAGCAAAATGAAATAAAACTGCATAGGTGTGTCACTCTAGGAAGTATTGACATGGGAAGGACACCAGCCTGAAAGGCGGGTGTTGTTTTAAGTTATGAATTATAAGACTCTTACTCATTATCTGCTTCAATCAGACGAATATCTGCAGAGTCAAGGAAGTCCACTTTTTATTGGACTAGCAAGTGGCCTCCTTGGGAGATCACACTGAAGAGCTGGAGAAGGTTCTCTCTTCTCATATTCCAGTACTTTGACACACCCTAAGAGCGAGTTGTCTTTGGTCCATATCTTTTGGTGTAGGAATCCAGGGTATTTCATTTTAAGAGTTTATTCTAGTTGTAGGCTTAAAACCTATTTCCCAAAGCTTGATGGGATAATCATGTCATTGTCTTCTTGGGCTCTGGAGTCAAGGATGAAATTATTAAAACTGTCTTAGAAAGTCAGTCACACTTGGCAAACCAACACCACCATTCTGCCAGAGGCTTCCAATTTCTATGTCACTTAATTGATAGAAACATTGATGCTCAGAGCAGCTGTTCTCTCATAACTGAATCCTTATATTCAATTCCATTATGGATAGCTCAGAGACTTATTCTGTGACTCTGGTGGATGATGGCAATATTATTTTGAAGTGGACCAGGCAGGGCTGATACCCAGCATTACCACCAGGTACACCATGCCAATCGCTGTTGGCCAGGATCATCCTCACTAGCTGAAGTCCCATTGAGCTTGACTGGTACCCATGCCATACTGAATATTGACTGTTAGATATTTTGACTATCATCCACATTCCCCATATGAATTTACAACACAGTGTCACAGAGTTATTCTTAACTACCTGTTACATTTCTTTTTGACACATCTACACATGCCACTGGAAAGACTAATGAATTTTTTCCTAATGAGAATTTTTTAATGTTTCATTTATAAAATGTAACTCCCAACCATTTCTTTTCATATCCCCAAACATATTTTTAAATACCCATACAGATATCTTTACTGTTTTTAAAAAAATGTATTCAACTTTTTATTAATTAAAATTAATTTTACAGTTTTCTTTTATTAATATTATTTATCTCCTAGACAGTTTTATACTCCCTGGAATCTAGATGGCTCTTTTTTAGTCTTGTGCCAGAAAGAGGAAGGTTCCTGCTCTGTGTTAATTAGAGTCAGTATTCCCCAAACCAAGATGTTATCTAAAGCAGAACAAAGAGGGAAAGGAGAACAGAGAATAGGGACAAGCTCAGTTGGAACTATTGTTCATCTCAAGGGGTTCTAGACATTTGGAATCTTTGGGGGTGCGTTAATTTTCTTTTTCTTCTCTCTCTCTCTCTCTCTCTCTCTCTCTCTCTCTCTCTTTCAGACAGGAGCAGGGCGTGGGGGATTAATAACATTAATGACAAGAGCACCTGCCATTTGCTCTTCACTTGTCTTGGGCACTGTGTGATGCTTTATAGACAGTGCCATGTTTGAGTCAATACGATGAATTTATCTTGATGCTCATTTCAGCTGATCACTGCATTGTTTGGTCTGCTTGCACAGAGAATCCAGTCAGATATCCACTGCTGGCTGAGCCAGTGCCTCTCACATTTCCTGACCTCTGAAGCCCTGCTGAGCCATACCTTTCTTTTCACTGAATCCTATATTGTAGAAGACTGAGTGGGAGAGGTGTTCATAGAAGCTCTGTGCTGAGTTCCTACGAAACCTCTGTCACATGGTTGCTGTAGCCATTCTGGAGCGAGAACCATTCTGGTATACTACCCCACAGTGACCTTGGGACTGGCCATCCTGGTCTGCAGCCCTGTACACCTGAGTCATGAGGGTGTCAAGTGAGCAGAGGGAGGATTGCTTGGACTGGAGCACCAGGGCACCTGGAGCCAAGGCCTAGATCTGGATTCACGTGGGGGAGGACATGAACAGAATTCCCGGGGGGTGCGAACAACCTGAGGACCTCACAGGTCAGGTTTAGAGATGGGAGAGCAGACTAGCCTGTGATGATAGGAACCCTGGGTGAGAGGAGTGGAGATAAATTGTGCTTGTGAATGATTAACCAGCATGCTCTGGGTGGGGTCCCCAGAAACAGCCCCAAAGGGAGCTGAGAAGCCAACATGCTGGTGCTCAGGAACTGAGCGCTCAAAGGGCTTCATTTTGTTGCTACCTATGTGAACCTTGTGTGTTTGTAATCAGTGACTTCCATTATGAAATCCTCTATAATAGGTGGAACTTCCTGGTCCTACCCAGGGTTCTGGACGGCAGGATCCTCCCAGGGTCAAGATAAGGAAGCTGTGGAAGACCCACTGGGTCTTGCCCTGCGTCCAACCATTCGTATCAAAGATCTCAGCCTCTCCCTGTCAGGAACTTAGGGGCTTGTTCAGAACTATATCTTAGAATAATGTCTGACTCTTACTAAGTGCTTAGTAAATGTAGTTTACTAAACAAATGAACTTATGTGATAAGGAATTAATTACTTTGTATCTAAGACTGTGGGATCCATTTCATTTTCAAGCTTCCCTTGTTGTTGCCTTTATTTTTTTCTGTGCTTTTCCCCCATCAGCCAACTGTTAGTCTTTGTTGTTATAGATATACCCGACAGTAGAGTGTATTTTGACACAGTGTACATACTTGGAGTATAACTTCCCGTTCTCGTGACTGTACATGATGTGGAGTTCCACTGGTCGTGTATTCATATATGAACATAGGGAAGTGATATCCAATTCATTCTACTGTCTTTCCTAATCCCATCTCCCCTTTATTCCCCTTTATCTAGTCCAATGATCTTCTAGTCTTCCCTCCCCCCACCTTATTGTATGTTAGCATCTGCATATCACAGAGAATATTCAGCCTTTAATTTTGAAGGATTTGCTTATTTCACTTAGCATAGTAGACTCCAGTTCCATCCATAATTTCATTCTTCTTTATGACTGAGTAATATTCCATTATGTATTTATATACTACATTTTCTTTATCCATTCATCTGTTGAAAGGCACCTAGATTGGTTCCATAGCTTTGCTATTGTGAATTTAGCTGCTATAAACATTGCTTTGGCTGTGTCACTGTAGTATGCTGATTTTAAGTCTTTTGGGTATAAGCCTAGGAGTGGGATAACTGGGTCAAATGGTGGTTCCATTCCAAGTTTTCTGAGGACTCTCCACACTGCTTTCCCAGTCATTAGTTTTTTGGCGGTACATCTTGGTTCTTGTTTGTTCAGGGGCTCTTCTCTCTCTTCATGCCACTATCTCAACCCGTCTGTAAACACTTATATTCTTCTTGTCTGTCACATCTCTTGGAAATTCATACTAATATTAAAATTAAAATAATATTAATCTCTTGGAAAGGTATCAAACTATTATATCCTGAATTCATTTGTATTTTTTTAAATGCTGGCCCTTGCTAAACATAGTAGTATAATTGAAATTACAAATTCATTTCCCTTGTCCCCCTTGACTTTGTTCTTCAGCTATTGCTTTCCTACAGGGGAGTCAGTGGGAGGCCCTGTGGGAGGGAATGACCCAACCAGGCACAAAGCCCCAGTCACAATGGCTGCGCCAGAAGGCTCCCTGTCGCCACACGGCAGCTCAGTGTACTCTTAGGGTTCTTTCTCTGTGCCCTACTTGGACTTCTCTCCCTCTTCTACCCTTCGGCCTCCCATCTATGAGTTTTGACTATAATTTTACTGTCATCTCCAGGATCATAGCTTCTCAGTGCTGGTTTCACATAGGCCCAAATAAAGAGCTGGTAGACGAATGGAACTTCCAGGTTTCCCCAGGGATCTCCTTTGCCTCTCTGGTTATATCTCTAGATTGTATTAGCTTGGAAAGATGGAAAAGATGATTACTATTTCCCAGGACTAACAGTAGGAACACATGTCCGGGACACGTTTACAACACAACTTCAGAACTATGGACCCATTAGACCCACATTTATTAAGAGTGTCTAAGAAACTATGATCTTAAAAGTCAAACCACTGCAGTATTTTGTCCCCAAACCTCACAACATTGAGCACTCTCCATCAGGGACGTTCATTTACTGTGGTTACTTTAACAATACTAAAACTTAGATGACTCTAGGGTCGCAGGTGTAGCTCAGTGGTAGAACGTTTGCCTGGCATGTATGAGGCCTTGGGTTCAATTCCCAGCACTGGGAGGAAAATAATCTTAGCTTAAAACACCACCAATTTATTATATTATACAGGTGAGAATTCCAAAATGAGTTTCACAGGCCAATATCAACCTGTGGGCAGGGCCACGCTTTCTCTGGAAGACAAAAGGGACAATCCATTTCTTGACCTTTTGCAGCTTCTAGAAGCTATGCCCATTCCTGGGCTCATGCCTCCTTCTATCTTCAAGTCAGCAGTGTAGCACCTCTGGTCTTTCCCTCTCTGCTGCCATCATTACAGCTCACCCCTGACCTTGAGTCCCCCACCTCCCTCTTCTACATGTAAAGACCTTTGTGATTCCTCTGAGAACACCTGGATAATCTCCCATGTCCGCATCCTTCACTTCATCACATCGGTAAAGTCCCTTTTGTAAGGGAACATCAGCACAGGTTCCAGGAACTAGGGTGTGGGCAGGTTATAGGAGAGGGACATTATTCAGACTCCCATGTCAAGGAAGCCACAGTGTCACAAATGAGATGTCTCTAAAAACACAGATCTCAAAGTAGACTTTCTGATTCCTTTATTTATTTTTCAGATGCAGAGAGAAATTGTTTATGCAAGAGGAGATGGCCCAGGTGCCTCTCGACCCGGATCCACAGCTCATCCGCCCCACGGGATTCCCAGTTCTCCACCATCCACTCCTGTGCCTCATTCCATGCCTCCCTCCCCATCCAGAATTCCTTATGGGGGCACTCGCCCCATAGTTGTTCCTGGCAATGCCACTATCCCCCGGGACAGACTCTCCAGCCTGCCGGTCTCCAGATCCATCTCACCAAGCCCAAGCGCCATCTTGGAAAGGAGAGACGTCAAGCCAGATGAAGACATGAGCAGTAAAAACATCGCAATGTACAGAAACGAGGGTTTCTATGCTGATCCTTACCTCTATCATGAAGGAAGGATGAGCATAGCCTCCTCCCACGGTGGGCACCCCCTGGATGTCCCTGATCACATCATTGCATATCACCGCACAGCGATTCGGTCGGCGAGTGCTTATTGTAACCCCTCCATGCAAGCTGAGATGCACATGGAGCAGTCGCTATACAGACAGAAATCAAGGAAATATCCAGATAGCCACTTGCCTACTTTGGGCTCCAAAACACCCCCCGCCTCTCCTCACCGAGTCAGCGACCTAAGAATGATAGACATGCACGCACATCATAATGCTCACGGGCCCCCTCACACCATGCAGCCAGACCGGGCCTCCCCCAGCCGCCAGTCCTTTAAAAAGGAGCCAGGCACCTTGGTGTATTTCGAAAAGCCCCGGAACGCTCCAGGATTATCTGGCATTGTGGACCTTGGCCCTCCTCTAGTTGAGAAGCAAGTTTTTGCTTACAGCACTGCTACAATCCCCAAAGACAGAGACACCAGGTAAGGCATGGGAAGGGTAGCCATGGGTGGTCTATGCTCACGTGTTGCTGAGGGAGGGCTGTCAAGAAATCAAATCAGAGAACAAATGCCGAACTCCGGCCATGTACATTACAGGTGCTGCTGAGGGCACAGAGAGGCATCCGCGGTTGGCCTTCTCTGCAAAGAGCTTCTGAATCAATGGGGTCCTGTGAGGTATGCAGTAGCCATGATAAAGAGAACTGGTGTACCCACAAGGAACATCAGTCCAGCAGGTCTCTGGACTGTGGTCTTGCCAGCATTATCACTAATGTAAATCTGAATCACATAGAGAAAATTGTGATTAGCAGTAACCGTTCAGAGAAATAGATCAAGAGATCATAATAATTGATCTGCTACGAAAAATAAGGAGTGAGGGATTTAATTGTTTGCAGTGGCAATTTGTGTTTTTCCTTTAGAATGCAATTTTGTTTTCTCATCTGGTTTTGGGAAATGGAAAGAATGTGTCATTGCCTGTCTTGTAGGATGATAAAATGTGAATTTGCATGAACATAGAATGGTTTAGATTTAATATTCACTCAGGAATGGTGCTAAAATCAGCAAAACTTTTCTAGTGAACAAAGCACTCTGGGTATTTAAATTTCTTTTTATATACATATGTTTTTATGATTTACCAGTACAGATCCTTCTTCTCATGTTTTGAAACCCCTCCAAAATTTATAAAGTAATAACAGAAAAGCAAATTTCGGTAGAGGGAATTTCTCTAACCTGAATTGGTTGAAGGAAGCCAACATATAATTATAATGGTAAAAATCTAGTCAAGGAAATTGAGGCCAAAAGAAGTGAAGAATTTTTATCTGATCTCATATGTGAATTCACAAGGTGTATAAAAAATAAGAATCAGATATTCAGTCACTCAGAACCTTCTTAGAACCACTGTTCCTCACCTAAAATGGCATTATCACTTACTGTTATATAACCTTATAAAAAGAAGACCAAACTTGTGAATGGAATGTGAACTCTCTACCTCAATGTTTTCACAGAAATCAGACAGTCCTGTCCCCTTTAGCAAAATATCATGGAAAGCTTGTCCCTCCTTATTTGTTCAGTCATAAGGAATCTCACAGGAGACAGATTTCAGGAGAATGGAACAAGAATGAACATGAACATTTTGGGGTCATTAAGGCAACAACAGATTCTAACTCACATGGCTAAAAAACATCAGTGGTGATTGCCTGGATTATGCAGAACTCAGAAAAATTAAGGATTGGAAAATAGTATTCACTCTCTCCTTTTCAAAGTTTTTAGGAAGTAAAATTCAGAGAATCAAAGAAAGGGACTCTTTTCATAATCCCGGACAGTGAAGAGGGTGGGATAAATGCCCACAGTGGCCGGCTGGAACAGACCAGTGTCACAGCTGGAGAGGAAACCACCAAGACGTGTCATGGGCTGGGAGCTTGTGCTATGTGCTTTGCAGAAGGGGTAACAGATGTGTCCCCTGCAGTGGGCTATGAGATGTGGATTGAGGAGTGGTGTATCACTAGAGGATGGAATTTAAAGCCACAAGAATTTAGTCCAGAAAATGATAATAAAAAGAATCCATCTCCCGGATATAATGTTGAGAGCCAGGATCCATCTTCCCTATCATCCCACCATTTCAACACCTCCCCACACTGCCTACCTTGTGGGGATCAGAGGATCAAGACCGTTGATCCCACCATGATCATATTAAACTGGGTCCACCCACTGGGTTTGAATACATTTTGGCCAACAGTGGTGTGTGACTCCTTCCCAGTGCCTAGCGGGGTGTCATCCATGTGGTTACCACATGCAGACAACTTCAGGGCTTTGCTGAGCCACATTTTCAGGGACTTGATTATTAGAGAGAATCAAACAAGAGTCTTCTGCAGGCTGCGGTCTTCCCTATGCAGCTCCCTGACCAAAAACTGGAAGGACAGGAACTTTCAGTGCTGTTCTCTTTTAGGACCTCCACTCTCTTTTTAAAGAGGAGTTGCCCACCTCAGAGACATTTTTCCAAATCTTAGAAAATTCTGTGGATTTCTGTTTTACATGTTAGAAAACCTTTTCAGAAAATCTAAGTTAGTAGACATGTAGAACAGAAAATATTTGAAAAAATGACCAAAAAGATTAATGTTCTCCTAAAATGCACTGTCATTATTGCCATCATATTCTGACATATGATTATAATTGTGAATGTGATTTAACATTTTCACATTTTCCCTTCCCCAAAAGAAGACTTTTATCTCACACATCGGGCTGGGTGACCTGTTAGTCAACTTGACCACAAAGAGTAGAACTGGTGCTTGTGCGTATGTGGGCTGGCTAGACTCCGTTCTCTAATAGCCCTAAACAGACACACACATGTACATAAAGACACCCATACACATGCACATGGACACACAAATGCAGACACACCTGTATACACAAAGACATACAAATACACAGAAACAGACACCCACAGACGTATACATATACACACGGTACTTAGAAACACACACATATACCTCATACACCACAGACACACACATATATAACTACACACACACAGATACACATATATGTATACCACATAAACACACAAAGATACACAGACCCACACAGATACATGCACATACCACACAGATGCGAGCAGACACATGAACACACAGATATAAGCACGTAGACGCAGATACAGACAGCCATGCAGACACTCATATACCCTCTGTATTAATAGCTGCTATTAGTAAAAGACTAACCTCCATCCCAGCTCAGCCGGGCAAATGCCAAGAGTGAATAGTGACTCTCTAGTCAAAAGAACTGAACTCTGGAACTTTGGCTCTCCGTCTCCTTACCCATCTCCCCACTGCTACCAAAACAGGCAAGAAGGTGGGACAAAGGGAGACGCGTAGGACCTGTGCCCATTTCCTTCTCTCCGGCTATCCCTCTGAATCTGACAGTGAACTCTTGGAGAGCTTGGTAACTGGACTGAAATGCAGGGTTGCTGGGTGTTACATGACTGTTGATGGCAGTTATCATTTACTTTATCTTTTTATGAGCAAGCCTATGTAAGTAGTTTGTACACATCAGGAGATGTAATTGTCCTGACAACCCACTGAGGTACGTACTAACATCATCCCTCCTTTACAGATGCAAAAACTGAGGCTCAGACAGGTTAAGTAGTTTGCCCAGGTTACAGAGCCAGAGAGGGGCATAAAATGTCCAGACCTGTTCAAGAATCTATACTTTTTACTACCGTGTAGTATATTCTTTCTTGGGACTGAGAACCATGAGCCCCATCTTCATATAGCAAAGAAGTAAATTCAGGAGTGAATTCTGAGCATTTCAACCAGAATCCTTGAAAAATTGTTTCAGGACTAGATGCTAAGTAACTGCTCCCAAAGGATATTTACAATAATAAACATGGTAGAATTTGCATAATTATACTGCTAAATATATACATGCCATTTAAAACATAACTGCCCTAGCTAATATATTAGCACAATTATGCAGAAGTAGGGAAAGAAGGAAGAGAACATTCTTGGTCGATTTTGTTTTCAAAAAAATGCATCTGAGTACTATGTCAAAGAAAAAAAATTAAAATAAGAACACCAGAAACAATTACTGAAGCACAAAATTATAGTCCATTGTCTTGCTTATCCCATGACGTTATTTTAGAAATATTTAATCTGGATAAGTACTTTTAAAGAGTGTTCAACCCCTTAAAGTCTAACTTCACGAGTACAGGGTATAAAGTGCCAAACCAATTTCTGTTGCAATTTCATAATATTAAAAAGCAAATAAATCTTAGAGTGCTTTTTATATGAGACTCTCAAGTGAAATTTTGCATCTAAGATGTGAAGCTACAAAAACACAGGAGGGAGACTGAGAAATTCATAGCTCTGCTTTCTTCTGGGCGCTGCTGGATTCAAATACCGTTCCAAAGAGCACTTCCATGTTATAGCCCAAATAACCGCAGGACGTTAGTAATCAGAGAAAAAGTCTTTCACGTCCATACCCAAGAGCCACCCAACCGTAGCTTACTTGAAGGAACACGCAGTTGACATGGAAATGAAGAGCTAAAGACTAAATGGCTCGATCTTGATTCTTATATTTAGTCGCGGGCCTTTTTCTAATGAATTTGCCGTCTCTTTTCAAAGGTGCTTCAATAAGTATCTACTAATGACCCATTCTATCTAGAAGATCTAAAAAACACAGAGTATATGGTATGTGATTTGGGGGGGTTCTTCCAAGGAGCCCATGGACGTTGGAGTAAAGTAACAGATCACAACCACTTTGACTTTCAGGACAGCAGTTCTCATGTCTGAACTTCTAGAAATAAGACAACCTTAAGTGCTGAAGTGGCTGTACCCAAGTGACACCCTTCACCTGGGTCTTCAAGAGGAAAGTGGGTCTGAAAACCTAGGAGAGATGCAGAGGGAGACAGCTTATGGCAGACAGTGCGTGAGGTTATGAAATGACTTAATTAAACAGCATCATGCTCTCTACCCAGGGCACATAAAACAGCCCTCAAGAATTGTAAAATTTGAGGACATGTATGTTTTGCTATTTTCTGTTTGTAGCTTGGATTGTATAGTGTAAAACATCTTTTTCGAAATAACTCTCCAAATTCAAGTGTGCTCATTGCTAAGTGACTAATAACTCCCCTTCCAAATGTGTAACAGATTCCTCCAAATGGAATATGATTTGTCAGACTCAGTAAACTTGAGCTGAGATCATATTTTTACACTGTTCTTTACCTAGGGCAGCTAAATCCAACAAAAGAGGAAAGAGGCTCACTTAGGAGCAAGTTCTTGCCCTGTGTCTAGACAAAGAAAAGCCACGTGAGACCTCTTAGGATTTTTGCAACACTGTAGACTTAAGTGAGCAGAAACTCTTGTTTTGGGTCAGTTAGGAAGACTAAGAAAAACTGTGTCTCAGAAACCTGCATGCTAACTGGTGGTGTGTGTCTGTTTTTAATCTTTTTAACAGTTTCTCATTTTACAAGGATTAAATGTTATTGTGATGGTAGCTTTGAGAGGTGGGATGGATCCTTGGTTTAGCAGTTGATTGGGTGAAAGTCTAAATTTGGGTTTCTATCATTTAAAATGTCCACAGTGACTGGCAGACTTTTGAAGATTTTCTAAGCTGTGCTTTATCCTGCTAGGGAGCAGTGAGTCTGAGTGACCCAAAAAGAATGATTGCTTCCCCAACCCCCTTCTTGGTTAGTCATAAGTGAGCCACGTCAGAGATCTCCTAACTACTTGATACCACTCTAAAGCAGGGCTTTTTGGTCTCTGTGCGCTGTTGACAGTTCAGGCCTGATGATTTGTGAGTGGTGGGGAGGGGGTGACCTGTGCTGAGCAGCCGCCTCTTTGGCCTAGAGGTCTTTGGTAGACCCCCTGGAGCAAAATATGCCCCAAGCCTGCCCTAGTCTTGACAATCAAAGATGTCTCCAGAAATTGTCAAATGCCCCTCACCAAATTAAAATGCTCCTTGTTGAGAAACATTGATCAAAAAAATTTGGAGTTTTCAAAAAACATAATGAAGTAGAGAAATGAAAGGCTGCTCATGCTCAATACATGCAAATTGTGACATTCATAAGACATGAATCACACCAATTATTACTTCAATTCTGCCATAACTTACTTCTTGGTAAAGCAACTCGTTGTTGACAGAACTTGCTGTTATTACCATCAATTCAATCGATCTCCCAGCAACCATTTATTGAGAAGCAGTAACTTCTCGTAGACTTCAAAGGCAGACTGCCTGGGTTCAAATCCCAGTTCCAGTACTTCTTCCCAATGTCTTTGACCACTTATGGAATTTTGTTCTGCCTCTGTGTGCTCATTTGTAAAATGGAGAAATAATAGTAACTACTTCATAGGATACATGAAATACAGCAAGAACCCAAGAATTCCTACATTGAGCACTCTACTAAACGCTACCGGGAGATAAAATACACAGAGATGGCTTGGACAAAGGACTGCCTGAAGAGATAAGGAGGCATATTTTTAAATATAATACCAAAAAACACAATATGATTGAATAGGGGTGGTGAGAAAGTAAACCTAATTGGAACAGAGAGTAGAATTAGGGGGCTTAAAGATTCAAATTAGAATAGAGCCACTTTTAAGTCCATTTCAGGAAAGTATTAGAGCGGTGTATCCTCTTGGGTTCAGGGACAAAAAGAGAAGCCAGCTGTGGGTCATCCTTTTAAGATTGCTTCTAAGCTATATGACTGATGATAAAGACCCCTAACAGGTTTGGCTGAAATTATTAGGTTGTCTGTTTGGATACCTGATAACACTCGACTGACCCAGCTCTTGCCTGAATTGCTATTTCAGGAAATCCTAATTATGGATCAATAAATGTTTATTAAGCTTCTGGGTTTAGCTGTCAACTGGATGCTTTTCTCCAAAAAATTTAGATGTGGTTCTCATACACAAGGCAAATAAACCGAGAAGACCATCATAAAACATGAAAAGTTTAGTATACGTGTGTAAGTTATGCCACAGTTAAATACAGGAAGCTTTTGGGCTCTGAATGCCTACTGAATACCCATTTTGGAGAAATAACTACAACAGGATTTCATTGGTGGCATTTTTTTGGCTTCGATAATACCCTTGATGTTCTTCTTGTCATCTCAAGAGTGACAGTGTCTCCTAGCAAAGCAGGAAGGAGGGAGGAGGACATGCCAAGTCCAGCACATCTCCCAAAGGCTTGAGCTTCAGGGAGAGATTTTTTCCCAATGTTGCAAAGTCCAGCTGGAAAGTTAGGACACATTTTCCTTGGAAACGATGCCGAACAACAATAGGATTAATAATACATTGTAGGTTAAAGAGGGTTCCGTGGGCCAGCTGGAAATCCAACCACCACTTATTGCAAGTTCTAAACAATGAAAGTACAAGTAAACTTTTCAATTACAAGACTGCCATAATTTGGGGGCTGCTCGTACATAATTAATTCCAAAGTAGTGATACAGACGGTAATTGCTAAGAATTCAGAAAAGGGAGCACTTTCCCAAAGTTATTCTGGTCTAGAAGCCTCCATGAGAATATTAAGATGGTCTGGAATATAAGGCACGTACATGAGGAAATGAAAAGATCTCATTTGAGATGGCAGACTGATCTTTCTCCAAAATTTATATTTCTACCATTACCGTACCTATAAAAATGACATTACAATATGATACTTTTGCCAGTCTCAGATATCAAGTAAGTACCAGTAAATAGAGCTATTACTTCCATCACAGGAATATAATTTCATGGTTAAGTAATATTTGCTAGACCTTTCTTTGCTGAGTTCAGGCAATAGATATCTGATAAATATATTTGAGATCTGACAGAAGACTGCTGGGGAGATTCTGTCCAAAATATCAGAGAATGACTGCCACAAGATCTGTGCTGCTTTAAACCAATTTTTCAAAAGTAAAATCCATCAACTTCCCTCATTATATCAAATTAAAATGCACCTCTCCATCTTCTCTGAACATTCATGAGGTGCTGTCAATCAGAGACCTTAAGTCTGAAACCACAAACGAAACCAGAGTTGCCTGTGTACTTCAGATAACTCCCTTTCTTTTCCAACTAGAGCCTCTTCAAAGAGAAGAGTAATGTGAGGGTGCAGATTTAGCCTCCTTAAAAGATGGCAAGATCAACCTTGTGTAGATTCAACATGGCAACCACCCAGCCTAGGGATGGGGCTTATGGGAACAGCCAGTGGCACAGCAGGTGCCTAATCTCAGGCTCTCCTAATGCCAGGAGCATGTTAGCCTCTGTAGTGATTAGCTGTCCTCTCAGGGGGAAGATCAGGGAGATTATATTCATCCTTATTTGAAATCTAGACTTTATTTTCAATGAACGATGTGATTCAAAAATATAGCCAAGTCCAAGCATGAATTCTAACTTTCAAAAATGGTGGGTCTTGGGTTGGGGTTGTGGCTCAGAGGTAGAGCACTTGCCTGGCATGTGTGAGGCACTGGGTTCGATTCTCAGCACCACATATGAATAAATGAATAAAATAAAGGTCTATCAGCATGTAAAAAATATTTTTTAAAAATGGCAGGTCTTAAAAAGTCAGTATTGCCCACTACTCTTGCGTAGGCCAAGTTGTATTATCAGCAAATACTTCAATGCCTGACTTTAGAGAAGAAAAAACAGAATAGGAACCCCAAAGGTGCTACGGCCAGGGCTATGCTAGTCAGATATTTTCATCATCATCATTCTGTCTCAACATTCTTTTCTCTTCGTGGATGAAGATAGCATGTCCCTACCTCCCCCATCATGCACAAGTAACTAAGAAGACAAAATGAATAAAGAAACAGGCCACATATAGAAAATATCTTCCTTCTTTTTTCTAAGCATCATTATCTTTTTGTCTTTGGCATCCACTCTAAGATTTTATAGATCAAAAGCGAGTGGGAGAGGGAGCTTATTTTCACAACCACCTGAGGACCACTCAAGAGACATCTCCTCATAGCTTCTAACGCCATCTCTCATTTGAAGGTAAATTATAGGCCCTAACATGAATGAACAGCTCTTCCTACTAGTTTGTACCTGTACCAAAAAAAAAAAAAGGAGATGTCATTTCCAGAGCATGAATATTAAAGATTTCCCTCAGGGAAGAGAGAAAAAATGCAAAGTAAGTGATTTCATGAAGCAGGGTGTAGGCTCTCCCTAGGGAGTGGAGGCTGTAGTCACCCAATGGAGAGCCAACAGGAAGAGAAGTGCCTCACCCCAGGTTGCACGTCACCGCAGGACTCAAATCCGAGCCAAGGACAGAGAGAACACTGGCATGGAGGTCTGAAGACTAATTTGCTGTTATTCCCAAAGAAATCCCTGCCTCACTGAGCTTCAGACACCTTCGCTATAATCTGGGGATGGCCACTAGTATTTCTCAAGGGTTCTGGGCAGTTTAAGTGAAAACAGGTACAAAAGCACTTTGTGAACCAGAAAGTTCTCTATTAATAAGAGCCTTACTGATCTAAAACCATGAAGTCATCTAGTCATGCTGGCCATTTGGATCTGAGAGACTATTGTGTCCTTGTCCCTGACTTGGAACCGTTTTCTGGTCCCAACCAGAACAGGCTGCACAGAAAGTAAATTGTGAAATAGATGAAAGGCTACCTGGAGGACTTCCCAGATGCATTTGCTGTGCTCGGAAGAACCCTGCTGGAGTGTCAGAAATTGTGTGCATTGGGAGTATAAGCCTAGGTGTGGCTAAGCTTTGCCCTACTTGCCCAGGCTGCCACACCCTAAGGTTTTTTTTTTTTTCTCTCTTCTATCAAGATCATAGACCCATAATGAGAAGAAGTATGAGGCCCAAACAAATTCCTTCCAACAAGAAAATTTGTAATTCTGGAATTCAAAGTCAGATTGGATTTCAGAAATTATCTCCTCTGGGTGGTGGACAAAAGGCAATGGATATCTGTAATCCTTTAAACGAGGGGTAGAAGTCTTCTGAGACCCTGTGCTGTCTATTTGCTGAGACCTTCAGCCTTGTATCAGATAGATTTCTGTTACCTATAACAAAATACCTGAGATAAGCAAATTGATAAGGGAAAAGGTTTATTTTGACTCATGGTTTCACAGATTTCAGTTCATGAATACTTGGCCCTATCACTTTGGGTCTGTGGTAGCAAAGTACAGCATGGCAAGAGTGTAGTGGAAGAGGCTTGTTTACTTCATGGTGACCTGGAAGCAAAGAGTAAATGGAGCCAGGGTCCCAATATCCCCTTCCAGGTCATAATTCAGTAACCTAACTTCTTTCCATTAGGCCCCACCTCTTAAAGGTTCCACCACCTCCCAGTAGTGCCACAAGCTAGGAACCAAGCCTTCAACACATGGGCCTTTGAGAGACATTCAAGATCCAAACTGTAGCAAACCTCCTACATTCCGTGTCACAAACTTCGCTCCACATTCACAGTGTCCTGGGTTGGAACTTGTCAGAGAGGTTCCTGCCTCAGGACTTTGCAGTTGTCGTTTCTGCTGGCTTCTGCATTCTCCCACCAAACACCCACTGACTAGACTCCAACCTCAGGACTCTACCCAAAAGCCCTCAGCTCAGGGAGGCCATTCCTGATCATCATTTAGGACATGGCAACACCCCTGGTCCTACCCCAACCACGGGCAAATATGTAAAAAGTGTAAGTAATTAAATAATGTGTGTTTACATATAAACATATGTGCTTATATACTTTTATATTTCATGGTGCAGTCAATTAAATGATTATATATGTGTTGGCCGGGCATGCCTATAATCCCAGTGACTCAGGAGGCTGAGGCAGGAGGATGGTGAGTTCAAAGCAACTTAACAAGGTACTAAAACAACTCAGTGAGACCCTGTCTCTAAATAAAATACAAAAATGGGCTGGGGATATGGCTCAGTGGTTGAGTGTCCTGAGTTCAATCCTCAGTACCAAAATATATGTCAGGGGGGATAAGCTTATATAATATATACGTGCATATTATGTTTGTGTGTATATAATATCACATATGCTTACTGCACCTCGAGCCTGGCCCCCAGGATGAACGTTCACAAGGGCAAGCCCTTTGTTTTATTTACCACATATCCCCAGCACCTTGAACTGTGCCTGATCAGTACCTAAGAGATATTGGTTAAATGCATGGACGTGAAGGGGTATGCGCTAGCCTCACCTTCCATAATGCCACACAGGTTATAAGAGACCTGCCTGCTCATTTCATCATTTGCTCCCATTTCCCACGTCACTGTAGGATGACAGTCTTGTAAGAGGTAAGGGGGTTGGTATCCCAGCTGGATGGCTGAGGAAACTGGGACTCAGACATTCGGTGACTTACGAGTAGAACCTTATATCTCCCCTTGGGTGTCAGGGTGTCACCTTGAATGCAGCATGTCCAAAAGTGAACTTCTGTCTTCCCATCTCAGGCGGTGACAACTCCATCCATCTAGTCACTTAGACCTTGGTGTCCTCCTGAAGGGCGTCACATTTGAACACCCTGAGGATACAGTCAGATCTATATGCAAAGATGTCTTAATTCCAGCTCTTAACTCTTTCCTTCACAGGGACCTCCTGGTCCAAGCCACCGCCATCTCACCCAGTCCACCATGTAGCCTCCTATGAGGTCTCCCCATGTGTCCCTGCCAATTCAGTCTGTCCTCAACTGAAAAGGCAGTGTTCTGGGGCCCTCCTTAGATCACTCCGCTCTACCAGCCTCCTTCCCCTCTTCCTTTAGTAAAATGCTCCCATTTTTACCAGAGTTATTCACGTTAGCTCTTTTAATTTTATCACATTTTTGTTTTTGGTTTTGTTTTTGTGGTGCTGAGGATTGAACCCAGGACCTTATGCTTGCGAGGCAAGCACTCTACCAACTGAGCTATATTCCCAGCTTTTTACCACATTTTTTATTATTATTTGTTCTTTTTAGATATACATGACAGTAGACTGGATTTTCACACACTGTACATACATGGAGTATAGCTTATTCTAATTAGGATCCTATTCTTGTGGTTGTGCCTGATGTGAAGTTGCCCTGGTCATATGTTCATATACAAGGTTAGGAAAGTGGTGTCCAATTAATTCTACTGCCTTTCCTATTCCCTTTGTTCCCCTTTGTCTAATCCAAGTACTTCCATTCTTCTCCTCCCCACTCTCCCTTTTTGTGTGTTATCATCCACATATCAGAGAGCACATTTGGCCTTTCGTTTTTTGGAACGGGCTTATTTCACTTAGCCTGATAGTTCTATCCATTTACCAGCAAATGCCATCATTTCATTCTCCTTGATGGCTGAGTAATATTCCATTGTGTATATAGACCACATTTTCTTTATCCATTCATCTGTTGAAGGACACCTACATTGGTTCCATAGCTTAGCTGAGCTGCTTGTGAGTTGAGCTGATATAAACATTGATGTGGCTACATGATGCAGCCACCTGTCAGGTCTCAGGAGGTTTACTATTTCCGAGCTGACTGCTCTGTCTCCATCATCCAGGAGTACCTTGTTGACAGTGCTGAGAATATAGGAAGCCCTCAGAATCCTGGTTAGGATATAGCACCCATGTCTACCTAAGCAAGATCATCTGAAGCCTGGGACAAGGAAGAAAGATTCTGGCATACTGGATCCCAGGCACCTGCACCCACACCCAAAGTGATTAATGAAGTGAACTGACGTTGATTGTTGATAATCAAACAAGTCCCAAGCCTTTGGGAAAATGAACACCATCAGTTACTAGTACGTGCATCCCACAGAAGCTTTTATCTCAGTGCCTGAGTACATTTATGAAGATAGAAATAGATTTTTTTCCTCCAGATATATGTAAATGGGGCTCCATTTTTTCCAGTTTCCTTTTAAACAGACATCCTTACATGTGTGTATCTTCATGCATCATCAGTTAACCTCAGAGCATTTCAGATGGTTTGATCACTGTCTCTTTCCTGACTTGGGAAAACATGGCTGCCTAGTGACAACGAGCTCCTCTCTGTTTCCTTAAAACATCACCAAAAGGAAATGGCATGGGAAGAAATAGAAGGGACACAGTGGAAGGAAGTTAGGTCATTGGCAGAATGCCCTTGAATGGGATATTGGAACCCTGGCCCTTACATGTCTCTCTCATTGCTTCCTGGCTGCTATGCAGTTAACAGACCTCCGCCATCATGTGCTCCCACCAGCATGTGCTGTGCTACCACAGATCCAAAGCAATAGGGCCAAGTGACCCTGAATTGAAACCTCTTGAAACTGTGAGCCAAATTAAACCTTTCCTCTTTTTTTCAGTTGTGTATCTCAGGTATTTTGTCACAGTGATAAGCCTGACTAACACTGAGTAAGGAGCCAGAGAAATTAACAGGGACTATCCCAAAAATACTGATGACTGATGGAGGCAAAGGGTTAGTTTGTATAAATAAGGGAACTGAAGACAACAAAAAGTTGCTTTACTTAATAGAGATTTTGGAGTTTCAGATATAGACAGTAAAACCATCCTGAGTTAGAATTCAAGGTCAGAGTAAGATTGAAAAAAAGAGTTTAAGAATCTGAAAGCATTCTGTGTAGATACTAAAGCTACAAGAGATATTGAACTGGGGTGACTAGTAAGAGGATTCCCCTACTCTAGCTCCTTAAAGCCTCACCAAAAGGAAATGGGTAGGAAAAAACAGAAGGGACAAGAGGGGTCATTTCTTTTCATTTATTTCCCCTCCTAGATAGTCAAAAGGCAAAGCCAATTTAGCCTGGACACAAGGAGGCTGGGAAAGAACCTAGAAACAAGAGTCCTGTCAGCAGGTGGTGAGGGATTGTGAGGTCCATACCAGGTGCTATAATTTGGTTGGTTGGTTTTTTGGTTTGGTTTGGTTTGGTTTGGTTTGGTTTGGTTTGGTTTGGTTTGGCTTTTGGTACCATGAATTGAATTCAGGGGCACTCGACCACTGAGCCACATCCCCAGTCCTGTTTTGTGTTTTATTTGGAGACAGGGTCTCACTGAGTTGCTTAGAGCCTCACTTTTGCTGAGGCTGGCTTTGAACTCGCCATCCTCCTACCTCAGCCTCCCGAGCCACTGGGATTACAGGCATGCACTACCACGCCCAGCTGGTGATAATTTGGATATGGAATGTCCCTCAAAGGCCTATCTGTTAAAGGCTTGGTCACCAGTCTGTGGTGCTATTGGGAGGTGGAAGAACCTTTAGAAGGTGGGCCAGGTGTGTCAGAGAGGAAGACAGCTTCCTGGGCTGAAATCATCCAAAGATGTGGAAATGAATTTCCTGGCTGTTGGAACCAAACTTACAGATGTGTAATTCCAAAATCAGAAGCAGGGGACACATTGAGATGGATTGAAGTCACAACAAGGAATACAGAATATACTCAGTCTTCCTGCTCTCCCCATGAGCAGAAGTCAGAGAGGGGGGAAAAAATAGCAGATTCAATCACCAACATCCCTTCAATAAATCCAGATGTTTCAATGATAAGTTAATTTTATTGGGAGGCTTTGGAACCACTTCTTTAGTTATATAGGTTTGCTGCTTTTTTTTTTTTTTTTTTTTTTGTAACCAGTAGATTAACTTTGGGCAGAAATAGAAAATACAAATAGAGTCATATATGTGAGGATTTCCCATAAATTCAGATCATTTGGACTCCAGGGATTTTTGTTTGACTCATTGGAAAACAATGCCTTTACTCAGGTTTTTTCCCCTTGTACCATAGACTCAGGGCATGAACAAGTAAGGGCATGGCTTCACTTTAAACCTGTTGACTCTTCAGGTGTAGAGGATGCCCGGAGCACTACCAGGACTAAAGGTTTCCGTTGAATTAGATTTCTAATTGGAAATTAGATATCATGAGAAGAGGGCGCTGCTGGGATTGACCAGGCTCTGTTCTGCGCTGTTTAAGGTGGAAGCACATAGCACCCATCCACACCTGGCACAGCAATACCTGCCGACCAACTCAGTGACCATTCATCACTTTCTCAGGGGAGAAAGATGAAAGATCATGAGCATGAAGCAAAAAAAATTCACAAAATATTAGAATCGGAAGTGAATTGGCGGGCACCTCAGAAGTACTCTTCGAAGGCCATTCTTGGTTACTGGAGTTCTTCCTGACTCCTGTGCCACTGGTTTTCAAAAAAAATAACCGGTTAGGAAGGTTAGTGCTTCTGATTGGGAGCTAATCTCATCAGCTCAGTTGGCTGGGTCCAGTCAACTCCTCTGTAGCTCCTTTGGACATTTAAAAGCATATCTTGTGGGATTCAGTATAGGGGACTTGCCAGTCTCGTGCTTGCTACAGCGTTGACCTATTTCTTAATAGCCATTAAATTGCTTAGCTCTACGGGATAAGAACCTAATTCGGGCTAAATGAGGCCTGGATCGGTTCAAAGACCCAGCCCTCTCAAAAACTGGTGAAGGTGAAATTTGAATCAAAAATTGTATAAATGGAGTCACTGGCCAAAAATATTTCCCTGAACGCCAGTTTCTTTCCCTACACTCTGAAAACAGAGAGCCACCCCTGACCCCAAGCAGTGTGGTCACAGACAGACATAGGGCTTAGAGGAAACCTGGCTGAAGCAGTAGCTGAAGCCGGATTCAGTGGCACACACCTGTAATCCCAGCCGCTAGGGAGCCTGAGCAGGAGGATCCCAAGTTCAAGAGCAGCCTGGGCAAGTTAGCAAGACCCTGTCTCAAAGTAAACATTAAAAATAGCTGGGAATATAGCTTCATGGTAGAGCACTTGCCTAGCATGTGCAAGGCCCTGGGTTCCATCCTCAGCACCAAAAGTAAAAACAAAAAAAAAAGCAGTAGTCATTGAAACCAGAATCAGCACTTTCAGAATGTGACTTGAAATTTTTTTATTCATATTATGTTTGGACCTCCAGAAGATTCATTCAGCCAAGCTGACTTATGACACTAAATAACTAGTTAACCATACCTACTAATCACATAAATATGGTTTATGGAATTATATAAAATGGTTTATGAAGTCATTTTTGAAACCATCTTTTCAACAGTAATTACCCCCCAGTTCTGTAATACCTTAAAGCCAGTGACGTTGGCAGGAATTAGCCCAGGCATCTTTAATATTCTGATGATTATCATGCAAAATTGCCACTGCAGTAAAATGACAGGGTTGTGTTTAATTTCCCTTCTTCCACTGCATTTCTTTTATATTTTTCCCTTTTTACATTAAAACATACTTCATAGCATTTCATCATGGGAGAAGGCTGCGTAAATTTCCAGTTGCTGTAATTTAGTTAAACCATAAAATTGTTTCCAGATTACCAACCATGAAATGGAAAGACAATCTTATTTATGAATTTATAAATCAGATAATCTCCCTCAAATGAATCCTGAAACCAGAAACACTTTGATGATTAACTAAGAGGGGAAAACTTTTCTCATTACCATGTGTCAAAAGAATTGTATTTTCGTAGGGTGGTTTTGGCTGAGACGCAGCAGCACACGTCTGTGCTCAGTGTGCTGTGCCTTGCTGGCTGCATCGTGCTCAGACCCTGCTGTTTTCTGGGGCCGGGGAGAGACACGCTCCCTCTCTGCTGCCTGGCTCAAACGTCTGAACCCTTCAGAGAAGGATGTCAGTCATCTCACCCTATGTCTCTGCTACATCACATCTCCTTCCTGACGGCCCTGCCTGGGAAGAGGCCACCCAGGGAGTGTTCATGCACTAACTTACAATATGAGAAGGTGCATGGAGCCCCTGAATACCCATTAGATATAGTGCTTTGCTCCTGAGCATCTCATCCCAGGAAGTCCTACAACTATGCCCTAAAGGATAAGGGAATGAGATGTGATTGGGGAATTGTCTTTCTCCAGGTCCTAAAACCTTTACCTGAGGGAAGCCCAGGGGAGAATCTAGGTACCCATAGAGCTGAGGAATATGCCAGTGTTCACCCTGCAGACTCCTGCGTGGAGATGACTTAGCCTGTGCTTGACTTTCTAGAATTCTAACCATCGTGATAAACCAGTTGAAGATCAATGTCCTCTATCTAGAATCATTTTGGTGCTATGTTTGGGGGGATTTTTGTTTTATTTGTTTTGTTTCTTTCTCTTTTTTTCTTTTTCCTGCTCTCCGTTGTTGGAAAAGATAATGAAAGCCGTTGATCAGAGAGGGTTCAGAAAGAACACTGGTTTAACCCTAATCAGCATTGTGCCCATGTCCTGCATTGGAATCCCTTCCACCATTTGCCTCTTAGCAGAGTCTTAGCAGTTGTAGACTCACCTATTTTCTTGCATTTCTTAATATCACTGTCTTCTTTGTGTTCTTGGGTCTTACCATGCCTCACAATCTCACCCCTAGTTGTACAGAACCCTTAAGTCATTTCTTAACCACAGCCATCTAGATTCTAAAAATACCATGCCACTTTAAAAAAAAAAAAAAAGAAAGAAAGAAAAGAAAAGATACCTTCTTTGCATTGCCTGAGATTGAATAAGATACTGGTAAACTCGTAGTTCTGAATGGATCTCCTATCTTAGGGACATAAGTTTGGCTTCAAGCACTGCTGGGGACAGAGCCAGCCCCTGTGGGACAAATGAGGGCAAGGGAAGACTATCACCTGATACTGAGCACTTCCCCAAAGAAGTCATTAATTTCCCAAAAGTTTGTGTGAGTTCCTGTCTCCATTATGGCCAGTGCATGATCACCATTACCCCATTGCTTCTGAGATATCACTGTGTGACTTGGTTCAGTAAACTTGGGATTCCCACTGGGTTTTTACTAACCTGCTTTCCTTATTTGAATTTCTGACTAATTTTTCTCTTTGACACGTTAGCAATTTTATGGGAAAGAGGTGTGACTGATCTATAACTCATGAGGTTCAGCATCCACTGGCGTGCCTGGAGACATTTGCCAAGTCACTCCATAGAGATGCATTTCCACATTCACCTTTGGAGATTTCTTTCTACTCCATTAGAACAGAGAAATCATACTATCGATACCTAATTTTTTTTCTTTTTGGGGTTTACAGTCATTAATGATCCTTACTGCATAACTTATATCTGAAAAATTCAGTGTTGTGACAGACCATCCATTTTAAACTAAAGAAAATGCATGGACTTCTGAAGTCAGAGGCGTGTAATTGCAAAACTGAAATGTCACATGGTGATGTGGGTCCCATTCCAAGGTACAACTCATCAAGCCGTGCTTGAAAATGCCATAAAAGTTAGGACATGGATGTATCATCTCTCAATGAGCCCAACTTCGTAAAAGAATAGGTCACTGTTATTTGTTCCCCTGAGTACCAGAGAAAGTCACTGAACTGTATTTGAGAGCCATAGTGTATGCATACGCTGTTCGTAGCATAGGAATCACCGTTGTTCCCATGAAAGATCCATGAACTGAGACCCACGTGGTCGCTTATCCCAAGCTCACATAGGACACCTGCTCATGGGGTATGACAGTGAGCTACCCGTACTATTTAAGCCATTCTCTCCTCTCTTCCTGTTTTTAGCTACCAGGTATGCATAAATGAATTCACAGGAGGTGACATTTGATGCCACTCTTCATGTAGTCAGTTGTTTTTATAATGTGTCGAAAATAACAGTGACTGTTCTGTGAAATGTCCATTGTCTGAGGTCCAGAAATGTGATCCTATCTGAAATGTCTGCCATGGCCCCCGTGAGTTCCTGAAGACAGAGAGGTATGGTATCTGTCTGGAGTCAATAATGAAGGGCGTTGTTTTTATCAACGCCTTGTGATATCAGGTTGTTAGGGATGTTCATTTTCCTGCTTGATTCTATAAAAGCCTCCAGGCTAAAGTTTCTACGGCATCCAGATTGAGCATCATCTATTCCCAAACATACACTAATTTCAATCATATTTTCCACGGTCTTAATAAGAGACATTTGTTTGTGTTGCCCTTGGGCTATAAAAGAAGTGTAAATACACATACAGCAAACATCTCCATCATTCACACAAAAACCATCCTGCAGCCTCCCAGCAGAGAACAATTTAGAACTGTGAGTGACTGTGCAGCACCTAGCCTAGGGCACCCTTGTCCAGAGAGGAGCCTTTTGGTGCAAGGTAAAATAACAAAGCAGGACAGAAACCCTCAAAAACACATCATGCACCAACAGAAGTATTTGAGGAAGATTGCTCTCTTCCTTTCAGTTTTCCAGAAGGCCTCTGATGGTCTGCACAGTGTCTTTTTAGTGAGGTCACTGGCTTCATCCTCAACTCTGATCATCAAATCTCAATCTCAGCCAAGGATTTGCAAGCTCTTCCGGTTTCTGAGCCAGGTTGGAGTGAACTTTGGTGGCCTAGTAGGTGGTACATTTTATAACCCTCAGGTGGATCATTCACCTAGAAAAACCAGTCTGAAAGTCAATAGAGCTTTAACAAACAATTCTCTTGTTTTACAGAGAGAGGATGCAAGCCATGGAGAAGCAGATTGCCAGTTTAACTGGCCTTGTTCAGTCTGCACTTTTTAAAGGGCCCATTACAAGTAGTAGCAAAGATGCATCTAGGTAAAAAGAAATGAGCTATCCAATTAAAAACTTAAATTCAACCTGTTTCTCTTTAATCATTAAGATCATTCATTCATTCAAATTCGTTTCCTCGTAATCATTTCAAAGCTAAAATATTCACGTCTCTATGAATCATGGTTTTTTTTAATTTTTTTTTTTATTTTGTTTTCCTTCTGGTAATTCTTGGATGAAGGTAACTTTGACCCAGAAAGGGCAAATGAGCTTCCCAGTGCATGTGGCTTCATGGACCACCCCCTGCACAGTGCCTGCAACCACCGTCCACCTGTGTCCACGTCTGCCACCATCTAAAGTCACGAGTGTGCCTGGCTGCATTTCCCAGTGTAGGATGCACACCTGGGAAGCCTTTTCCATCCAAGCCAGTCATGGTGCTGATGATTGCTTAATCTCATCACTGCTAATTGCTTAGAATAATGAAGGGTACAAAAAAATAAGGGCATTTTGGAAAGTATGTCACTGACTCTCTTTTTCTTTCATTCAGTGAGAAAATGATGAAAACCACAGGCAATAGGAACCACACAGAAAGTGCAGGTAAGTAAATGTTCTTGGGAGGTCTAGGAGGCCTGCTGGTTTCAGAATTAGTAGACCTTTCCCCAAGTCCCCCAAGTCGGTGTGACTTGGAAGGCTTTGGGGATAACTCCCTACACAACAGCTTCCAGCTAGTGCTGAAAAATCAGCGTTAGTCATTGGTTCAGGGGATGAAACGTTGTCATCTTCAATCATCCATTCACTTGCTAATTCATTAATTCATTTATGTGGCCACACATCCAAGACATATTTATGTGCTTGGCACTGGATGAGGATGGTGGATACAGTAGGCATCAGACCCAGGGACAGTCTGCCTAGAACTTGGACTCCGATGGGAAAGTTGAGAATAAGACAAGTAATTTTATGTGTGTTGAGTTTCAGGAAGGACAAGAGAAATGTTTAACCCCAGGGCTGGTCTACACTGAGAGCATCCCCTTGGGAAAGTGTCAAAGTGAAGTGCAAAGCGTGGCCAGGACTTAGGGAGGTGAACACAGGCAGGAACCATCCAGGTGGAGGGAACGCAGATGCTGACCTAACTGGAGAGTGAAACCATTGGAAGCCTGGACACTGGCGAAGGACATCAGCCCAGCTACAGCATGAGAATAGACAAGCAGGGACAGGAGCCGGTAGGGAGCAGTAGTGGTCCGGGTGAGAGAAAAAGGTGTGCTTGGACCAGGTTCTGCTTTTTATTTTATTTATTTATTTTTTTGGGGGGGTGCTGGGGATCGAACCCAGGGCCTTGTGCTGACAAGGCAAGCACTCTACCGACTGAGCTATCTCCCCAGCCCCCAGGTTCTGCTTTTTAAATGCCAGTCTTCTCCAAGAAGAGGACCACTTCCATCATCAGAGTAGTTTCCTAGTCCCCAGGTATATTCAGTGACAGCCTCCCCTGCATTCTCCAGGCAGAGCTCTGTTGAGAAGATGTAGTCCCCCCCAACACCTCCTTCAAGTTAGAAATAGAAATCATCCACAGAAATGTGTTCAGATGCTAAATTACCCAGAAACATATGGCAAGTTGGGTGAAACCCCTTATTTGGGGAAACCACATCTCCTAGTTTTGTGCAGTGTAGTAGAGTGGACAGAATTTGGGACTTAGGTTTAATCCCCTGCTGGCCCTGGTTCACGCTGGCTGAGCACAGTTTAGCTCTAAAGCCAACAGGGGCTGCTTTTCCAGCATTTTGCTTAGAAATCAATCAGTGGCCTTGGCCAAAGTCAGAGAATTATTTCATGGAAATTGCTAAAACTTGTTTTCAGAGCAATTGCCAGTTTCTCTTGGAGATAGTTATTCGTTCATTTATTTTCTTATGTCTTATGAACTGGAGCAGGGGTAAGGAAACTACTAAAACCTTCCATCGCTTTGGGATCCTTATTAGAAATGATTAGTGTCTGATACCATTGATCAATATGCACACACTGGTTTATTATTCTCCTTCTATTCCTTTTCCCTTTTTGTGGAATAATAATTTAGTAAGTACTTTCTATATGTCATGCACTATTATGGGGTTTTTTCATGCATTAACCTATTAACTCCTGAATCCAGCCTCCAGGCTGAGGAGCAATTATGTTTCCATGTTTTCAATAAGGAACCTGAACACATTATACACACACATGTGACACCTATCAACCTAGTTCACATACCTGTCCTTTTATCACATTGTTTTATGTTAAGATACCCTAGTCTCTGAAAAGATATACCAGTTGTTTTATTTCTTTGTTTTGAAAATTTTTATAAATGTCTCTTTTGAGCATGGGGGAAGGAGCAGGTGTAATGTATCCTTGGATATTTTCCCCAAATTGGAATCAATAAGTCCAAAGGGATAAGCAGTTTAGTAGCCCTAGCGACACGTTGCCAGCTCTCTCTTCTGAAAGACGGAACCCATTTGCAAAGCCACTGGCAACACCGAGCACTCTTTCTCCCACGTCTCTGCTGAGTCTGGTCTTTCTCATTCTAATGTCTCAAGGCTAGGTACTGTCCACAGGGGTTTAGTTGCCATAGCAGCTCTATACAGTGCACAAAATACACGAATACTTCCAGAATCCTAGCAAGTATTAGCCCTGTTCTGTAGACAAATGGAATTACATAGAAGTCAAGGAACTTGTTTGACCAAAGGTACGGGAAAATCAGACTTCCTGGTTACCTTAGGGATATGTAGTTTACTGTAGATCCAAGGCACACAGTGTGTTCTGCTGCACATCATAACACTTAACACACATAACCCTATAAGGAAGTGTATCTGTCCCTATTTTATGATGCTCAGAGTTTAAGTTAGTCATTCAAAGCCACACAGCTGGTAAGAGTGACAGCCAGTCTTGCCAAACCTCAAACCCATGTTCATTCTATTACAATAAATTCACACCAAATGTGTACTTTATAAGAGTCAAATTAAGATGTAACTGACAAAAATAAATAACCAGGGATAGGTTAAGTACTCAGAAAAGAATGAGGTTCTGAGGACAAATCCTGTGTTGACTCTCACTAAACCAGGCATGAGGGGGACAGAATTGACTACCCATGTCTGGGCATGGAAGGCCAATCCCAGGTTCTGTGAACCTAAGTGGTGACCCGCTAATGGTATTCAACCAGCAGATCATCTCCATACTGAATCTAGACTTCAGCGCATTTACCTACAGATCTCAGCCAGGTACTGCTGCCGCCTCCAGCCTCAATACCTTCCGAGGCTCTAGGTGAGGAGGGGAGAGCTGGCAGAATCTCTTTCTGACACTCTGCTCAGAGAAATAACACAGTTAACAGCCACAAGGGTTCCCCCTGTGCCAGACGGAGCAGTTATGTGTGTTCACTCCACTAGCCCACATAATAACTCTTGGGCCCATTTTACAGATAAGGAAATAGAATCCAACAGATTGGTACTTGCTCAAGATCACACTACAGAGTGGATACTGAGAATGATTCCCAGGTTCTGACTTAAAAAATTGAGTGGATATCGTACTCCCTGGCTAAAATTAGGTCTGTAGAAACAGAAAGCAGTTTAAGGAAGATGAGTGGAAATAATCAATTTGACCTGCTTGTGGGAAAGTCCAATAGTGACTTGAAGCTGTTGGTCTATGGAGCTGAAGATATCTGTAGGCTGGTGACAAGGACACGGGATTCCTGGGCAGACAATGGAGGTGGAGATAATCTCTGTAGAAAGCACATCCAGTGAGAAGAGAATCAGGATAGTACGTGCAGGATTTCAAGGGTTGACAAGAGAAAGGAATTAGGAAAGAGATTGACCAAGACGGAGCAGTAGAGGAGGGCAAGGGAGAGGAAATGTTCAAAGTAACTGAAGAGAAATGACTCAATGTCACATTGCAACGGAGTCATGTCAGCCCTGGAGCACGCCCATCAGGCTGACAACTAAGAGCCATTCCAGTGAATGATGGAGTAGGAACCAAATGTGATGAACTAAAGAGACTATAGAAGAAGACATGGGCATCTCAAAAGATGAGCCTAGGACTGGCGAGGTAGCTCAGAGGAACAGCGACTGTGTAGCATGTGTGAGGACCCAGGTTTAAGCCTCAGCACCTCAAACAAAGTGGGGATAGATTCCATAAAGAAATTTGGTTGTGATGCCACTTACCAGCATTTAGCTGTCACAGGTAGCATGTAGACTTGACCTCTTTTCTCTAACAGTGAAAGATTGATGAGGTGCAGAGGTGTCCTCAGATTGTTCAAAGAGGGAGAGGAATGTTGAGGGAAGGTGAGCCCTCGCCTGGTTGAAGAATTAGCAGAACAGTTCCTGTCACCAAACAGGAGGTGGCCAGATAGCACGGTGTTATTTCCGTTGGAGGGATACCTGCGGGTGCCCTTCACTGTACACGTAATATTCTGTGGTGGGGTAGGGATGTTGGCACGCGCATACACGTGCACTTAGGCACACAGGGAATGATGATAAAAATAAGGCGCTGATTCCCCTGAGGAGAACTTCTGCCTGGTTGTGATCCTCCCCCAGAATAGCTGACCCTGGAAAACACTAATTCTTGACATACTGCTGCACTGGAAATGCTATTGGATGTCCTTTTACTTCCTACCTTCCCAGTGGAGAATAATCCTTTGAACAACTGCAGAGATGGCAAATATTGCTCATTTCCAGGGCCGTTTTCATTTGGGGGTGGGGGAAGGGGACATCCTGTTAAGAGCAACCACGTCAGCTCATAAAAATAACAAAAAGCTCACGGTCTGGTGTGCCGGGTTTCCTTCACAGATCTTTTAAGATGCCTTCTGATCTAGTCTCCTGATTTCCACCCCAGCAGCCCTTAGAGGGGCAGGGAGGAGACCTGCTCTCCTTGGATGGTCTCCCAAGGGTGAAGGACTTGTGCCTTGACCACCCTCCAGTGGTGTGGTGGAGGCCAAGCTAGTCAGAGGACAGTGGTCAGCACTCCCTGACTCATTGCAGGTCACCTTTAGGCCAGGGCATCAGCTCCACTGAGACTTACAGGGTTGTGTGTGCTGGAGAAGGAAAGGGTCCCTTGGTTGCTGAGCCAGAATGGAAAGACAGGCCTCTGCTAGGTAACCAGCCACTCCCGGGTATGCACATAAGTAATGGGGTTCTGTCCAGCAAGGCCAGCTTGGCCCATTACAAAGCTTCCAGAAAGAACTGAACAGGTGTGTGTGTGTGTGTGTGTGTGTGTGTGCATGTGCATTCATGTGTTCCAGGGCGCGCATGTGTGTATGCGTATACATGTGAAAGTTAGTAACTCACCCACTCTGGAGGCCTGTTCCACACAATTACCTTAAAGAGGAGGCAGTCCTTCCTTTTCATTCCCATTTCTTAAACTTAGCTACTTGGATTCTTTTTAAGTTCTTTTACAAACAAACCTTAGCCAAAGCAGGCCCTTCCCTGATGGACTTATGAAACATGAGGCACAAGTGGTACAGAGGAAGCCATGCCATTGTGGCAAGCACTCTACCAACTGAGCTATATCCCAGTCCAGGAAATGGTATTCTTAGAGCTACCAGAAATCTCTCCTGGGATGGGGCTCAGAGCTTGGACTTCCGTCTCTGGCATTCTGAGGTCTTTTGCTGCTCTTTTCTCATAAACATGAGGTTTATTTAAGTTGAATTCAAAAAACAAAAATTTATGGCATCTATAAAATAACTTAGGCAGAGTACCCCTGCTCTGCCCCGTGCCCCATGCCCCTTTGATTCTGGAAATGGAACCCAGGGCTACACTCATGCTGGGCAACTGTGCTACCACTGAGCCACATCCCAGCCCCGGAAGAGTTTCTTTCTGCTGCCTTTTTTTATTCCATTCCTAAAGAATTTTTGAGCCTCACCATATGTTCTTACTAAAGGAGATGTGTACAGAGGTCCTACTCCTTTGGGTTAGGGAAACCTGCAGGGATTCAGGAGAGAAACAAGCCCTTATTAGTTTCCCTTGGTGATCCCCTCTGGAATCTCTGTCCAGAAATGAGGTGGCACATCCTTAGGGTATATCACCATGCAGGACATGGTCACTGAGCACTTTCTCTGAGGTCCCAAAATCTTAAAGTTATTTTTTCCATTATAAAATTACAGATGTACCCTCTGTAGATTTAAAAATCTAAGAATTAACAGTAGGAATATGAAATTTGTGTGGAACAACACCAGTGGGAGATACTATTAACATATATATATATATTTTTAAACTTTTATCCATGCAAACCTGTGTGCTTACAGAAGATATGAAGAGGAGGGGGGGAGAAAGAAAAGAGAAAGGAGAACAAATGGAAGGAAGGAGAGAAAGAAAGAAAGAAGGGAGGAAGCAGTGTGGACATGTAACTTCCTAAAGTGGCACCCTGGTCTGTGCTCTTCTAGAGCATGGTACTTACAGACTGCATCCCATAACATTGTGTGGCTTATGTTCCCTAATGAAGGAAATGGCATTCTTGTTGTTTGTTTGTTTTTGTGGTGCTGGGGATTGAACCCAGGGCCTTGTGCTTGAGAGGCAAGCACTCTACCAACTGAGCTATATCCCCAGTCCGGGAAATGGTGTTCTTAAAGCTACCAGAAATCTCTTCTGGGATGGGGCTCAGAGCTTAGACTTCCGTCTCTGGCATTCTGAGGTCTTTTACTGCTCTTTTCTCATAGGAACGCCTCACATTTCTGGAGGGAAGACTCTGGGCACTTTAGAGGCCACAGTGCCACCCAGCCAGCCCCTGCCTACAGGAGCCTCCGCCATCCACATGAGCCTGCTGGACATGAAGCGAAGTGTGGCTGAACTCAAGCTGCAGCTCCAGCAGATGAGACAGCTCCAGGTACCCCTCATGGATCCACCCTGTCTCACCTGCCCTAAGTCACCTTTTACTTCCTTCCAGATCCCCGCCCCACTGCCTCTTCTCTGTGCAATTTCTGCTACCTTTTTCCTAGGGGCTAACTGAAGACCTGAAGCATAGAATCACAATGGCATGGCTTCCCCTGCACCACTTAATCCTGGTCTAGAGTCTTCTGCTGCAACTACAATCTATAATGATTTCTTTAAGTGGCGCATGCTCTTAGACATGACAAAAAAAAAAAAAGTACTATTGATATCTGCTATTAGAGAAGACTTGAATAGACAGGAGCCCTGTGGAGCATTCTAACAACCAGTTAAGGCTGCCAGCTCAATGTAAGCTACTTCCTTCTCTCCGGGGAGCAGGCACAAGGTGCTACAGTCAGTCAAGCTTTTTCTTGTTGTTTTTTTTTTTTTTTTTTTTCTTTTTTTCTTTTTTTGCAAAGAGCTGTGATGTATTTAGAGCTATGAATTTAGAATAGAAGATGAATTCATAAGGAAAAAAGCCATCCTGGATGATTTGTTGAGAAAAACATCTGCATTTTATTTGCATAGTATGTTCCAAGTTTTCTTTATCCTTTTCCATTGTTGAAGAATATATGAACTATAGGGGAATTAAAGGGAAGAGAAAATAACTCTCATGTCACAAATCTTGGTCAACAAATCCCATAAATCTTACAATGCATAAAACTCCTATCACGGGTGGAGGGACTGAGGAGCGGGCTCACACATCTCTTTATGAGGTCACAGGTTTGTTTTGTGTATCAGCCTCACACCTCCCTGCCTTTTGTGGTAGGTGGAGCACTGAGGACGTAGTCCTGGCTTAGACTTTATCAAGATCTTCCCTGACTTTCTTCAAGATGCTCATGAGCCAAACATTGCTAAAAGGCAAACAACAGGAGCCCGAAGCCACCACTCTGACGTCCTCAGTAGCCAGTGGAAGGCAACCCCCTAAGCCCCTGAGGTGCAGTAAGGAAAGGTCTTTGAATCACAGCTCTTCTCTCCCTTCCACACGCTAATGACATAAACCCTACATTTTTTTCACCACCTAATTATGGCTAAGAAAATGATTTCCCTTTGCTCTCTGCATACAAGAGGACAAAAAGAGCAGCTGACTTGAGAGACCTGCCCTAAGGCCCTTGCTTGGGTCTCAAGAGTTAATAGAACAGATCACACTGGTCAGTGTTCAGATCCCCACACCATGGATATTTGGTGCCAATTGATTTAAATCGCTTCTGAATCATGTTGTCTGAAATTGCCCATCCTTGCATGGATTCCTAAAATTGCTTCTCAATTTTAAAGAATTTGCAATGAAATGCAGTATTCAGGTTGGCCTGGGGTTGTATGTTGGGGTGTCGAAGTCAGAAGTCTCCAGTGTCCAGGCAGTAATGTAACAGGGGAAATGAGGAGGGACAAGGGGAAACTGCCCTTAGAGAGCCGTGGCCACTCTGTCCCAGCCAACTCAGTTTGATAGTTGGTTATTTCAAGAGAGTGTAGACATACAGGTTTTACATGAAATATATGTGTCTTTAAACGTTGGAAAGTAATTAAACTCAACCGTTTAGTGCTCTGATGGCCAAAAGACACATACGCAGGCCAGAGATGGTCAGGGTTTCTGCCCATGAAGCCCCTCCTCGCACCTCTCCTGCCTTTTAGCGCCATCTGCTGGCTATTTGGAAATTATGCTCTCCTCATTGTGCCCCTCAAAAAAATGAGTGAATCTATCATGTATATAGTAATCCCTCGCTGCTCTCAAAAGTGAGCAGTTGTTGGTTTGGAGACAAAAGTAGGATTAATTTAATATCAATATCTTACTTTCCCTATACACTTCATGGGTGTTAAGGTGAATTCGATACTGCAGCTATGGTGTGCATGTCTACAGCATTGCTCTTTGGTGACTGGTGTCATTTGGTACCCCAGCTGGCTGGGAGAGGTCTCCCACAATTTGCCACCCCTTGCAACCTTGAACTTGAAGTTTGGGGATCAAGGTCTAGGTCATTTTAACACCCAAGTTCCGCTATTGCTTCGGAACTGCTCAATTTTCTCTGGCTCTCAGAAAAGAAAGAAAAATGCACAAAGGTGCTTTTGAGCCTAGAAATTTCTACAGTTCTCAAGTGCAGATATGCTGGGGAAGATAAGTACTTTGTTTCTTAACCCATTTGGTATTGTTTCTACCTGTGACTCGGTATTCTCTGCTTCCCATTTGACTTCCCTCCCCCTCAGATTTCTATCTTTTCAGTCAGGGGAGTCTGTTTAAGCCAAAAACAATTCAGAATAATTAAGCTATGGCAGCTCCCATTCTCTTTCAGCACGTGTATTATTATACACCAAAAATGAAGTGCAACCCCAAAGTGATTATAAGTCCAATAATGGAGCTATCATTAGAGATATGCGAAACTCTCTAGAAGAGTCTCAAAAGAACAAAAATTGAATTAGAAATTCAAATGTTCTTTGAACTGTGTTATAAAATAGTGAAAATGAATGAAATCTTTTGTGCTTGGCAGCCAGCTCCAGTAATTAGATAATTAAATCATTGGAAAATCCTAGACTGCAAGCATATCGTATTTGAGCATCTCACTTTCAGCACTGATGGATTCTTCTCAGGAATAGAAATGGGATGCAGACACAGAAGGGGGCATAGATTTTAGCAGGATGAAAGGAAAGTTAAGGGAGGAAAATGGAGCCTAAGCAGATCAAGAAAACCCCTAAAACTCAATTCAGATAATCCTCTGCTCCACAGTTTCACATGGATTATCTGTCTATGGATGACTCTCAATCCTGGCTACCCCTTAGAGCCACTTCAAGCCCTTAACAAAATGACCAACACTGAGGCAGCCCTACCAGAAACTGACTTTAATGGTGTGGACTAGAGGTTAAGCTGGTGATTCTAGAATGTTCCAGGGCAAGAACTACTGCTCTCAGGTTATTATGAATGCTCATTCTTATAAGGTATCTCATGAACTGTTGTGATCAGTCAACTATCACAGAGGGTAAAACAGGAACTAATGAAGTTACTTACCACTCAGTAAGAAGAGAACACATGGTAACTTGAAGCCTCATTCCCAGGAGCTAATTGGATGTGCCCTCTGCTTAGGTTTATTTGGTAGGAGCACTCTATGCATCTTTTATATTGCTATTTTCCTATTCCCAAATAACAGTCTATAATTGACTGGCAACAATGGAAAATACTTTTATTCCTAACAAATGTTTTCTTCCAAAGGTAATTATCTATGTCTGTTACCTTGATATGATTTGGGGGTGAGGGAGCTTCTAAGTGATGAACAACATCTCTTTTCCAAATGGCCCAGTATTTGGATTTTGCCAAAATGATTCCAGATCCTCAGAAGCAACTACACTTCTCACCCTCCCTGTAGGCTGAGGAGAGAAATAAGTTTCTGGAAGTGATGGTGCAGGTTCTGTGGAAACCTGATGAGACTTGACCTAAATCAAGAGACTAGAAACATCCAACTTATTTAATTCCCACCATTTTATTTTTCTTAGACCCTATCTCCTTATTTTGCTTCCTGATAAATAAACAAATTGAGTTATTCTGAATTTAGTGTTACATTTTTGAGACTACTGTGAATGTGCTATTTCTGCCCAGAGAGGGAGGATCAGCATAAAAAAGAAACAGCAGTTCATAGAACCCTTGTGTTTGAAATGATATAATTCAATAGTTATCTGAATGTATCTTTTTATAAGATACTACTTCATGTGTCAGGGTCTTATTTATTTTCTGTTGTCCAAAATAACGGTCAGGGGAATGTGTATCCCAGAGAAAAAGACACCAGAAGTGGCTTCTGTGGAGAAAACCTGTTTTCTCCTGCCAGGCAGAAATAATAAATAAAACTAGTACAGCGTTTGACAATGGGGCTGCTTGGTGGAATATCCCCAGCCTCAATCAGATCTTCAGACAATAAGAAGCTGTCTGAGATGGGGAGACAGTACCCAGATGACATGCAGCTGTGACCAGGCATCCTTTGTCTTGTTCCCTAAAGCCTGGGGGAACTTGTCCGAGTTGCTCATGAGTCATTCTGGGCTCTGGCAATCCTCATGAAACTCCCCAGCTCTTGGGGTAGTTGCTGTTGAGTATCACTTCTAGACAGCAGTCAGTCCCAGCATACTGTCCTCTCTTGTCAAAATAGATTTTACCAAAGAAATCAGGAATAAGTGCACAAAATACAGGTCTGTTTCTGTGAGGTAGGTGGAATTTGATTTAAACAGTTTCCTACTTTGTTTATGAAGTTGATATGAATAACTCATTTGGCCCAATTAAAATTTTAATGGCCAAGAACATTATGTCTGCCTAAGTATGCTTATTAACATGTCAAAGACATTTGCAATAAATTATGTTTCCTGCTATGAGGGAATAACTGCAAATCTATTTGCCTTCCCACTGTTGACAGCTACAGAACTGAAAAAGCAAATGGAACAACTACTTTCAGATACTGGACAACAGATAACTGGGGTGTGATGTTTGGGGGAATGGGAATAAAGGTGGTGAGACCTACCACTGATCAAGGTTTCTGCCTCGAGGTGCTTTTCAGATGGAATGCCTGGGAAACCCCAAGCAACCCAAGATCAGCTGCTGAGTTGAAATAAGAGCTACGTTTAGAGAGCTGAGGCAGCTAGGATTTGTGGAATGGCGTACCAAGTAGAAGAAAGCTGTGCACAGAACTACATAACTCTGTGGATCTGTTGTTTGATCATCAGCCAAGTCTGTGTAGAGTGGGAAGACGACTGAACCAGGCAAAGACCAAGTTGGGGGAGCTGTAAGCTAAAAACTTCCCAGAGCTGATACAGGCCTGGAAGATGTTCCTAATTCAACAGGCAAGAGTGAAGAAGCCTTGTAGAGCACATAAGCATTCAACAAAGAGCAGAGAAAGACTGTGCCTCAGTCTTAAGGGCCACCCTTAAGTCTTTAAAGGAAAAAGTTGATCCATAAGTAACTGAACTGTCCGCCAGAGAAAGTCCAGAATCTGTAAAGGAAAACAACAAAATCCCAAACTCCCTGTCTAGCATCTCATCAAAAATTACTAGACACGATGATTCTGAAAAATGTGATTTATAGCCTTAAGAAATATCACCCAGTAGAAACCAACCAGAAATGGCATGGATAATAAAGTCATCAGCAAGAACTTCAAAACAGATATTCTTCTTCTCAAGGATTTAAAGGAAAATGTGAACATAATAAAACAAGATATGGAAAGGTACTTTTTTAAAAATCCCAATGCAGCTTTCAGTGCTGAAAAGCATAGTATTTGAGCAGACTTAGAAGATGAGTCACTGCCCAAACAAAATATCAGTCAACTTGAAAACATAGCGATAGAGACTGCCCGAGCTGAAGCATAAGAATAAAACAAATCAAAATTTAGTGACCTGTGGAACAAAATCAAGGGGTCAGCAAAGGACAGAAAAATATTCAGAGATCATGGCTGCGATTTTGCCAAATTTGATGAAAGTTGTAAATCCACAGACCAAAAGAGCTCAATAAACACCTTGACTGGTTAGCACAAAGGAAACCATGTTATAATCAGATTGCTAAAGATCAAGGGATAACTAGGAAAATTTAAAAACAGCTGGAAGGGAAACATAAACAAGAATGAATCCCACTTCTCATCAGAAATGAAGTACAAGTCAGAAGACAAAGGAATGGCATCTTTAAAGCAGTAAAAGGAAATATCTCAGAAGATAGAAGACACTTCCCAACTCATTTCACGAAGCCAGTGTTATCCTAAGAACAAAACCAGATAGAAATATTATAGGAAAAGCACAGACCAGTATCCCTCATGAAAATAGATACAGCAAATCCTTAACAAAATAATAGCAGGGAAATCCAACCATAAGTAAAAAGGATATAAATTTTCCCAGGAATACCAGATTGTTCTAATATGGAAAATCTAATCAATATCTTTGAATTTATTAGTAGTGCAAAGGAGAAACTATCATTTCAATAAAAATTGAGAGAGCATGTGACAGGATGATAAAAACATGCAGTGATTTAGGAAGAGAAGGAATCTGTTGTTTGATCATAAGCCACATCCGTGTAGAGTGCTCTACAGAGAGCATTTTAGTCATGGTGAAACACCAGACACATCCCCGTAACATCAGCCACAAGGCCAAGAGAATCTGCTGTCACTTCTATTTCATGCTGTACTGAAAATCCTGCAAGTGTAAAAGGCTAGACAAAGAAAAGAGGCATCCAACCTGCAGGGCTGAGGTGAGATGATCCCTCAAGCCTGAGTTCAAGACTAGCCTGGCAACATAGTGAGACCCTGTCTCAAAACAAAACAAACCAACAAAAAGAAATAGAGGCATGCAGGTGGGACGGTAAGCAGTGTAACTGGTTTTACTCACTGGGGATGTGATTGTGCATGTATGAAATCAAGGAATCTACAGCATATACTACTAGAAATAGAATATGCTACTAGAAATAAGTGAATTTAGCAAGATCAACAGGATCAAGATAATATGTAAAAATACAAAAATGCTAGTATACCCATACAATGGAATACCACCCAGCGATGAAGAGAATGAATTATTAAAACATTCAACTACATGGCCAGGATCTCAAACATCGGTGTACTGTGCTGGGGATGTAGCTCAGAGGTAGAGTTCTTGTCTAGCTGGGTTCCATCCCCCGTGCCACAAAACAACAACCAAACAAACACAAAATGTACTGAATGAAAGAAGCCAGACACCAAGGAGTACAAACTGACTGTATAATTCCATTTATGTGACATTCTAGGACAGGAGGAATTCATCTTTAATGACAGAAAGCAGACTGTGGCTTCCCTGGACTGAGGGTTGGGGATTAATTGCAAAGGATAAGGAAGGAAATTTTTAGAGTGATAAAAAATGTCTGTCTTTTGGGTGGGGATTATACTGGCATATCTATTTGTCAAAACTCACAGAGCTCTGGCTTAAAATGGGTATATTTTATTGCATGTAAACCATACTCCATGGAGTTGATTTAAAAAGAAAAAAAAAGTTGGAATGTGAGCATCACCTTCTGAGCAAAAATAAACCAATGATTTGAGCTGCCAATAACTACTCACTGGAAGCATTTTCCGTAAGCACTGTTTGCACTGTGCTGAGATGAACGGGGACATTCCTGTGGCCTGGAGACCGTATCAGGGACACAAGGCAGGAAGTATGGGGGGAGCAGAGAAAAGTGGACAGAGAAAGAGGCAAATGTTTACTCCTCCAGGGGTCACGCAGCACTGCCCATGTGCCAGCCAGAGTGCTGGGAAGAGTACCCTCTTGGGTCCTCGCAACTGGATCCCCTAAACCCCCTCTTCCTGGGAAGGAGGATAATAAAGCCTAGAATGCCAGGAGAGCCCCTCGCTCCTCTTCTAGCACTTGAATGTGATGTGCAGTTGTATTCCCCCGGTGCATCCATGGTCTTTGCAGAAACATCACAGTTAGAGTCACTCACGCAACCTACCGCCTGCCAGAAACTGTGCTTGCAGCTGGGGACAAAACAGACGTGCTCCCTTATCCTGAGGGAAGAGCAACTTGGGCCAGTGGGAGAATAGGTTGAATTCACATTTCCCGCTTCTAATCCTGACCATGCCCTGGGACCGCGAGGTGAGCCTGACCAAGCCCCTTCAGCCTTCAGGGCTTTACTTTAACTATCTTTCAAATTTCAATTTCGAGAATCTTAAAATGTTCCAGCAATAATCTCTCGCTTGGTGACCCTTGTTAATACTCGCTGCTAATGAGACCACAGTGGGGTTTCTTTGGGGAGATTCGAGCAGAAGGGTTGATACAGAGGGCTGCACCCCACAGATCACAGCACAGCGACATCATCTATACATTGGAGAGCCCTTTTCTTAGCCTATGATGCTATTCTTGGTGGCAAATCAGAACCATCTGAGAAGTTTAAAAATTCCCAATGCTCAGGCTGCACCTCAGGCCAATTAATTCAGAATCTCTCAGGAGTGGGACTCTGGCTTCTGTAACTTTTAGACCTATTTAATTATCTGTTTACTTGTCCCTTACATACCCATCACTATTCACACCCCCTCCCTTTCGAAGGCAGTGACTCTGTGGAATTGGATCCAGGGAAGTGAATTTTGAGCATACCATTCTGATAGCAGGTAGTGGTGTGTATTTAATTGACCCGTGCAGTGCTGACTGGTAGCCCTGCCACAGCTACTGCCATTAGAGCAAGGTAGAACAGTAGAGCTGAGCCCAGGGCCTGTAAGCCCCTCCATATTTTAATCATTTAGACCATAATTATGGACTCTCCATTGTTCTGTTATCATCAACATTGCTGCTTAATGCAGTTCATTCATTCAACAGGCATTTATTTTTTGTTTCTCCTCTGTGCTTGGCACAGTGTCCTGGAGTCTTTGGAGAGCAGAAATTAACCAGGTGGAGGAAGAAGCATTCAAGAGGTCAAAATAGCAGGTGCAAAGTCCCTGTGACATAAAAGAGCTTGGCCAGCCAGAAAAATTGAAAGGAGGGACTGGGGCTGGAGCTCAGTGGTAGAGTGCTTGCCTAGCACGTGTGAGGCACTGGATTTGATCCTCAGCAGCACATAAAAATAAATAAAATGAAGGTATGGTGTCTATCTGCAACTAAAATTTTTTTTTAAAAAAAATGGATACTGGTGTGTCCGGAACAGAGAGGTCTGGATACATGCAGTGAGAGGAGACTGGCCATGTGGGAAGGGGCCAGGCTGCCGAGCACCTTTGGACAGGCTGGAGCTGCAGAGAGCATGGCAGGAAGTTGTTTCCAGAAATGGTGCCTTTTAGCAACATGTCGACTGTTTTTAAGACCACAATAAAAAGGCATCAGGAGGGGCTGGGAGATAGCTCAGTTGGTAGAGTGCTTGCCTTGTAAGCACAAGGCCCTGGGTTCGATCCCCAGCATCCAAAAAAAAAAAAAAAAAAAAAAACATTAGCAAAAGCAGTTGTGAGAGGCAGTTGTGAGAGCATGATTGTGAGTCATATACAGAAGGTCACCAAGAGCCGCACATTTTTATTTGGTTCCCTCCCAAACAAAACCGCAGGCCCCACCCCCTAGGTTTCTGCTCCCTGATAAAAGCAGGTGGTACGTGCTCAGAGCTGGATTCGAGCCAGGGACTATTGTAAGCACCTGATTGTCTCACTAAGTCTCCATAACCAGCCAAGAGCTCCGAACTATTACTGCACCTTCTTATGGGTGGACACAGAGATTCATAACTTGGCCACAGACACACCACTTCTCAGTGGTGAAACTAGAAACTGGACCCAGGCAGTCTTTTTCTGGAAGCTAGTTAATCATCAGGCAATGCTCAGGTTGGAAACCAAAGTGGTTTTGCTTGTGGCCTGAGTTAAAATGTGTTGTCTTTACGCAGAGAAACCATGACGAGGTCTCAAGCAAGTGGTCACACAGTCAGATTGCACTGCTGCTTAACATGCACAGATCGTGGGCAATTGGCAACGACACCTTCACTCCCACAAGGTGGTACATAGGAGCTGGAGAACAGCCATGAAACCAGAAAACAAAGGAAACAATTGAATTTTGCTAATTGATATTTCAGGGGAACCTTAGGGATAATATAATAGGCATAATAGAAGCACCACTGTTGAGGCTGATCAAGGGAACTCGCTTGATGGATATGCTGTCCTAAAATTGTCCTTCCCCAGAGACTCACATTGTTTGTCTATATTCTTGTGAAGTCTGAATACAACTTGCTCATCCTATTTACTCTGGGATAACACACCAGAGAGTTCTGGAAGCTATGGAAAGTGTGGGCTTATGTACATCTGCAGCCTTCATCAAATCCAGGGATATTAGTAAATTGCCAAGAGACTTGGTCTCAGCTAGAATCCTGATCATTGCCGCCATCAATGTCAAATACTGCTTTTAGGGTCTTGGATTCCTAGGTGAGACACCAGCTAGAGAGGCACAGATTCACTTTTAACTGATACTCTGGAATATGCCATAACCAAGTTCACATTTATGGAGTACTTATCTCAATCTAAGCAGTATTTCATATAATCCTCAGAATAGCCCCAAAAGAAAAAGTAGGTCCCCCATCATTATGGATAGGGAAATGAAGACCAAGAAGGTCTGAGTAACATGCCCAAAGTCTCGCAGTGGGCTTGGAAGAAGATTTAGGATTGATTCAAAGTCTGCTTGGCTCCCAAGTTAGGGTTCCTTGCTGCTTTCTATTAAAAAAAAAAAACCTGTCCATAAGAGTTTATATCTCATACCCAGGCTGCACTGGCCAGATAATAGAAAGGATCCTTTTCTTTTTTTTTTTTCTTTTTTTTTCTTTTTTTTTTTCTTTTGTAGCCACAGACATGAAAGTCTGGTTGTCAGTCAGTTGCTAGAACTCAGATGTTGGCTGAAGAAGCAAATAGGATATACAGTCTTTGGGCCCTTCCCTTTCCTGCTGAAATAGAGAAATAATGATGCAGTTGCAAAGATTCTGTTTATCCGAATCCACTTCTGAAGTCTGCAGGGCTTTCAGTCACCACGATGGCAGGCAGCCACAGCCAATTGAGGCTGATTTCTTTTGTTCCACAGCTGCAGAACCAGGAGCTGCTGAGGGCCATGATGAAGAAGGCTGAGCTGGAAATCAGTAGCAAAGTTATGGAAACAATGAAGAGGCTGGAGGATCCTGTGCAGCGACAGCGCACCCTAGTGGAGCAAGAGAGACAAAAATACCTCCACGAAGAGGAGAGGATTGTCAAGAAGTTATGGTGAGTCGCCAAGAAGTCACTGTTCACACAGTCTAGCTGTTGAACCTGAAAAGGAAAAGTGTCTTTACCCAAAAGAAGGATTTTCTTAGTTGGTGTTTTCTCCCTCTCTCTTTATGAAGCCCCTACTGTGTACAAGTCAGCATTCCATTGGTCCTGGTATCTGTGAACACAGGTACCTCTCCATTGAGGCCTGCAAAATCCAACAATCCCCAGGTGACTGAGCTAATCTTTTTACAAGTTGGAGCATCACATTTTTTCTTTAGGGTTCAGCAACACATAAAATTAAAAGCAGTAAATGGCAAAACCCAATGATAAATGGGAAGTCTGTATTTAATCTCAATAAATTAAAACTAATAGCCAAAATAACATAGCACTAAAATTATCTTCCTATTATTCAACCATAGTTAAAATTGCTGGAGAAGAATTTAAATGTAAAGTGCGTCTGATCCAGAATGAAAGATGCTTCCTTGGATGTTACCAATCTTATATAAGGCTCTTATTGAAACATCCATCAAACACCACCACTGAAATGAGCCTCTGCTCATTACTCCCCATCAGGACGCAGGCACATCTTTTATGTTAATGTATGTTTTGTTATGCAACAAAGATTTGTTATAGAATTATTTCACCTTTTAGTGTAATGAATAGTAATTTTTCTAGGTTTCTCTAGTATTGGTAGTTTTCTTTTGCTTAGAAATCTTAAACCTCCCAAATTGGGATTATAAATTTGCAGATTCTTCCTATGACCAGCATAACCAGAATTTTCCATGATGGAAAGTGTTATATTCTATCACCTTTTTCACACTTCAACTGTAGCTACATTATCCCAATACTAATCCCATGTGTTTGATTAAAATGAGAATGTCCCTCTCAACAATCTACAGGGGAAAAAAAATCAATATGGGTTATTATTTTCCAAATAAAAATAGACCATTCTTCATTGACATCTGAAAATAGCTTCTAAAATTTTACTTAGTTCATACTTTTGTGGACAGAGCTGATCACCCACCATGAGGCAGTAAGGCTATTATTTGTCTGAAATAATTTTCTATAATTTTTGTGACAGCCAGATTATTTAATACTAGGTCTCAACATTTATCTGTAAATATATATACTTATATGTGCATACATGTATACATACATTTAATATTTTTATAAATGTTCTAGTAAAATTATGAAAAAAAGAAAATATCCTAAATTTTTTTTGTTTATTGGTTAGCTGAGGTAACTCCTGTTTCTGGCCTTTAACAAGCATCTTTATCTCAATAATATCCTAAGACTAGCAGCAGGGCTGATAATGGAACAGATATACAATATTTTGCTGCATAATTGTTACAGATTTGATGCCAAATTTTTTTCATAAAAGTGGGATGCAATCTTTATGTGAGGCTCTTAAAAAATTATGCCAATATTACTGAAAAATCATTTATTACTAAACTGTCTTTGGTGCAAGATCAGGATGCACAGAATACTCGTGAATGTATATTAACACAGTTGCAACAATTATGCCATGAAATATGGGAAAGAGAATTTTATCTGGTTGGTATTGGGATGGCCATAAATGAATAAGGTATGCATCGGGCCCTTGGGGAACTTCAATGTAGCAAAGCAAAATGTATAAATAGGAGTATAGTTCAAAACTGGTGATGTACAGGTTATAGGTGAACCTCCTGCTTCTGAGCCCAGGGATCAGGAAGACTTAACCTGAATTAGTTATTCTTTATATGCCCCATAGGGCAAGTGCAGTACTATATGCATGGTAATGTCAAAAGTGGTTTGTTAAACTGAGTTGAGATGGCCTTAAAGACAGGTGAATTTCATCAGCAGAGGCTAGAGACCTTTCAGGCAGAGGAACCCTATGGACCACAAAGTCTCTGAACCAGGAAAGTGCAAGATGTCCTTAGAGAATTGGGGGTAGACCAGTTTGGCAGGAGAATTGAGTGCAAGATACTACTAAAGCCTCCTATTTGAGTTGCGCCATTCATTCCTAGATCTTATAGTATACTCCAACCTTGAATTTCTGCCTGATGCCTTTCTGGGCTGTGCTTACCAAAATTGGAAGATCATATTAACAGTAACCTGAATTTCTCAGTTTTGTTTTTGTTTGTTTATTATTTTCTTTTGTTTTGTTTTTATTTGATTTGGTTTGGTTTGGTTTGGTACCAGGGATTGAACCCAGGAGCACTTAACCACTGAACCACCCTTTTTATATTTTTTTTATTTAGAAACAGGGACTCAATAAGCTGCATGGGGCCTTGCTAAATTGCTGAGGCTGGCTTTGAACTCCTCCTGCCTCAGCCTCCCAAGCCACTGCGATTACAGGCATGTGCCTCCGCAGCAGGCTGACTTTCTGGTTTTTATACACGTTCCCAGGTCCAACCCCAGATTAGAATTTCTTTCAATGGAATTGGAGATGTGCAATTTACAAAGCCACATGGATGATTCTGAAGCACCTTCACATGATGAGGAAGAATGTTTGATCAAGGAAATAGCAAAAACAGACCTATAATCTAGAAAGGTCACTCTGGTGGTCCTGTGCAGGACTGATGAGAGAAGGGGATTAGTAATTGACCACGCTAGAAACAAGTGTAACGATTCGGGCATGAGGTAATGAAGCCTGAACCAAACAATAAAAAAAGAAATTGGAAAAGAAATCAAAGACAAAACAATCGCCTAAAACTAGGTCTGGATTCTTCTTGAAAATGTCTTCAAAAACATATACCCTTATAATATTTTTGTAACTTGTCCTTTACCTCTTAAAAGGTATAAAGCAAGTTAACTTGATGTGTCTGCATGGTGAGAGCACAGGTTATAAAAGATAAAAACTGCCAAACTGTCTGGGACATGAGGGAACAGAGACCTCTCTCTTCTTCCTCCTCCTCCTGCTCCTCCCTCTCCTTCCAAGCACTGGAAAACAAGTTCCCTTGCTGAGCATGTGAAGCCCAGGTGCTAGCAAGTCACTCAGATGGCAGAGAGATGAAATTTGAGTCTGAAAGGATAGACAGATATTGGGTCAAGATCATCTCTCTTTCATGATTTTCTATGTGGAAATAATAATTTGGCTTATAATAACAGTGAGATGAAATCTATTTTAGCAAACTATGCTTTGTAACAAAAGTAGCATGAAAAGCAACTTAATATTTCAAAAGTCACATTGATTATTAGGTCAAAAGATGTTCCACATTCATTTTTAGCTCCAGTGTCTCTTTTACAATTTTTCAGTTCACAAATGTAATGTTTAATGTTTTGTCTAAATAGGTATCATGAACGTAAGTATAGAAGGGACACTGTATTATAGTATCAGTAGTCTATAGGTTCTAGTTGCACGACAAAGAAAATCTGTGAGTTTTGAGGTCTCCTATGTCCAGGATTAGAAAATCCAAGAGATATCCTGTGTAGAAGAGATGAAAATGGAATTTCAGGCAGAGTGACTTTGGGCCCTGTTTGGTCATGCAATGGAAAAGAACTTTTCCAAAGATACCATATTTAGAGCTCTCATGAGGGACAGCACACAGTCTCTCCTCCTCAGGGATACAGTAGATGTAGGAAGCATCCTTTGGGTATGTACACCGGGCACCTTTCCATGGTTCACAAGTGTGGACACTGAGCAAGCAAGACTTTCCCTTTGGGTTCTGGAGGGAATCATTTCATCAGAAATGGTTAATTTCTATAACAGAATGAATGACATCACTGAATTCTGCATCCCACTTATCAGAGGTGGATGAATTTGTCCTTTAGAGAAAGGACCTTGTTGGATATACAGCACATCCCTGCCTGAATTTCTTCCACAGCTGCCATGGTGCCATCCACTTGCCCACCAGTGGAAGGGGGCTTTGAGGTCCATCTTTTCGCTGATAAGTCTGCTGCCCGCTCCCTGTTCAACACTCAGGGCTCCAAGAAGTAGATCACCGTTCACTTACTGCCACCTAGTGGTCCTGCATTTCTCAGCATTGCTTCCCCTGTTACTGTTGGGGGGGAATGTGCACGCTTGTGTGCTCACGCACTTATTTATTACACAGAATGGGGGATCTCACTGTGGCATAGTCATACATGCTTATAACAAGGTTTGATCAAATACATCCCCCATTACCTCTCCTTTCCTTTCCCTCCTCCTCCCAACCCCCCTCCTCTACTCTAGTAGGTTCCCTTTTATATTCATGATGATTTTCTCTGGTTGCATTCCCTGGCAAACTGAAATGATACCGACAGGTGTTTAGGGTAGGGTTAATAATGTACCCAGAGGCAGGTTGTTGTTTTATTGTTGTTTCAAGTGGAAGAACTTAGCTCTGCTGGAGCTGACGTCTCTACACCCAAACACATACACAAACACCAGAAACCAGACTGGTAAATATGTCTTCTATTTGTAGCTTGGATAGGAAAGAGTCAATCCTCAGGGCAGTTTTGTTCCTCCTCCCCAGGGACATTTGACAATGTCTGGAGACATGCTTATTTATCACAAGTTACACGGGGAGAGTGTCAGGGTGCTACTTGCATCTCATAAGTGAAGGCCGGGGGGGCTACTAAACATCATATATTCACAGGATAGTCCCTGACTCCCCCCCCAATAAAAGGAATTATTTGGCACAAGATGTCATATAATGAAGTTGAGAAACCTGATATAAAGCAATCCATACTTCTCATTTCACTCCACTAAGTGCTTCTTTGTGCACTTCATGCCCACCCCCATCACAGAGTGCACACATCCCTCCCTTAGCCGGCATCAGCACCTCTGGGAATGAAGAATGGGTCTTACACCAGGCACGATCTCCCTTCTGGCCAACAGGAGCCTCCCCATGAACAGGCCCTGGGAAGACTTCCTTGTACCTGCCTTACACCTGATTGCTCACCTGGGACACTATGAAATGGGAGACCCAGGAGAGCACTCAGCCCCTGCACCGGTCCTTCCTGAGGACCTCCCTGGTCAGCTCTGTCTGCTGTCTGTTTTCCCCCACAGTGAGCTGGAAGACTTTGTGGAAGACTTGAAGAAGGATTCATCATCTGCTGGCCGAGTGGTTACTCTCAAAGATGTAGAAGATGGGGCTTTCCTCTTAAGACAAGTGGGAGAAGCAGTAGCTACCCTGAAAGGTGAGCATTCTGCTGGAGGGAAGAAGTCCAAAGTGTGTTTCCTGAGATGTTTAAAGATCTGTCAAATATGTATCGGGTATGGTGGTGTGTACCTGTAATCCCAGCTACTGTGGAGGCTGAGACAGGAGGATCGCTTGAGCCCAGGAGTTCAAGACCAGCCTGGAGAGTGTAGTGAGACTCCATTTAAAATAAATAAATATAGATAGATATAGATATATAATTTGTAAGTATTTTAGTTATATATATACATATGTGTGTATGTGTATATATGTGTGTGTGCACATATACATATATATATTAAATAGTGAAGGATTCATGCATGCATGCATGTGAGCAATTATTTATCAAGTAACTATACTCTTACTTGCAAACACTGTCCTGGAAACTTGGGATAAGTCATGGAGCAAAGCAGGCAAACATCCTCCCTTCTTGGAGTTTATATTTTAGTGAGTTCTATAAGATTCAAGACTAATGATGTTAATAACACTTTCTATTTGCTTTTCTATTTGCTGGGTCCATACAGTCTGCCAAGACACCCGTGCCAAACTCTTTTAAAAAGTAACCCCAAGGTTCAGTTGGCCTTAACCCCAATATACAGGAAGTGGGCCTGGAGGAGCCGTGACCTTGGGCAAAGCCACTTGCTCTGGCCCTCTCCTATTCTCTTAACCCTGCCTCGTGCTTCCCGCAGACATATGAATTCCACACTTCTCATGGCTACCCAATGTCGGGGTGCAGGATGGGGGTGGTTGTTCTGGCATTTTCTCTTATAATTCACCAGCCGGTTTGGCCTGCAGGAGAATTTCCAACCTTACAAAACAAGATGCGAGCCGTCCTGCGCATAGAGGTCGAGGCAGTGCGGTTTCTGAAGGAGGAGCCCCACAAGCTGGACTGTCTCCTGAAGCGCGTGCGCAGCATGACGGACGTCCTGACAATGCTGCGGAGGTAACTGGGCACCCCCAGCCTCCAGCCTGGGAGGGCCTGCAGAGCGGGTGGGCGGGGAAACCGGGAGAGCGTGTCGAAGACACCCTCCAAGAGCCTGCCTTCAGTGTCACGACTTATCAAACCTTGTTTCTGGTGTCCCATACACCATACTCCTTCCACCTCTGGGCTTTTGTCACAATATGCCTTGAGGTTCTAATTCTTCAGCATAGACTTGCAGCGTCGGGCCCATCCTGCAACTTAAAATTAACAGACATGGGCTGGGGGTGTAGCTCAGTGGTAGAGCCCATGCATAGCACATATGAGGTCCGGGGTTCCATCCCCAGCACCACAAAAAAATAAAATCACAAGATGAGTGGACACAATTGACATTTCTTTAAAAAAAAAAAAAAAATCATTTGAAAGTAGGTTTTGTTTTTTTGACTCGGTTTGGTTTGCTTTGGTTTTTTTAGTAACACTTTGAAGTTGAAGACTAAATCAAAGTAGTCTGTTAGCCTCCTTCACTTCAGGAGCAGAGATGACTGATTTGAAGTAAATGAGTAGAAACAAGCAAGTCTTTCTTAAATTTCCTACTGAAGGAGCTGAAGGAGAATCTGAGAATGTGTTGGTGTCACCTAGAAAAGAGAACAAGACTCCTTGAGTGGCATGGGTCAGTCCCCTACGAACCTACTCATCAAAGAGGGTTACTAGAGAGGAAAGACTAGAGAAATCACTGAGTGGCCCATGACTTTCATTGAAAAGAAAAATTCAGAACTCCATGACCCACTCAAAGAGTGCTTAGAGGGCTGGGTGCCGCTGAGCAGTGGAGCCCTTGCCTAGCATGTGAGAGGCCCTGGGTTCAATCCTGGGGGCAGGGAGGGAGGGATCTGCTGACATGTAAGCATACAGGATTTGGAAGCACCTTTGTAAATGACATCTCCTGTGCTCTTTGATTATAATTGGATCTCTCTGTTCTCAACCTAATAATAATGATAATTTAGGCCTTCCAACACTTTCTATGTGTCAGACGCAGGACAGAACCCTTGATGCATACCACCTCATTCACTCCAGGCACTATTATTTCATTATTTATAGGTGGAATCTGAGGCTTAGGAACATGCACTGCTAGTCATAGGTGGGTCTGGGATGTGAACAGATCTTTTGACTCCAGAGTAGATGTCGGTTCTTCTCTCACAGCCAGCAATGCAATAAAATTCAGTAAAATTCTCTGTGTCCTAACCCTGGTGCTGGCTTTTCTAGCTACAGTAATAAACAAGACAAGTGGGATCTTATCCTTATAAAAATTACTCTCTCCCATGAGGAATAGACACTAAACAACAACCAAAAATAAACCACTGCCGTATAGTGACAATCCCTAAAGTTTCAGGTTTTTTTAAATAAAATCAGAAAGTTCCCCTTTGGACCAGATTTGAGAGCAGGTCCCAAACAGAAGTAACTTTAAGAAACTTGCTTGTGAGAATTTTAATCACTAACTATAATCATTTGGTCAGATTTAGAAGAAAAGTATATGAAGTATATAGTTAACCAAGGTGAACTATTTAACCATAAAAAGCAAATGAGATTTTTTTAGTAATGAATAATGAAAAAAAAAAAAGCCCTTTTGAGATAACCCTCTAAACAACTGTATGGTCAACAGTGCAAGCACCAGGATGCTAAAGGAATTCTAAATTAAAATAAAAAATACCTCCTCCTGCAAAGTCCACATCCGACTGTATACAGGAAGAAATTTCATCTGTGTTAAACTTTCTCATAAAGTCGCATATTTTCAATTGCCAAAGGAGCTTTTTCTCCAATAAGATAAAAATCTGTTAAACTAATTCTGTATTAAGCTTTTACCCAAATGTGGTAAGCCACTCACGAGGCCGCAAGCAAACAAACCAACCTTATTAAGCAAAAATAGAGAGTGGACTGGCAGGTAACACTGCCCATTCTCCCTTCCCTACCCTTTCCTTCCCCGAAAAGCAGCTCAAGGATGCATTTAGAGCCAGCACAGAGTGATAGAGCTCAGTATTTATCTTAGCTCCAGCGGATACAAGTTCTAAAAGAAGATGGGTTTTGAATGTTACATGACATTTTTACTCATAAATACTCAGTGGTGAGAGTGGTACATAAAATGAGTTAAACAATTAAACATAAAATAAATTTTGGCTGCTATCAGGGCACCCATGACAAGCCTATTTATAGTTAATTGTGTACTAGCATGTTTTGTGCTTAACATGATACTCATCATGGTGGAGGATAGGATGAAGGTGGGCATGTGCACATTCCCAAGGACATGCAGATGACCTTACACCATGGCAGAGAAGGTAAGGTGGGTGACAAATGGTCCCAGTTCAGAGCTCACTTAGGAGCTTGAAAAAATCCCCCAGCGGTTTGGCACAAGTTGAATTTGAGGTGTTGGAAGTATATCCAAACAGACATTCCTAATAGGCACCTAGAATAATGGACTGAAGTTCCAGGGACATAGTTAGAGGGAATCACTGTCTAGCTCAGAGCAAGAGGAGAGGAGAGGAGGGGAGGGGAGGGGAGAGAAGGTAGGGGGAGAAGGAGGGAGGATTTAAAACAAAATCACCTTCATGGAGATGATTACTGAAGATGGAAGTAGTAGCCAAGTAAAATGATAGAGATAGGAGAGAGCAAATCCTTGGAAATCCTTGGAGAGTTAAGAACCTGGGATTGGTAAAGTAAAGAAACAGAAGCAAGTAGCAGAGGACAGTCATAGAATATAGTGTCTTTTTTGTTTCAAATCAGAAAAGAGAGAAGAGAGCATTTTAATAAGAAGGGAATGTAGGACTCATTAAAAGTTATGGGTCAAGTAACAGATTTGACATGGTCTTAAATTATAACTTCACATTAGTTCTAACAACAACCTCCAAAGAAGGCTTTATGACCATTGTCATTACCATCTGTATATTTTACAGAAAAGTATCTTAAGGCTCAAGAAGGTGATGTTCCTGGTGTTATATAACTAGAACATGGTAGAAGTGATACTCCAACACAGGTGTGTCTGTCAGCAAAGGTCCTGGCTTTTCCTCTAAAGACTGGGTAGAAATGGACAAATAGCAATGAATGACTCCCCAAAGCAGAGGAGGATGAGGACTCAGCACAGTGTTACATCTAGAGTCAGCAATGACCTTGCAAAAAGATTTGGTTGGGTCCAGGTGGGGATGCAAGAGAACAGGTTGAGCTACAAGCAGAGCAAACAGAAGGAGTTCAAATGCAGGTTACCCTTTGAGGTGTCTGACAATGGATGGAGGGGGGATGGAGGGCTTCAGGAAGCTCTTGGGTGAAAACCGAGTGTGTTTAAGGTCCACACAGGCCAAGATCAGCTGGTGGAGTTAGAGTGTCTTTGGAATCCTACTGTTCACGTCATGTCACCACCATCCAAACAATGATGGACAGGCATCAGTCTGGGCACAAGAGTGCTAGTGGAAAGGGAAAGAGATTATCTCCTGAAGAGTGGCCTGGAGAAGCAGCTCCTAGATAACTAGGGGACCATAGGGGTTTTAGGGAGTTGCTATGGAAACCCTCACCCCTGAACAGCTACTCTGAGTTTCAAATGTTTTCATCTCACCTGGCTTTGGGATGCAAGGCCTTCGAGTACCCCAGTGATAAAACGGAAGTGACGTATTTTAGCAGATAATACTCCTGTGCATGGTTTCTCCTAGACATGTCACCGATGGGCTCCTGAAAGGCGCAGATGCAGCCCAAGCCGCACAATATGTCGCTATGGAAAAGGCCACAGCCGCAGAAGTCCTGAAGAACCAGGAGGAAGCAGCCCACGCCCCCAGCCAGCCCCTCCATGGCACGGGAGTCCCTGGCGATGTGAAGTCGGAAGTGGTGCCTTTGTCTGGCATGACAGTCCACCACGCGCAGAGCTCTCCTGTGCTTATCCAGCCCTCCCAGCACTCCCTGGCCCTGGTGAACCCTGCCCAGAACTTGCCTGTGGGGACTGGGACCCACACAGCCAGCCCTTCTGCAGTCACACAGGAAGTACTGCAGTCAACTCCGGCCCCACAGTCGCCTCAGACACCCATGAATGGGTCCACCATGCAGAGCTTGTTCATTGAGGAAATCCACAGTGTGAGTGCCAAGAACAGGGCAGTGTCCATTGAGGTAGAGTCCTGTTTCCATTTCTCATCACCCCATAAACAAGGTCCTTTCCCTTAATGAGTTACAGTCTAATTGTAGAGATAATGTGTATATGAATTCATTTGTGGGTCAAAGATATATTTTTATCAAAGACAGAATTTTCTTAACTGGGGATTCAGTAGCCAGGTTAAGGGGAAGGTCATCAGATTTGAGAAAGATGGAAGGTCATCAGATTTGAGAAAGACGACACCTAACCTTATTCGGAATATAAGTCAGTGGTGTGCTGGTAAATAGTTAACAACCGGTTCTCTGAAAGAAAAGCTCTGATTTGTGGCATTTGCCAGTTTCTATGGTGTAAATTCTCCCACCTTGGCAAATTCAAACTACAATATGACATCCCTGAGCATGAAATTAAGAAGAAATGTGATAATCAGTTTCCTGAGTCAGTGCATGCTGGCTTGAGCTTCCCCTGTGCTAAAGGCAGGCCTGGGAGAGTTTACTACTGATCCGGAAAGAGAGAAGACTCACGGTAAACAGAGAAGGGTGTTGTGGGCACTTCAGGATGGAGGGATGCTGCAGCAGAGGCCAAGTTCATGAATAAGTCCATGTAACTGGAACCGAGGAGATAAAGATGGGGGACATAGATGAAACCAGTTTGAGAAACGCGTGGAATTTATTTTGAAGGTGCCAGAGAAATAATACTGCAGATCTGACCAGAAAATGGCATCTTGAGGAAATTAATCTGGAGACAATATAGAGGATTGATGGAGGCCGTAGGTCTAGAATTAAGGAAGCAGAATGCAAGTTAGAGTAGTCTAAGAATAACAAGCAGAACCGGTCAAAATGGAAGAGAAAGGTAGGTCTTAAGATCAAGAGAGGACTGGGAGTGGAGCTCAGTGGTAGAGCACTTGCTTAGCATATGTGAGGACCAGGGATCCATCACCAGCACCTCAAAAAAAAATTTTTTTAAACACCCTGACATACAGAAAAATGCACTGTTTTCGAAATTCTTTTATCAATGCTTTAATCACATATTTTGACATACCAGGGTATGTCAAGATGACCTCTTAAAACCAGTGTGGCCATAGTCATGACCAAAAATTTGGTAGTGAAACACATACCTCTGACAGCATTATCTGTGTCCCTATGTAACTTCTCTGTGTTCCAAGGTTAGAGGTTGTGCTCCTGATCCAAGTCAGCAACATTTAAAAATTGTTATCGCCTGGTGCAATGGCACACACCTCTAATCCCAGGGACTTCAGACGCTAAGGCAAGAGGATCACAAGTTCAAGGACAGCCTTTGCAACTTAGTGAGATCCTGTCTCAAACTAAAAAAATAAAGAGCCCTGGGGATGTAGCTCAGTGGTTGAGTACCACTGGGTTCAATCCCCAAAACTGCAAAAATTAATTAATTAATATTGCTTTCACAGAAGGGCGTGAAAAGTTGAAGCTGGGGAATACGCATTTCTTCCAGAGAATTTATGGATCTGCCTCTTAGGACTTGTCATCACTTTATCTCAGTGTTTACAGGGTGTCAGTCTGATGACACCTCTATTTCACAAATATCCATCAAGAGTATGGATATTGCTGGGTGTGGTAGCATGCATCTCTGATCCCAGCCACTCAGGAGCCTGAAACAGGAGGATCATGAGTTCAAAGTCAGCCTCAGCCCTACACAACTTAGCTAGACCCTGTCTCAAAATAAAACATAAAAAAAAGGGCTGGGGATGTGGCTCAGTGAAGTGCCCCTGGGTTCAATCCTGGTATCCGCCTTCCAACAAAAAAAAAAAAAAAAAAAAAAAAGAATATGAATATTTGAGATCTTAGTGAGCATAATAATCATTATGATTTGTATATTTTAAGTTTTAAGAGGAGAGGAGATACGAATCATCTCCAAAAATGCCCTCATCCACAAATAGGGAGGCCTGGGTCTTTCTGTTAGTTTAGCTACTAATAAATGGGATGAACCTCATTCATTCGGTAGAGATGCTGAGCTCCACTGTGTACCAGGCCCTCATAGGCTCTGGGTTAGGCAGCAAACAGAGGAGATAAGGTCTGTGCCCTCAAGAATCGTACCTACTTATAGGGAGACTGAGAACAAGTATATGCCAGCTGATAGGGTAAGAAGAAAAAATAAAAGAGGGTACTGATGGTGAAGGAGGTGACTTTTATTTACATGGGGTGACCTTGGGCAAATTCTTCGTCTTACTGGACCCCAAACTCCCATGTAAAATGTGTTGATTCAGTGATCTTTTCTAATTCCTGCATTCTGAGGTTACACCAGTCCTGGGGCTAATTTCCACTCTACCCTTCTAGAATGATTAATGAACCCATCTGTAAAATCACAGGAGAAATGTCCTTTAAAATGTAGGTATTTAAAAAGATTTTTAATGTATCTCTTTTGGAACTTGATGAAGCTAGCGGTCATCTAAACAATATCTCCTCTCACTTTAAGAAGAAAACATGACCCAGTTCTTAGGAGAAGTGGAACTAAGATGTAGGATTTTTTTTTAAATTATCTTTTATAAACTGATACACAAAGACATGAAAAGTGTGCATATTAATGAAGGGCCATGTGATATTTCAGTACACATCCATATATGTACATGTGTAGTGTATAATCAGGACAGGACAGGATTGTTTTATTCTTAGTTTTTTTTTTTTTTTTTATTTGTTTGGACATATCCTCTATAATAAAACTTATTTTAAAAAGCAAAAATTTGGTAGTGAAAAATATACCTTTGACAGCATTATCTGGTGTCCCTTTTTTTTTTCAGTATTGATAAAAGTATGTCCTAGGGCCCAGTGATAATTTAAGGAGTGGGTTTGAGTTTCTGAATGAAATTAAGAAATTGCTTAATTTCATTGCTTCTCTGTGAAATTGCTTCTCTGTGGATGACTGTCACCTGGGCTGAAATGTCAGCCACATAGCTCTAGATGATGTGGCAGACAACAGAAGGGTCAGGTGGCCGGGACTCATCTGATGTGTGCAGTTGTCCCTCCAAGGGAAACCAGGTCATTATCTTATCATCATTTTATCTGAGTTACACTCCCCACTTAGATGCAAAAATCTCCAAACTCAAATTAGCTTTTCCCTCTGGTTTTAAAACTATCTTCCTTTGCCATTTCCCTTCAGAAAGCAGAAAGGAAATGGGAAGAGAAAAGGCAAAATCTGGACCACTATAATGGGAAAGAGTTTGAGAAGCTCCTGGAAGAGGCTCAGGCCAACATCATGAAGTCAATTCCAAACCTGGAGATGCCACCAGCCTCCGGCCCATTGCCAAGGGGAGATGCCCCAGCGGACAAGCTAGAGCTTTCAGGTAAGGTGGTCTCACGACAGGAGCTGCTGGTATGGGCTGTCTTCAACTCAGAGTGATGTCACACCTGTGAGCTTGTGCTGGACCACGGGACCAAGGTCTCACTTCTTAAGAATCATATAAAGTGAATCCCCAGATATTCCTTAGATCCTTGCTCCTTGCTACTACTTTTTACTTCTCACTGTGGCAGGAAAGCCATGTTGGGTGTTAGGATGCCAGATAATGTCCAATAAAGAAAAATGTAATTTTCCAGCTTCTGTATTTCCTCAGAATGTAGGACACTTGCAGTAGAAGCTGGGAGAGTATGAGGCCTGCATTTACAACAAGAAATTTTTTTACCCCCCCACCAGAAGGAAAATGGCGGCTTTTATGATAATATCCAGGGGATATTATCTCCATCATCAGGTGAAATTCTACCTTTGAAAAAATTCTGAAAATCTATATTTAGCCAACTCAATCATGGAAGTTTAAGCATCAATGTATCAATAATAATATAAAATGCAGTCTTGTGCCACATAACACTTGGCCAACAGTGGACCTCGTACACCATGGTGGTCCCATAAGACTATATAGCCTAGTGATGTTGTAGCCATCCTGGTTTGTGTAGGCACATCCTATGATGTTCATATACTGACACAATCACCTAAGAACACATTTCTCAGCATGTGTCTCCCTATTTTTAAGTGATACATGAATATAACTTTAAAAACTCAAACTACAAAATCTTTCACTAATTACAAACCACACGCCTTACTCTGATCTTAAAATTATGTACAGAGATGATGTTATTTTACTTGCAGCCTAAAGTGTCTGCAGTGTCACATTCAGCAATACCTTGTCCAATAACTAAAATTAAATTGAAAAGGAATCACCATCTGGACTTGCATGTCCAGGAACATTAGCGTGGATTTGACTGAAAATCCATGGAATATTCCCCGGCCACATTTCATTCCCCAAAGTTCCACTCACTGAAACTCTCCCGCTCAGCCTCTGTTCAGAGGCCTCTGTGCCCCTGCCCGACCTCATCCCATTTACCATCTGGGTGAGACTTGTCTGGGGCCCCTGGACAGCCAGACAACAACTGTCCTGAGAGGGTAGGACCCTGGGAGGGGCACTTCTCTCACAAAGATGGCCTGTCTCCCAAAGTCCCCAGGAAGAATTTCTAGTAGATAAAATGACCCACTCATTACATTTCTATCTTGTCTAATTCTGTACTGGCCTATCATTCATTTTGCCCTACATCCCTTTATATAATCTCAATTTTTCTACTTTTGTATAACAAAAATATCATACTTTATTAACATACCTCATTTTCACTTTTTACTCTTTCAGATTGAAAAGGGTTTTACATAAATGTTTTGTTACTCCCAAGAATATTTTTACTTAGTTAAAATGTTGTATTCATTATTGTTGTTGTATTTTTTTATTACTGTTTATGTTTTTAAAGCTCTGATTCCTTCTCAGAAATAATCCACTAATGTACAGACCACTAGAAATGTGTGACCAGATATTAACTCTTATTTATTACACTCTGATTTTTGCACTTCCTGCCTCCTTTGATTAACAAAAAGAATCCTTTCCAACCACATAACCATAACCCAATTAAAAAAAAAATTCACTTCCTCTCTGGCTTTGACTTTGTTCCCATTTGTCTTATTTCCTCCCCGGCCTTCCGTCAGCTAGATCCGATTGTTAACATTCCCCACATACATCCTTCTTGATACAGCTGTCTTTTTCACTGAGGGATTGAAGACTTTGGAGGACACACAAGGCATTTTGGATTTATCTTTAGTTCCTCATTTTTCCAAGTGACAGTTTTTTTGTCACAAGAAATTCATTTAATGTGGCTGGGTTGGTGGCTCAGTGTTAGAGCACTTGCCTAGCATGTTCGAGGTACTAGGTTCGATTCTCAGCACCACATTCAAAAGTAAATAAAATACATTGTGTCCAGCTGCAGCTAAAAATATTTTTTAAAAAGAAATTCATTTAATAATGATAGCTAATACAATTCATATCACTTACAATAAGCAAAGTATCTTATTTAGATCATTGAATCCTCAGACCACCCCAGTGGAAAGGATAGTTTTATGATACCCACTTAATAGATGAGAAAACTAAGACACAGAGAGGTTAGGGGATCTGGGCAGAGTCTTTCTGAGATTTAAATCCAGTTGACCTTGGGGATTAATATCCTTTATCATTGCTATGTGGAAAATTTTTAAGACAGTATTCTTCAAGTTTATAGCAATACACTGGACTTTCTGAACATAATCTTTGAAAAATTACAATGGCACATTGTTTTCCAGAAGACTCACCAAATTCAGAACCAGACTTGGACAAGCTGGGGGGAAAGTCACCTCCTCCCCCTCCCCCACCTCCTCGGCGAAGTTACCTACCTGGATCGGGGCTCACCACTACAAGATCTGGCGATGTGGTCTACACCGGCAGGAAGGACAGCACCACCACCAAGGTCTGACGGGTTGAATCCTAGTGAACTGGTTTCTGGGCGCTGATACCCTTAGACAAGGTGCTCTGTGTTCAAACATAAAAGTGCTGAGGTGGAGAAGTAGAACCTCAACTAAACTAAATGCCCAAGGAGTGACCCATGTGGGAAAACTGCTGCTGTTGTGATTAGACTAGACTCGCAGGTTTTATCTGACTTTTTACTGCATTGATGTGAGCACAAATCATAAGCCTATAATCCCAGCAACTCCAGAGGCTGAGGAAGGAGGATCCTAAGTTCAAAGCCAGCCTCAGCAAGGCCCTATGCAACTTAGTGAGACCCTGTCTCTAAGAAATAAAACACAAAAAGGGCTGGGAATGTGACTCAGTGGTTAAGTGCCCCTGGGTTGAATCCCCATTACAAAAAAAAAATCACAAGCTACTTCCCAAACAGGGCATCTTAAGATTGAATTAGAGGAGGGAAGTGGGAGTGAAAGAAAGGTTTCTTCTAGAGGTGGCAGCTAGCCAACTCAGGGTGAGGGTTTATACAGAAAGACGTTAAGTGAGCTATAGCTCCTACTTCACTTGGCACATTTTGTCACATAGGATGTAAAATACAATTTCCAAGGAATTGTAGGCTGGGAAATGACCTTTCTTGAAGGCACTGGATGTTGACTTTTGATTTTATTATAATTCTTCAATCCATTTATCAAAATGACAACTTGTGGAAACAAAAACACAAACTGAATGTGAAGATCCAGGAAACCAAAGGATCAGGCAGTGAGGGATCATGTAATCTGTCACTTTTTTGCTGGTACCTAAGATGTATTAAGCCATTATCTGTGGTTCTCATCTCCCACAGGCAAGCAGTGAAGATGCTGCTTCAAGCCCACAGGCTAGAGCCACAAAATGTCCACCAGAGGAGTCTGCTTCAGCCTGGACCCCATCCCCACCGCCAGTCACTGCCTCCTCCTTGAAAGATGAGGAGGAAGAAGAAGAAGAAGGGGACAAAATAATGGCAGAACTCCAGGTATGTGAGTGAGGTGACTGCCACTAACTCCCTGCCATCTCATCAAGGATTCTCTAGACACGGCTTTCACAGATTTACTAGCTAGAGAAGGCTGGTGAGGGGCCCCTGCACCTAGGACACATAAGCTTCGACCTCTAGCCTTGGCCTCCACTTTTCCAAGATGGTGCCATACCAGGCTCTTGGGTTGCCTATGAGACGTGTGAGGAATGACCATCTCACAAAACAACTCAAGAAAATGTATACAGAAAAATCATTTGCATACCTCCCTAGCTCTGGCTGTTAGAATTTTCTTTCTTTTTCTTCTGTCTTAATAGTCTTGCTTCATCTCAAAAGCAATTAAAATGGGGATTAGAAATACCAGCCACTGTCTTGCCTTGTATAAGGACTGATTAAAGCGCACTTTAGGTGGATTCCTGTTCTTTGGCTTTAAACTTTAGAGTTGACCTTGAGTCCTGACTCAGCTGACCTCCTGTAGTTCATACTAGGTTCCTGTTCTATGTGAATGTCATCTTGTCAGATATTCTGACGAGCTGAATACATTTGCTTGCATTTGTCTTGGCCTATTGAAGAAATGATGCTTTATTAGTTTTACACACGTACTTTTTAACTAATGGACATAATTCACTTATAGGATTAAGAATGGGATACAGAAACTATACCCAAACTGCTATCCCATGTTCTAGTCATGGATAAGAATCTGCCCTAGGCGTGTGTTCTAAGACCTTGTCTAATTAGAGGTGTGTACACAATTCCTAAACTCTGAATTTTGTTTGACTTATGCATATTATAGAATATTTCCATCAATCAAATAGACCACACCCTCCTTGGGGCTCCAGAACATGTCATTCCACCCCTGCACCAGTGGGGTTGTGTAGGCCCATGAATCCTTCATTTGGAGTGTGTAGGCCCATGAATCCTTCATTTGGAGTACGGAGGGCTTTCAAACCATATCATTTTCACTGCACTTGTTCTACTATGGTTTCCATGGTAATAACTGCCAGAATTGAGCTGCCGAATTTTACAGGGAAAATAGGGCTGCTGATTGTTCTGTCATGCATAAACCCTGTTGAGCCTTAGTGAAACTCAGACTGGCCTGGGACGTCCCTCCATCAAATCAGTCTGTTTACAGGTTTTCAGAATGGTTGGAGCATATAGAATTATAAAGTGAATAACTTGTAGATCTGTAAATAATCCAGGTTCAGCCCTTGAAGAGAAATCATATATTTATGGTGGTCACTTCCAGCCTGCCACCTGAGAATGCCTCTCTCCACTGAAATCTTAATCTTCGATACCCTCTTTGATGACTGCTTTTCCTTGTGTGTAGTATCTGACCTCCTACTCCATGGTGGGTGGTCATTTAACAGTGATAAATGAAGTGATGTGACCCTAACTCAGCCAAGCCCTGTTGGCTCTCCTACTGGGACAAAGACTCAACCTGAATGTTGCCAGCGGTCAAGGGCCTTGCTGATTTCTTTTTATTCTCTAGATTTAGACCTGGGGCAGGTGGGAGACTGTAGTCCCCTCTAAGAGTGTCACCAGGCAACAGAAGAAAACACAGGCTCTGAAATCCAGAGCTAATAGCCCAGAAGAGATGGCAAATAGATTCAGTAAGCAGGGATCTAAGCAGGCAGTTAAGCCAGTCATACTCAGGGTGAGCCAGGACTGGCTTTCTGCAGGGTAGCAGGGATGGCAGAGGGGCAGGAAGTGAGTCATGGGAGAGCAAAGGAGGCCCTAGCCATCAGCTATATTTGAACTTTAGGACCAGTTCTGGAAAGTTCATGTAGAGAAGACACCTATTCTCTTTTCTGCCTACCAACTTACTTCCAAAGAATTGTCAAATACTAGACAATTCTTTGAGATGATGCATTTAAAGAAGTGGGGTTTTTTGGTTTATTTATTGGAGTTTTGTTTGTTTGTTTTTGGCAGAGCTAGGGATCAAACCCAGGGCTTCATGCATGTGAGGCAAGTGCTCTACCACTGAACTCCCCCAACTCCAGCCCTAAATAAGTGATCTTCAATTCTAGCTTTCCTTTAGAATTATTTGAGGGATTGGAAAAAAAATCCAGAGATTTTGATTTACTTTCAGCTCTCCTGCTGTCATTTTTTTGTTTGTTTGTTTGTTTTGTTTTGTTTTTTGCGGTGCTGGGAATTGAACCCAGGGTCCCTGTGCTTGCAAGGCAAGCACTCTACCAACTGAGCTATATCCCCAGCCCCTCCTGCTGTCATGTTTAACGTGTCAGGAGATTCTCGGGATGCCCACTGCCTTCTCAGCCCTCTAGTCACAGCCTTTACTTCCCTTCTCTGTCAGGGAACTGGCCTCCCTGAGTCAGTGTCCACACGAGCCAGCCGCTGGCTCCCACAATGTCAAGGGTTAGTTTTCAGAGGCAGATCTCCCAGGCTCAGGCAGCTCCCTGGCCATTCAGAAATGCACGGGTGGTGAGGAGCACCACTTCATTGTAAGCGAGCCTGAGAGCATGGTAGGACTGCTAACTATTTCAGAGAATGGGTTAGTAAGGATTACTTTTAAGGTTTAAAGTGTCCTATGAGCTTTTTCCCCCTGTAATTCAATGAAATTGGTTTAAAAAAAAAAAGAGAGAGAGAGAGAGAGAGAATGAAGGAAAAGATATCCTTTTCTTTCAATTCACTTACATTCAACATTTTGCAAAGGTCAGAGCAAGAAGCCCTACTAAGTGCAAATCAGGTTCACCACAGACAAAAGAAAGGGTTTTCCCCTCCTCCTTTTTTTTTCTTTTCTTCTTCTCTTTGGTGCTGGGGGTTGAACCCAGGGTCTCATGCATGTCAAGCATGTGTTCAGCCATAAGATACACCTGTTCTTCCTCACTTTATCTTGGCAAGGAAGTCTTTGCCGGAGGTTCAGCCCCCAAGCCAACTCTGCTGACTTGAGGGCCAGTGGGGAGCAGGATTTCAGGGTACCACTTCCCTGGTATGACTGCAAGGCAGTCATGCTTCTGGATTCCTGCCTGTTTCCTTCTTTTCTACTTGGTACACTTGGATCCCTGTTAACCTCACTATTTTAATTCCTCAGGCATTCCAGAAGTGTTCCTTTATGGAAGTAAATTCAAACAGTCATGCTGAGCAGTCCCGGGCTGACAGTCACGTTAAAGACACTAGGCCAGGCGCCACAGTGCCACCCAAGGAGAAGAAGGTAACGACGTGGCAATTACACATTTGCCACACGGTCAGACAGCCCTTTCTTCCTTGCTCTGACACTAACACAGCTCTGTTGCACTTGACCTTCATACCCTCTCTCTCCTCTTCTCTGCCTTTTTTTTTTTTTTTTTTAACTAATAAAGACACAGGTTTAGGTTGAGATCAGAGATACCTGGCTCAGGTTTCCAGAGTGAACACTGTGTCCCTGTGCACAGCATACAACAGTGTATGTGAAAGCTAGACAATATCTTCCCAAACTAAAGAGTATTGGATTTTCTAGAACAACTCTAGGGACAAAAAAAAAATAGAAATAGCAACCAAATATAGAGAAGTTTTTCCAACTCTATATATGTCTTCTGGACCAAAAAATAGAAAGAACCTATGTTAAAAATAGGTGAAAGCCTTAGATTCAGGGAAGACCTGCATAATAGAAAATACCTCTGTCACATATGTACAAATATGGAATCATAGAAACCTATGAGTATTTACACATATGTCCACGAATGCCCAACCAGATTTTTGTGAAATATTACCAGTTTTTAAAGTGTGTCTTCCAAGATGCACATCTGAGATAATTTTAGCACTAAAATATGTTTGTAGCTTCTTAAAGATTGTTCAGGCTCTGAAACAAAGCAGCTGTCCTTACATACTTTATAGAAAGGATGTTAACTTGGACATTGGAGCAGCAACTTTAAGTTGGTTCTAGAGCACTTTTGCAGGGGGTGGGGGGTATAGGAATTGAACTCAGGGGCACTCAACCACTGAACCACATCCCCAGCCCTATTTTATATTTTATTTAGAGACAGGGTCTCACTGAGTTGCTTAGCACCTTGCCATTGCTGAGGCTGGCTTTGAACTCCTATCTTAGCCTCTCTAGCATTGGGTAGAGCACTTATGATTTGGTAGTTTTGAGCCATCTTATTTTAATGAAGACTCTTATCTAAATATCAGGATAGAAAGCTTGACCAACTCAAGTCCTAACATTTCTCACCAGGAACTTATATTTCAGGGTTCAGGGACTTGAAGTTTCCCTTAAATTAAGTCAAACCAATCATTTGCAAGATATCCCCCCAGCTTCTGCAGCTGGGATCCTGGTCCATGTCTAAATAAGCTCAGTGAAGGAGATGGCACGTCACGGTGTCTGAGGGCTGGTCTGACACAGCCTTCAAGAAATCTGCTCCTCTCTGGGTCACAGGCAGCATAGAGCCCTAGGGTGAGCCACATCTGCCATGTAAGGGACATACATAACCATTACCAGGGGAAGGGGAATCCTTCTCTGCACCGGGGGAGGTCACAAGATTGTTGAGAAATTTATCTCATGAAGAAAACCTCCTTCTAATTTGAATTGAACTCATAAAGTCACATCAGAAGTACATTGCTTTTTCAGTATGTGGAATTTTCTTATGTGACCTTATCAACATATGGGTGACCCCTGGCATGACATAGCATGGCATATTTGGGCCAGTGCAACCCTTTCTGTCTAAAGCACTGACTGGGAATTTCTCGATGATCCCTTTGGAGACAATTATTGACTCATTGTAGAACTTTCCAAACTGGCTACAATGATGCATGAAATTTCTTGTTTTCCATAATTAGAAATCCAAATCCCATTGATATCATTCATCACAATCAAGGATCCTTTGGAAAACCAACAGGTCTTTCTTGCGTGCCCAGCACTGGGTTTAATTGCAGGTGCTTTTTCTGGATCATTCTACTCAGATATACATCTACTTCATAATAACCATAAGTTTCCAATTTGTCTACCATTTTTTGTCATTATTAACCTCTACCTGGGCTATTTATCTGTCCCATAAATGAAATGTTTTCTTAAAATGTTTTTCTCTTACCATCATGAAGCTCTAGCCTAGCACTTTTCTTTTATGCAATTTTCTTGTAACTATGTCTCTAATTTTAGCTTATTGTCCATTTGCATATTGAGTATGGTGCTACAGTTATCTAAGCAATCCAAATCTTGGGGCCTAATTAAAGAGCTTAATTACTTTTCACATAGAATCTTAACCATCTAAGACTAAAATAATCATTTTCCATTTACATGACACTTGACCCAGTTACCTTGGATGAAGGTCATGTACTCATACATTTATTCCTTTTTCTAGGTCATGATAAAAACGATAGTTCACTTGAAAACTAAACTCAACATCTTTAATGTAGTGGCTTTCCGCTGGAGTATTTCTGCTACTAAATCAGTATCAAAATACATGTTCTGCAGGGTGACACTGGAAATATTTAACATGGGTGGGTGTGGCTTGGGCCCTGACCAACCAAGACAGATGCTCCGATCAATGGGAGGCAGGACACACCATCCAGGCACCTGTCTTCCCAAGATTGTGTGCCAATCTCTTCTTTGCTTCAGAGGGTAAATTCTCACTCAGGTCCTAGGATAATATGCTAACTCCATATTTGGAGTTGAAACCTTAGGCCAGAACTTTATTTTTTTCTTTTTAAAACCCTTCCCTTGCTATGTTAGTTGTTTTATTATCTAAACGTTTTAAATCCCACAAGAGAAATGGTATGGTTCACACTGCAGCCCTGCCCTTTTACACGGCCTTCGAGGTGAGGACATGCAGAGGTTAAAGCAGTAGGAGTTGGGCAGCTAAACGTGCCTTGTACCTTGTGAATATTTCTGTGTAATTAACACTGACATTGCCGTTTGTGTGTTTTTCCTTGAGTATGTATGAACATTCTTTCCATCTTTAACCAGGGCACTAGGATTGCTTTGGGTTGCCTTTGGCCGGGCCTGGGTTATTGTGCTTTATTACGCTCTCATTGGTTTAACCAAATAGCCTTCTTTGGGATTGTATTGCAACCTATTATAATCACCACTCCTTTGGGATTCTGCAGCAAGAAGGGGCAGCAGTGCCTTGGAAGCCCCAAGGCATCGCTGATATCCAGGTGGTCGCATATGGCCCGAGGCTGCTCATGCACCCAGACTGGCCAGGTTGTGCTTCTAGGGGAAGCTCAGTTATTACCTGCATCCTCACTGTTAGTCCTGAGTCTTGGTGAGACCCTCAGAAATGTATCTTTGCTCTGCACCATAAAATGTAGAGAATAAAAGCTGCATGGTAATATACAGAGAATTAAAGTTGAATCACAATGTCACAGTCACTGTCTTAGCTTAAAATATCTGTTCTGTGTTTAGATCACAGTCATGCACCACATAACAATGTTTTGGTCCACAGTGGACCTTATTTACAATGGTGATCCTGAAAAATCCCTGTCCCCTTGTGACATCCCTGTATCCATAAGATCATACCACAGCCCATTACTGCCATGTTTGTGGCCATGCTGTGGAAACAGACCTACTGTGTTGCCAGTCATGTAAAAGTGTAGGATATGCAACTATGCACAGTACGTTATACTTGATAATAAACAACTGATACCAGTTTGTGTGTCTTCTAGACTTTCAATACTTATGTATCTTTGATACTTTGTATCGTTACTTTAGTGTGTACTTATTTTTTAAAATATATTTACAGTAAGACAGACTGCCCTGTTGTACTGGCAGTGGCCTTATACATGCCGTGTTTACAGTGTCCCTTGATGACATCAAGAGGCTACACTGAGTGATTGAGGTACCTTCTGGGTTTGTATAGGCACACTCGATCTTGTTCACACAAAGATGAAATCACCTAATGAAGCATCTGTCACAATGGGTCCCCATCGTTAAGTGATGCATGACTATATTTTGTGGCATTATCACTGTGAATTTGAATTTGATTGTCTTGGCTCTTATTAATTTGAAGGTTATTTTGACCCTTTGACACTTGTTTACAAACTGCAAAGACATTTTCAATATGTTATTTGACCAGTGAAAAATAATGTTTGTGTTTTTTGGGGTTTTTTGTTGTTGTTGTTGTTGTTGTTGTTGTTTTTTAGTCCCAAAGCACCATACCTAATCAATACAGAAGTCTTTATAGGACAATTTTCACAGAAGCAGAGATAGGACTGAAATCAAGCTGGAAGGGACATTTAAAATCTCCTGGTCTTGTTCCTCAGTTTCTAGGCAAGAAAACTAAGGTGCAGAGAAGTGAAATAAATGACTTGCTTAAAGTCATACAGTTAAGAGAAAGATCTGGATTAGAATCCAAACATGCAACTTCTCCATATGCTGTGCTTTCTGCAGTTCTGTCTCCAGATTCTACTAAGATCACAGTCAGAGGTTGAAAAGAAGTTGTATTGATTGGTCCCCTTGTCCACTTAAAAGTTTCCCCACAAAATTTTAAATACTTAAAATATTTTGCTAATCGAGACTTTCATCTTGTGCAAACACAGGGCATTTTTGGAAGTTGGAGAACAAAGCAATCCCAGGTAAACAGAGCTGTAGGCTTTGGATTGGCGTGTAACAATTGTGCTTGACCAGCATGTTTGGAAATGTAATTAAAGAAACAATTTAGGTATAGTCCACTTTATGGGGATGTGGTTTTGTGGAGTAACATGTCCTACGCTATTCTACCAGAATTTGGAATTTTTCCACGAAGATGTACGGAAATCTGATGTTGAATATGACAATGGTCCCCAAATGGAATCACAAAAGGTGAGTGTGCCACATCTGTGTTCCAGCTGATAACCCTGCAGATTAATTACCTTCCCTTGCAGATCCATTGCTGATTAATATGTGTGGTTTCCCTCCTCCACTCTCCCTCGCAGGTTACTGCAGGGGCTCTAAGACCTACTGATCCTCCCAAGTGGGAAAGAGGAATGGAGAATAGTATTTCTGACACATCCAGAACATCAGAATATAAAACTGACACCTTAATGAAGGAAAATTCCATATCCAATAAGAATTTATTCAGAGACAGTAGAAACTATTTCCAGAAAAATGTGCCACAGGTCAATTTTAGTTTCGCTGGCATGAACTCATTAGAAGATGAAATAAACAAAGGGCCTAAAGTCTCAGGACTGCAGTACCTTCTACCTGACCCTGAGAATCAGAAGTTGAATTATGGAAAGACCAAGGAGATGGGTGAACAAGGACAGGAAAATACAGATAAGGTTCATGTTCCCTCCCCTGCCAGATCAACAGAATTGAATATTCACGATATCAAAACACAAGATCAAGATGGTCTCATGACAGATATTGGCCAAGTTGTTCTAAGACCCAAAGGGACTAGGCATGGAAACCTGAGTCCTCCTGATGATGGAGACTCAATTTCAAGTTCTCCCACTGATGAAACTTCAGCCACTGACAACATCGCCTTTATGATCACCAAAACCGCTGTCCAGGTGCTATCCAGTGGGGAGGTCCATGACATAGTGAGCCAAAAGGGACAAGATGTGCAGACAGTTAATATTGATACCAAGAAAGAGACGGCCTCCCACCCAGAGGGAACCGAAGGTGAAGAGCCCGTCGTGTGCCTAGACAAGAAACCAGTTATCATCATTTTTGATGAGCCCATGGACATCCGGTCTGCCTATAAGAGACTTTCCACCATCTTTGAGGAATGCGATGAGGAATTAGAGAGAATGATGACCGAAGAAAAAATAGAGGAGGAGGAAGAGGAGGAAAATGGAGACTCCATAGTCAAGAATAACGCTTCCCAAATGTTTCCTACTCAGGTTGCCTCAGGAAGTCTTAGGGTGGGACAGCAGACAGAGAGGAAATTAGAGCCACACTCCCTGTCAGCAGAGACCAAGACCCCAGGAGGACAGGACGTGAACAAAACGGAGCAGAGCAAATTGAGCCTGGCAGATTCTCCAAATTCTGAAATCAAGTGTGACGTGGCCGATGACCAATTTGAAAGCCCCAAAAAAAAATTTAAATTCAAGTTCCCTAAAAAGCAACTTGCTGCTCTCACTCAGGCGATTCGCACAGGAACCAAGACTGGGAAGAAGACCCTGCAGGTGGTGGTGTACGAGGAAGAGGAAGAGGATGGCACTTTGAAACAGCACAAAGAAGCCAAGCGATTCGAAATTACCAGGTCTCAACCTGAAGACACCCCGAAAAATATGGCTAGGAGACATGAGCAGCCCAGCCTAGAGAACACAGTTCAGATTTCAAGAACTGATGAAATTAGAAAAAACACCTACAGAACATTGGACAGCCTGGAGCAGACCATTAAACAGCTTGAAAATACTATCAGTGAAATGAGCCCCAAAGCCCTAGTTGACACCTCCTGTACCTCCAACAGAGAATCTGTTGCAAGCTCATCCCACACAGCCCACGAGGCCTCTCCCCGAAACTTGCTAGTTCTGGATGAAGCCCCCCCTGCCCTAGAGCCCCCCACGTCAGTATCTTCAGCTTCACGTAAGGTATCTTGGTCTGGTGGAAAATGAAAAGACCCAACTGCTTTCTTAAATCTGCCATAATCACCATTAGCAAAAGGTGTCTTGTGATTTAATTGCTTCCTTTCAGGTGGCTCGTGTTTTGTTTTTTTTGTTTTTTTTTTTTTTTGTCTGTTCGCCATGATCCCCTTCTCTCATCCTTTCTCACCTTCAAAACAACAACAACTAGGTGGCTAACAGCTAATTGATTCTGTTTTTACCTCTGTTGCTGATTGGTGTCGGGTAAACGTCCGGATGCTGGGTCAGCCATTTGCTCTGGAAATGATTGCTCTGATACTCACATTAAAATCCGTTTGATCAGTAGTGAGCAGTTGATTCTGTTTGATTCTTTCAATTAACCCCAGTTGGTGTCTTCTAGATCTGTCCTGCATGTAGGGTTCTGGCTTCTCCCCTCGGCCTTCTCTGCAGCCTTGGTGATGATTTACTCACGTGCTTCTCTTTCTCTTCCCCCTCCCGCTGGTCCTTCCCACAGGGCTCCAGTGGGACCCCACAGACAAGCAGGATGCCCGTCCCTATGAGTTCCAAGAATAGACCCGGAAGCCTGGACAAACCTGGCAAGCAATCCAAACTGCAGGATCCTCGCCAATATCGTCAGGTAGTTTTACCTTAAACCCAATTTTGGATGGACATGATTGCCGTTATGAAGCACTGACTTAGTTTATACCAAATACTATGTTTTCTTTGTAAGATACGGTTTACAGTAGACATCCTGGATCTGGGGGCATGAAGAAAGTCTTAAAAAAAAAAAAAAAAACCTTTGTTAAACTTTTCACCACGCTCTTGCATGCTTGCAATAAAACATCTTTTACTTTGTGACTCCAAATTTTAACTGTTAACACACGGTGCCAGACCAGTTGAATTTCCGTTGGTGAACGTAGTGCTTCATCAAGAACACGTTGGGAAGCAGAGACAAACCAACCTGCTGTTGAACTGCCCTTAAAGTCACCAATACTAACGTCTGTGTTGACTGCATCTCTAGGAGCACATTAACTCTCCCATCACAATATCCCACCCACACCCAATAATAATCCCAATGCACGGCCAACCTTGCCCACTGGAAGTGGTAGTTGGAGTGACGTGACATGCTTTCTTCCTTTCCGCCTGCCTGGACATCCTTTGCTATGTGGTTGAACTGGGGTGGGTGATTGGGAGGGTGGGGGGAAATCTGCCAGGTCTAGAGAAGCACAAGACTTAGCTCAGGCCTTGAACTATTTTGTTATTCTTGTATTGAGTGAGTCTCAGAAGGGCTGTGTTGCCAGGCCCTGTGGGCTGATCATGTTACCAGCTTTCTGATAAACTGTCTTCCGCCATCTTTGTTTGCAGGCTAATGGAAGTGCTAAGAAAGCTGTTGGGGACTGTAAGCCTACTTCCCCCTCCTTACCTGCTTCTAAGATTCCAGCCCTTTCCCCCAGCTCTGGGAAAAGCAGTTCTCTGCCCTCTTCTAGTGGTGACAGCTCTAACCTTCCTAATCCGCCTGCTACTAAACCATCGATTACTTCTAACCCTCTCAGCCCTCAAACAGGACGATCCGCTCACTCCGCCTCCCTCATCCCTTCTGTCTCTAATGGCTCCTTAAAATTTCAGAGCCCCCCTCACACAGGTAAAGGTCACCACCTTTCATTCTCACTGCAGACTCAAAATGGCCGAGCAGTCCCTCCTTCCTCTTCCTCCTCCTCCCCTCCCTCCCCGGCCTCCCCAACCTCCCTCAGTCAAGGTGCCAAGGGCATCAGGACCATCCATACTCCCAGCCTCACCAGCTACAAGGCACAGAATGGAAGTTCCAGCAAAGCCACCCCTTCCACAGCAAAGGAAACCTCTTAAAGGCCAAATCTTACTAGCACAAGTCGGAGTTACATTTTTGTTTTGTTCTGTTTTTGATTTTTAGCAGTCTGCAACAACTGTTTTCACAAGAGAATGTAACATATTGCTGTACTGTTTGAGGCTTAATGAGAAGTATGTGCTAAATACTGGATTAATAGATCTCAGTAAAGCTTGTTTGTTTTTTGTTGCTGTTGTAACTACATAGTGTTTACTGTCTAGAGTCGATACCTATTAAATGGAGTGAGCATGTGCTACTAAAAGAGAGTATGGGGAGAGGACATGGTGTGTGAGAGATGGGAAAACTGTATTAAGCATGTAAAACATGTATGATTCCAGAACTTTAGTATGTTTTGTATAAAAATATTTTTCATTACGGAGACTAGAAGTGAACAGAGAAATACACAAGTGTGACTATATAAATTGTAAAACAGATACTATAATATTTCCTTTTATTTTAGTGTTATTTAGCTTTATTACAGATTTCTATTTTTGTCAAAACTTCATGGTTCCTTTCAAGATCTTTTCTGCCAAAACATTTTGATACTATAGCATTGTACATTTGAAAGTAGTGTGCTAGACTCTAAGCCAATGAACTTCTACGTAAGCCAATAGGGAGGCTTCTGTAGAAAGCAGTTTATCAAAACTATTGCACTGCCATAAAAAGTATGTATAATAATTTGCTAGCCCAGGCAAGCTTGTTTTCTTTGCTTTTTATTTTTCATTTCTTTTTTTTTTTTTTTTTTTTTTTCTTTGAAACACATTGAGATTCTCTAGTTGGTTTCTTTCAGTATCTAACCCCATCCTTTGCTTTCTGAGACCTGGTAAGCCACACTATTGCATTGTGGATTTTAAAATGTACACTTCTGTACGGTTCTGTAAACTGATCAACTTTTGTAAATATATAAATAGACAAAAATACTGTATGTGATAGCACATAGAGTAGTTTTCCCACACCAAAGTTAATTTTTATGCATGCTTTAAAAAGATATATTGGGATGGGCAGAAATGGGGCTATCCATACATTTTTAAAAAGCAATGGGTTTGCACAGCTAGAGTGTTTTGTAAATAAATGTATTTGTATAACACAGTCATGTAATATACAGAACTATAAGCAGAGACTTTGCAAAACTAAATAAAGGGCTGCATGCTTATTATTTTTTGTACCTTGTCACTATAACTACTTCCTGGTCAAAGAACAAAATGTAACTATTACCAAGTTAAGTGTTTTTGGCTTTGAGGGCATTATAAGTAACATGTAACCCACCACCTCTCAGACAACATTGCTTTTCTGAAAACTCTGGGGTGACTAATGATGAGTTCCTAATAAATTAATTGCAAGTGTCGTAACTTGTATGTAACCGGCTGGCTCACTTTCTTCTTTGTGGCTCCTCAAGGCTTGGCTAAGAGAAAGCAAACCTGGTTTCCACTCTCACTTCCTGGGGAGCCTCTTCTTTCTCTTTTTCTTAAATTTCCAGTAGAAGTAAAATAGAAATAAAATGACTCTATCACTGAGATTTATATTTTGAGTTCTCAACTGGAAAAAAAATAATGTTGTCGATCTAGAGGGAAATATACTATCAAACACCACACTGTATGCTTTCATTTTTAAAAAATGGGAGGAAAATTGGTGCATATACCAAGATTATGAATCAATTACAGAAACAATCTCAGGAACCTGCTTATCATTATTTTCCTCCTCCAAAATATTTAATTTGGTGGCTTGATATAAACTGTAAAGTCTTACACTTTAGAACCCAGTTATATGATCCCAAGCTTCAGGCTTACTGAGCTGGGGTGGTTTCACCAGAAATAATTTCTTTTGTCTCTTCTCATTATTGTAATGGTAATCACATATGTTAGCACTTAAGCAAGTACTTAGGTATAAACGGATGCAACACTTCAGTCATCTCCCATGATCTCACTACATTAAGTTTATATATATATATATATAAAAACTCACTACATTAAGTTTATATATATATATATATATAAACTACTATAATTATTTTATATGGTGTGTGTGTGTGTGTGTGTGTGTATATATATATATATATATATATATATATATATATATAAATAATAGCTAGCTAATCCATACCAATATACCAATATATTTGCTTCCCTCTATGGAGGAGCTGAGAATTCTCTGGGGGAGCTAAATAGCACATTGTGGCTCACATTTTCAGTTTGACCTCAGACTTCCCATTACTTTGGCAAAGTTATACAGGTAATAGTCCATTTCAGCCAAGGTAAAGCTGCAGGACAGAGACTGTTCTCCAGGTAAGGGACAATTCAACTCAGGTCCATCACCTCCCCTGACTGCTGCTTCCTCCTTAGCAAATTGGAAACCACCAGAGCTGCAGATCCCAATCCAGGTGTGCATGGGCTGCCTAAGACCACACCTACCAAAAAGGCACCTGTCATAAACTGTGGGCCTTGACTTTCTGTTTCAGTCTGACATACCTTGTAGGAAGCCCCCTGGCACCCTAGGTGACTTTTGGCCTAGGTAAAACCTCCCCTCCCCATGTGGTTGTTTATGATGTGACCCCCATTTGTCCCTCATCTCTCTGACCTACAACACAGCTCACAGCAGCTGACCATGATAAGCCTAATGGGCAACAACAGAAACCTATAAATAAGTCCCCCATTTCCCACATTTTCTTCAAACCAGCCCATCCACACCCCCACAGGAAAGCCCAAGGCAGAGCTCACCCATGGGCCTTGATTAGGACGTGGACCCTCATCCTCTCTCGCCTGTCCCCCATCTGCCCATTGAGCTCTCTGCTGCTTCCAGGCTTCCTGTCTGCTCCCATCTGCTTCCAAACCTCTCTTGGATCTGTAAGTAGTGGATTTCTTCTGTTTTGTGCATTTTGGTCCTTTTGTGTCTCACTTGAACAACACCTGAACTTAACCAAGCCCACCTCCCATGGGGACTCTCCTAGAGTTACTTGGCTCATGGCCACTCACTCCCAAGAGACCCCCAAACAGCAAGAAACTAGAACAAAAATAACAACAGCACCTCAGTTACTTGAACATCCAAAGCGTGTGATGTCAGGCAGAATGAACTGCTGGATTTGTTATTAGCAGATTCAATTAACTTAATCATTAACAGACTCACTTAAGGGGAAGTCCGTCATTCAACTAATCAATCTCTACATCTAAAAAAAAAAATCCTTAGAAATAAACTAGATGAGTTTTTCAGAATCACGCAATATCAACTCACTGAGTGTCTCTAGTGCACAGGGCGGGGCAGCAGGTGGGGTGTGGCTGTGACCTGTGACGTTAGTGCTGCTTCCTGGCTGTGCAACTCTGAGCATGTTTTGCTTCTGTCCTCTGTTAATAAAGGACCCTACCTGGTAAGATTGCTGGGAGAATTAAATACAAAGCTCTTAGGCTGAGCCTAACACTTAATTCCACACAGGTCAGGATTATTGTGATCACAGCTGCAACTTAGCCCACCTTCTGCCCTTCAGAGGCTTCTGGTCTGGTTGAGGGTGTGGGGAGGCATGAACACCAGGAGGTCTGATTACATTCCAGGTGGACAGGTAAAGGTGAGTCCTGAAGGTTGTCGCAGGAGTCCAGAGCCAGAGGTCTTGTCATGTGTTCCATGGAAGTGGTAGCACTGAGTCTTCACAGGTCTTTTCTCACAGAACCTTCAAAAGTGTTGTGACATTAAAGAAGCTGCTTGTCTTTTAGTGCCGCTTGTGACTGGAATTTTTTCCAGTGTAAAATAGACATTGACACAAACTTGGAGAAAAGCCAAGGCTCTGGGAATCATGACCACAGAAAACCCGTCTTCTATGGAGTTGCCGTCTCAAACTTGGGAGTAGGTGCTCCTAAATTGCCCAACTAGATGCCCAGATAGTGCCCATCACTGAGCAGGGTGCCAGGAACAAGGCCCATGAGGAAAGGGGACACGTCCACTGGGCACAGACAGCAGGTTTAGCCACCACCCCACTCGTCCTGGCTGGATTCATAGGCAAACCCAGTCCTCTTCCCAAATGCCCACTCTAATTCTAACCAACCTCCTTTCTTTTCCAATGCTCTGTAAAGGCGGACATTTGAGCAACTGGGAAGCTTTTTGGAGGGAGTCAGAGGAATGATAACTACTTCCACCAACTGAAAGGTAGTTTTGCGGAAGTAACCAGACATTGTCTGGAAAACACCATTAGCCATGCAACCAGAGTCTGCTTTTGGCCACTGAGTCCATGGAATAGAAAATCCCAGGCCCTGCCAGAGCTCTGGTTCCTCTGCTTCAGGAGAGGGTACTTACCTTAGAATCAAAGCCCCACCTGGCTGACCCAAAAGCAGCGAAGTTAATTATGAGCAACACACTCTGTGAAAGAGGCAAAGGAGTTTACAGTGCCTACCTTAGGAGTAAACATACATGCTTCTGGTTTTAAGTGCCTAGGATTTACAAGAATTCCTTAGTGCTTGGGTCTGAACATACCAGCAATAGCCCCCCACAATCTGTGACCCTTTGAGGACCAGGTATAATGCTAAGGTGTTTTACAGTCATTGCTTTTTAATCCTCACAAACTTCCTGTGAGGACTTTACTATCCTGCCTCCCCATCTCACTGTAGAAAATAAGCCTGGTAGGCCCCACCTTCCAAGCCTGCCTTGCTGGGCCATACCCAGGTCCTGCCCAGCTGCGCTCTGCTCCCTGTGGGATGCCCCTCCTCCCAACCCCACTGGCCCCACCCCCTGCAACTCTCCTGTAACCTGCATCTATCTCTGGGGTGCTGTGACTAAGCAGGTCCCTGGCACCTCCTAAAAGGGGTTCTCTAGGGCTCTGTTTCCTGAGACTTTGGACCATGGACCCGTGAAGACACTTTAGCCTCTTGGCCTTTGAAATTCAAGAACAGGTTTTGATCCTATCAGATCCACTTCCCCTTTTAAATTATATGAGAGAAAATTCTTGATGTATCCTACCTCCTCTCCTAGGTTTCAAAACAAGACATTACAGAAAGCCTTAGCAGTAGTATAATAAGACCCTCATGATATTAAAACGTCCAAACTGATCAGCAAAAATTCAGAGGAGTGATGGGGGACTTAAACAGCACAAGTGTTTGGTGATGCAGCTTTTCTCAAACAATGAACAACTTTTTAAAACTTAAGACGGGGCTGGGGATGTGACTCAGGGGGATAGTTCTTGCCTAACATATACAAAGTCCTGGGTGTGATCACCTGCACCAAAAAAATAAAAATAAAAAAAAATCAGACAAAGCAGAAGTGTGATTCTGCCTTGTCTTACACATTCCTGGAAAATTTATAGCATATTTTAAGAAAGAAAAAAAACACTTAAATGTAAAGTGGAATTGGCCCCTAGGCTCAGATAATTATAGCAGGGTTTTCAACATGCCCAATGGATGTTACCAGGCCCTGCTAGGGGTGGGACCACTCTTCCTGGGCCAATGTCTAGCATCCTGACCCCGTTCAGTGCCAGCGCCACCTCTGTCACTGGGACAACTAAACACGCTCTCCACAAATACCCAGAATGGCCCCTGAGTGACAGAACTGCTTTGCCTGAAAACCACCAGCATGGAATAATGAACATGGGCCTCATTGTTGAAAAGGTCAAGTCAACCCCAAGTGCACAGGATCCAACAATGAGGAGCCACCACAGGACTGGCCTGGCGACCCCTCTGCACATGATGGTGGCACTTCAGGGACACACGTAGAGTTCAGCTGTACAGCCTTAACATTCTTCTACCATGGCTGGAACTTCCCTGTGAAGCCTAAATCCATTTTCACTCTTGTCATTTGTGCCTGGAGGGATAAGTGATTAGCCCATAAGTAACTGTGAGGAGGGAGGAATGGAGGTCTTGGAAAAGTGAGGTGGAAGGGGTAGGACACCTGAAGCTCTTGGAGCCGGGTGGGGGACTCATCACTTAGCAGCTGCAATCTTCTATCTCCCAGCTAATCTTCTAACAAGAAAAGATGGGGAACAGCGAGATAACCCCAACAGCAGAGAAATTCAAGAAAGCCCAGTCTCCCTTCAGGGTAACCTTGATTCACCTGCCAGGTTCTCAAACTGGCTGTAGGCTGCCATCACCTGGAAGGTGCTCAGAGGTACAAGTAGAGTTTCAAAAACATCCTCAGACAATGCTAATGGGGTAGCAGGACAACCACAGTCTCCCTGGAGAGAACCAGTGGCTAATAAGAAAAATAAAGGTGAGTTGACTATTGCCACACAGCAGAAAGTTCATGCTTGAAGAGTATTGGCTCGAGCCCCGCATGGTGGGTCTCACCTGTAATCCCAGCACTCAGGAGGCTGAGGCAGGAGGATCATAAGTTCAAGGCCAGCCTCAGCAACTTAGGGAGGCCCTGAGCAACTTAGCAAGACCCTGATTCAAAATTAAAGGATTTGGGGTGTGGCTCAGTGGTTAAGCACTCCTAGATTCAGTCCCTGGTATCAAAAAAAAAACAAAAACTATTGGCTTGGCCACCACTTTTTTTTTTTAACTTTCCAACTGTGTTCTTTAAAAGTTGGAATTTATAAACAGTATTTGTCCTTCTACTAGATAGTTACTTGGTGCCATTTTAGAGATGGGCTTGGGTTTTGACGCTTCCAGTTCTGTGGATATCTTCCAATCCTGGCTAGACTTAAAGCTTTGTTCCTCAGGACGGGATGTTTATAGCATTGAAGGGTCTTTGGAGTTGAAACAATTTAAGGATTTGACTTCAAGAAAGTGCAGGTGTGGCTCCTCCCTCAGCCTGTGGAAATTCTGGAATTTTCCCCCAAGGGTTCCTAATACTTGGTTCAATGAGATGTTCCAAGAGTATTTTGTTACGAGGTCGCCCCGGATGGCGAATAACGTTAGCGAGGTACTTCATCTGCTGCCTCTGTGACGTGGCATGAATGCCTAAAGCAAAACTTCCCTTTGGGGAGTGTAGATGTGACCTGGGCTTTGGGAATGTAGTCGAGGAGTTAAGAAACAGATGCTCTGGGGCAGGAGGAAAGACTGTCCCAGACTACCTTGCAAGTCAAAGGTAGGAGGGCCATGGGGAAGTTCCCAAATCATCAGGTGAGAAGTGCTGGCAGCACCAAGTCAAAACCAAGAAGTCCCTCTTGTCTCCAAAAGCCCTCGGCCTGATGCTTACTTGTCAGAGGGCCGGCTCTTCCAGGTAGTCCCCTCCCTGTATCCTCAATGTCGCCCTGTCTGCATCAGGCAGGTCAATACTTGGACAAGTTGCTTCTGTTCCTTCACCAGCCCCCGGCTCTGCCTCAGTTCCTCTCTCATCCGCCAGCTGGGTCTGCCCACCTCACCACCTCCTGTCTCCCCCCTCAGCCAGGCCAACAGGCTTGGGCTGGCTCTGCCATCACCAGTATCTCCTTGTTTCTGCTCCCAGGGCAACTTTTTAGTCCCCATCTTTGGCTTCACCATTGTTCCATATTAGACAAGCCCCTTCCTATTGAAGCCAGAATTGGGGACAGCATAGAAACGGGGGATCAGGTCAAATCGAGGAAATGGAGGCCATGAAAACCATCTGCATCTGGAAGTTGGAGACTCCCCTGGGAGAATGGAAGGTCAAGGATCTCTGGAGCCCACTGATTACCAAATTTACCTGCCCTTGTCAAGAACTACAGGCAGGGAGCTGCTAATTAATGCCCCCTGGGCCCTTACCTGCCATCTGCTGCTCACCTTTTTTGCTATGTCACTGGCAACTCCTGGGCCTAGTCATGTAAGCAGGAAGATGTAGGGTGCGTTCACTTCTTGGGACTCTTAGAACATCAGCCATGGCCCCCTTCTCCCTCCCGGGAGAAGTCTGTATAATTACCTTGAAATAAAACCTGCTTAATATATAATATTATGTAATATTATATGTTAATATTAATATTATATATTAATATATTAATATTATATATAACATAAGCCTTGGCGTGCTTCTCTCATGTTCAAACTTCAACATTTGAGGAAGCGGACCTCGTCACCAGTAAATGACAGTATCACTATGTGCACAAGGAAATGGGGGCCAATCCTGACACCTTCCCAAGTCACATCTCTGCAGGGCAATGGACAATCCACAACACTGGCAAGCAACTGTCCCGCCCTCGTACGTGCAGAAGGTCGGAAGTCCTCCAATCCTCCCAAGCACATCTCCTTAGTCGTTTTGTTTAAGGCAGCATTAAAAGTGGACCGTGCTGTCCTTTACACAGATTGCATCTAAAATTGCATGTTAGATTAAGAATGATGAACAGATGAGAGCATTCAACTGTCTTCGACCTATGAGGAAGGCAAAGTTTGTCACATTTCCTTTCGTAGCCACCTCTCACCCCGATTTTCTGCTCCTTTCACTGCAGACCAGTGGCAGTCAGGGGTCCCAGCCACCTCTCATCCAAGGCCCTGTTCTTCTCTGGGCCAGGAAGGAACCTTCCAGATGCAGCCCCTGTACTTTCTGAGAAGTGTTTTTTTGTTTGTTTGTTTGTTGTTTGTTTGTTTGTTTTATTTACATCTAACGTCAACTCAAAGCCAAGAGTCTGTATTTTGTAGAAGCCTTCCCTTGCCTTGAGGTGGAGGCAGGCAGGAAAACCTGTAGGAATAAATAGGTCATTACACAAATGAAGGGAATCGCAGTGGAAGAGGCCTCGCCAGGCCCGACACACCTTACCCAGCCTGGTTAAAGGATGTTCTGTTCCTGACACTCCAGAGAAAGAGGCCAAGACCTCCTCCTGCTCTCTCTAGAACCCCAAGCAAGGGAGATACTCCTGATGTGAAGCAAGGCAGTCCTGCCCTAGGGGTGGGGCCTGGTTTCTTCTTGCCCTTCACAACTCCAACCACCCTGCCTCAGTCTGCTCCTCAGCAGAGCCAAAACCACAGGGTGCTTCCTCTGCCTAGAATATTCTCCCCTACCTCCAGCCTCACCTGCGTATTCATCCTCTGGTCTCCACTGCCCCTCCAGGAAGCCTGGATGTGGGTCCCTGTTGTGAACACCCCTCCTTCACAGCACTTAAGGAAGACTAAATTATACAGTGGTATGTAAATATTTAATAAGTACAGAAATTAAAGTCTATATGTAACACATGGAGGGGTCCATAGCAGGACCTGCCCAAAGTCACAAAGACCTGTGCTCTTCTGTGGGGACACCGGCTAGTAGAGGGGATGTGGGGGACAAACTGACATGATCCCTACCATTCACATCATCCACCAAAATCTCTTTGAAGACTTGAGATTTAAGGTTCCTTTAAGAATCTACAGCAGTTTAGGAAAAGATTGTTCACCGTCTGCCACCTAGTGGTCATTTCTGGAACTTCTTTGATGAGACTAGAGCAAGCCTTGCTCCTCAGGGAAATCTCTCCACTTCCTTCATTGCAGTTTTTACTGCAGTTATAAAAGTGCAAAATTGACCAGTTTTTGCAGCTGTGGCCCTGGATAAAAGTGTGAGGCAGGTGACACTTGTCCTCCCTTGCAGAACTACTCACTACCTCCCATTATTCCAATTTGGGGAGAAAGTAAAATGAACTAAGACATTAAAAAACGAATGTTCCCTTCTAAGCACCTTAGGACTGCAAGAAAAGAACATTTAGGTAGTTTGTCCAGTGATGGAATCTGAGGGTCAGATGGCAGATCAAAGGTGGAATTCCCCAGAACTCAAACCCAAGGGGCAGAAACAAACCCACATGAGGTGGCCCTCTCCTGCCTACTGGACACTTTGCTGTGCTCACTCAGCTTGCTGTTCTTTCATTTCTAGCTGTGGAATTTCTGAAGAAAGTTTTGCTATCCACTGCAGGGATGAAAGAACTAAAATCTGTAAACACATGGGGCAAATGGTATGCCACAGGAACAGAGCAGGTCCTGACCCAGATGAGCTAAGCAGAGTGATAGTTTGGCTTAGAAAAGCTAGTGACAAGGAGATGCTGTATTTTAATCAAAACATGAAGAGACATCTCCAGGCAGAGCCGAGTGGGACTGTTCCCTCTCTTGACCTAAATGCTGTGTTCTTGCTGGGCACAGTGGCACACGCCTGTGATCCCAGTAACTCAGGAGGCTGAGACAGGAGGATCACAAGTTTGAGGCCAGCCTCAGCAACTTAGCAAGAACCTAACTCAAAAAGGGCTGGGAGTGTGGTTCAGTGTTGCCGCCCGCAGCAACAATCCCGCGGATATTTGTTACCGCCCGCAGCAACAATCCCGCGGATATTTGTTACCGCCTGCAGCAACAATCTCGCGGGTATTTATCGGAGGTGGACTGGAAATAAACTACTTCTATTCCTGAGCTGCTTCCTTGCTTGCTTGCTTATTCTCTAGCTTATAGAGGAGGAGAGGCTTGCTTGATTTTAGAGGAAGAGGGGCTTTGAGAGGGAGTTTTAGAGAAAGAGGCTTGCTATGCTTCCAGAGATCTATTTCTTCTTAGAGTTCTGCTGCTGTTTCTTAGAGGTGCCGCCCTGCATCCTGCAAACTAAAGGTGCGTGCTAGAGGTGCGTGCTTAAGGGTGCTGTCTATCAAAGGTGCTTCTTAGTGGTGCATCCCGCGTACTGCGATCTGTGATCTGCGACCTAGAGGTGTGTTCTTAGTCCTCCGCTCCGCAATCTGCCATCTGCTTTTTGCCTTCTGCCTACTGCCCGCTTATATACCCTCCAGGAGGCAGAGGGTAGGGCCACGCCAGTTAAGCGAAGATCAGGCGAGGAGCCAGCTGCCCAATCACAGCAAAGGTCAAAACGAGCAGGCTCGAGCAGGAGCACTCGGGAACACATGTGCACGTGTTGTGTGCATGGACTCACTTGAATACGGCCAATGATAAAGCACCTGAGTGTGTCTATGTTAACCGACTTCCTCACCACCGATGTGATCAAAACAATTTCTGGCTGGCTGCCAGGCACCATCTTGGCGTGGTCCGCATGGCATAGCCCCCAACAGTTCAGTAGTAGAGCACCCTCAGTGCCAAAAAAATAAATAAATAAGTACTTGTAACTGCATTGAATTCTAAATACCAGCATCCTACAGTTCACTCGATAATGTCTGTCTCCAAAAGCCCTGAGTGTTAGTTAGATGTAAGGGGGCAGTTTTGGTTCTTCGATAACTCCCAGAAAAAACGCTCCGCAGATACAGGTCCCACACGAGGAACTTTATTCTAAGCGGACAAAACGTGTCCGCTCGGGGGAAAGGGGAAAGGGCAAGAAGATGATGGCGAAGGGTTCCTTGTCAGATATTGGAATTTCGAGGGCTGGGAGGAACCAATCACGGAGGAGAATTATTACAGACTGACTGATGGACTAATGACATATTGGAAGTAATGTAGGGGAGCAGGAAGGTTACTGCGACGTAAGCGGGAAATTCCTGTAACGGGAGAGGCGGGCTTAACGGCAGATTGACAGGTGGGTTGGGAGGCTGGGTTAGCGGGAGAGAAAGGTTGCTTTATACCTAACACTGAGTCCCTTCCACCTGCTCAAATGCTATTTTTGCAATTGATATTTTGGACCCAAGGACAAATTTATATGTATCTCTGACATTTCCACCTGTTGCACGCAACAGAACATTCCAGGTGCATTTAAACAAAACCCAGAGGTTTTATTAGGCCACTCCAGGCTCTGCTGCTGCATGGCCTGCCAACATCTCCATCTTTGCGGACTCCGCCACAGAAACTTTTTGCCTGATGAGCAAGTACAAAGACTTTACCTCCTGTGTGTCAATACGCCCAGCTTGGGGAGTCGCCCTTATTCTCCCCCAAAGCCACGTGAGAATGGTGGAGGAGCTATCTAGAATTTTCATCTGTAACACTGGGCTGGAGAAATTCCACTTTGGCATCTTTTTGAAACTCTTCTCTCAGTACTTTCTATATCCTGGCTTTCACTGAATAAAATCTGGGATCTCTTAGAGCATGAAGCAAAGCCATGATTATCAACTGTGGCCATGACAGAATGAACTGCGGGCTTCCAAACCTCATTGGCCTAGGGAAAGAAAAGGCCACTGAGCATTTCCTAAAGCTCCATCGGGTTAGAGAATGACTGAAATGAGGTGGAGCTGCCCTGACCTCTGGTGCCCACCAGGGGGCGCTGCACCAGGGCTGCAGGTTGACCTAACAGAAAAGGATCAAAACCTGCCAGGGCCTTCCGCGCTACCCAGGGAGGGGACTGTAGAGCGTTGTTCTGGATTCCCGTGGTAACTTAAAAGGGAAACTGTCACATATCCTGAGCCCTTGACATCCTGCAAATAAAGGATGTCCTCAAATTCCTTGCAGCAGGAACCCACTTAGGTGGCACCAACTTTGATTTCCAGATGGAACAATATGTCTACACAAGGAAAAGCGATGGCATATACATCATAAATCTGAAGAGGACCTGGGCGAAGCGTCTGCTGGTCGCTTGTGCCATTGTTGCCATCGAAATCCCTGCTGATGTCAGCGTCATATCCCCTAGGAATACTGGCCAGCGGGCTGGGCTGATGTTTGCTGCTGCCACCGGAGCCACTTCTATTGCTGGCGCTTCAGTCCTGGAACCTTCACTAACCAGATCCAGGCAGCCTTCTGGGAGCCACGTCTGCTGGTGGTCACTGATCCCAGGGCTGACCACCAGCCTCTTACAGAAGCCTCTCATGTCAATCTGCCCACCATTGCTCTGTGTAACACAGACTCTCCTCTGTACTACGTGGACACTGCCATTCCATGCAACAATAAGGGAGCTCGTTCTGTGGGTCCGATGTGGTGGATGCTGGCCCGAGAAGTTCTGCGCATGCCTGGCGCCATTTCCCATGCACACCCGTGGGAGGTCATGCCTGAGCTCTACTTCTACAGAGATCCTGAAGAGGTTGAAAAAGAAGAGCAGGCTGCTGCTGAAAAAGCTGTGACCAAGGAGGAATTTCAGAGTGAATGGACTGCTCCAGCTCCTGAGTTCACTGCCTCTCAACCTGAGGTTGCAGACTGATCTGCAGGTGTGCAGGTGCCCTCTCTGCCTATCCAGCAGTTCCCCACTGAAGACTGGTCTGCAGCTCCCACTGCTCAGGCCACTGAGTGGGTAGGAACAACCACTGAGTGGTCTTGAGCTGTTCTGCAGACATTGAATAAGCAAAATGGAACTAAGGTTATGGAAATTAATACGTTTCTTTAAAAAAAACAAAAACAACAAAAAAAAAACTACTAGGGTCTGGGTCCCTGAGAGAATCTGTTGCAAAGAACTGACCCTCTCCTCGGGTCTTCCCTCAGTTTTTGTCCATGTCTCCACCCCACAAGCTAAGAATCTCTGGGCTTTATTTCCAGATGTCCCTCACAAAGGGGGGAAATCGTGGAGCAGAGGAGACAAATCTCTTGCCTCCTGGGCACCCCCAGAAGGGTTCCTGCAGAAACGGACAGCTGTGTCCTCACGTCCCTTCAGCTCCACAGCCGCATTAGAATGAGGTGACCAGGGCATCCCTTGGCCTTCCAGTTGATTGCATTCTCAACATTTTCAGAATTGCCTGTCCCAAGATGACCCAAATGATGAGTCATGTCATTGTCCCTGCTTCCATATAACTGATTTTATTCTATTTGCTGACTTTCAAAACATTCACAGTATTGTAGATTTGATTAGAAAGAACATCTCGACTATATCCCAGGTCCTTTTTCATCATTTAAAATCTGTGAGACTGTTTTCTTGTTTGCAAATACAAAAGTTTTAGGATATGTACCTGTTTTTAAAGAATGATAACTGCTGTGGACTAAATGTTTGTGCACTCCCTTCCCCAAATTTATGTGTTGAAATTCTAAGGAAATAATATTAGGAGGTGGAGACTCTGAGCGGTGATTCCATCATGGGGGAAGAGTCCTCATGAATGGTTAGAACCCCCGTAAGAGATCCAGAGGGTTGAGGGTGTAGTTCAGTGGCAGAGCGCTTCCTAGCTTGCACCAGGCTCTGGGTTTGACCCCCAACTCCACAAAACAATAAACAAACCTAGAGAGCTCATTCATTCCTTCACCATGTGAAGACCCAACAAGGAGATGTTATCCATTCATGAACCAGGGAACAGGCCCTTGCACCAGGCTGGAATCTGCCAGCCCCTTGAACTTGGACTTACACCTTCCGGAACCATTAGAAATAAATCCCCGTTTATAAGTTGTCTGCTGTATATTTTGTCCTAACAGTCCCAATGGACTAAGGTAACAGTAGCTATGACAAGCACTTCTGTAGACTTGGTAAAATCCCATACAACTCTTAGGCATGGTATTTTTAAATCATCTCTATTCATATAAATTAGCTCGAGTCACATTTTTATGAACTGTAATACACATAAAAGTACACAAAGTAGAAAAGTTTGCAATTAAATTTTTATAAAGTAAACTTACCTGGAGTGACTCCCATCCTAGTTCAAGAAAGAAAATCATAAGAGCTCTTCATGTCACCTCCTGGACATGACCCCACCCGGTAACTGATTTCATTAGAACTGACTCTAACCATATGTTTGACCTGATTTTCACCTTTATGTGAGTAAAATAATCAAATATGATATGTTATTCTTCTTGTACTCAGGGCCGTGAGCCAGCCGAAGTTTTGCCGATATTGGTAGTTTGTTCTTCTTACTGTGTGGTGTTTCTGTGGACAAAAACATCACAATCCATTTTAATTGGAACTTGGCTTATTTCCAGTTTGACACTATTCCTAATTTCTTTGACATTTTATGCATTTTTGGTGCACATGTGGGTACATTTTTACTGGGTCTGTAGTTAGGTGGATACTTGCCCGGCCGTAGAGGTTTCCAAAAAGGCAGCACCAGTTTACAGCTCCAGCTACTCTATTCACAAGCATTTGACACTCTGTCTTTATTTCTGGTTGCTCTGGTGGTCATTTTAGGCATTTGGTTTGTTTGCTTATTAATTGTATTTTATTTTTTTTGTGAGACACATGACCACAAACTTAGTGGCTTAAATCAAATAGTTTCTGTGGATCATGGGGCCAGATGGTTTAGCTGGGTTGTCTGCTTTGGGAATTCCCAGAAGGCCACACGTGAGCTGTCTGTGGGTACTGAGGTGGGATCTGCTCCCAGGTTCTAGAGCTTGTTGGCAGGTTCTGTTCTTGCCATGATCATCTTGAGTTCTAGGCATAAAATTGGTCATAATATTCCCATGTTGTCCTTTTCGTATCTCTATAATCCATAGTAATATCAACTTCCTCATTTCTGATATTGATAACTTCTATCTCCTCCTACAGCGCCCCGCAATAGAACTGGCAGAAGCAGTTGTCTCTTTTTTTGGTCCTGCTCTCATGGTTAAAGCTTGCAATATTTACCAGTCAGTATAACATTTGCTGTAGTATTTCTTTGTAAAATCATCTTGATTATATCCCATTATCAGATTATATTCTATTCCTAGTGTGGTCAGAGCTTTGATCTTCCACCTAATAAATGGGTATTGAGTTTTGTTAGGATGTTTTTCTCTCACCTATCAGGATGGCCACCTGTTTCTTTTTCCCCGCTTCATTCTGCTAATGTGGTTAATGACATTGATTAGATAATTCTTATTAATATCCCTTCCCTTCATTTCCCTTTGTCTAATCCAGTGAACATCTACCCACCCCCTAATTGTGTGTTAGTATCTGCATATCAGAGAGAACATTCAACTTTTGTTTTTTGGGGATTGGCTTATTTCACTTAGCAAGATAGTCTCTAGATCCATTCATTTACTGGCAAAAATGATTCTTTTATGGCTGAGTTATATTACATTGAAAATATCCATTCCTCTGTTGGAGGGCACCTAGTTGGTTTCATAGCTTAACCATTGTGAATTGTGTTGCTTATAAACATGGATGTGGCTGCATTGCTGTAGTATGCTGATATTAACTCCTTTAGGTATACTCCCAGGAGTAGGATAACCGGGTCAAATAGTGGTTCCATTCCAAATTGGGGGATTTTAAGCACAGAAGTGACCCAACTTGCATTTTGCAATGAAGAAAGGGAGAAGGCAGCTCAGGAAGACTCCACAGGTGGTGGGTCTGAACTGTGGCTGACTAGGAAGGGGTGACCCCACTGGGGACCTGCTTAGATGTGTGTGTGACTGATACTCCTGAGCCTTCTTTCCACCTCTACATTCTATAAAATTAAAACATGCTATTTGTCTATGAATGGCTCTCCAAAGAGGGAAATCTCTGAATTCCATCAACAGGAGCCACAATTCATGCGGCTAAGCACATTTTACTTATTCCTTTGCCATGAGAATACTTCTGGCAAGTTGGAGGCATTGAGGTAAAATGGCAATCTTTGCACTTGGGGTTCTTAAATTGGAAAACTAAGTTTAGAAAAGCTAGCTCAGTTGTGGTCTGAAGGTCCATGGCACCAAAGTCTAAAGGGCAGATCTCCTAACAGATGGCTCTATACTTTCCCAGTTTTCCGATGGAACCACTATCGTGGATGTATCCATCCCACCCACCAGCCTGAGCCTTCACTACCTGGTTCTCTGTCAGGGCCAGACTACCCTATCTTACTTGCTTCCAGAGTAAATGCCAACCCATTTCCAGTGCCCCTGAGGTGGTAGAGCTGGCTTGCTCTGGAAGAAGAGTCCGGTGTTCTCAGGGACCTGAGTGGCATGCAGCCCACCTGACGAGCAAGCCCACACCCAAGGGGTCAGCTCTGGGCCTACCTGAGGTTTGGGCTGCCCTTTGCTGCTTTCTGCCAGGCTGTCTTCCTGCTGCAGAATTAGAACAGTCCAGCATGGGCTGGAGGAAGTCAAGGGACCTAGCTGGCTTATTCTCCCAAGATCTCTCCTCACATTTTTCCCAGAGGGAAATGTCACCTGACAGAAGTGTCCATTATTACTCTAGATAAGGAGCAGAGGAATGCAGGGAGGGTGACTGAGGGAAATGGGACGCAGTGGTGAGATGATGTCAGAGCCCTGGAGAACAGAGGAGCTGTGCCCATGTTCGGGAGAGGCTTCCGGGAGCTGAGAACAGGCAAAGAGGCTGAGTCAGAAAAGCCAGTGTCATCAGAGGGGAACACTCTGTGGGACAGAAGAAGAGTCAAGGGCTGGGGCTGTAGCCCAGTGCACGCGCCTAGAATGTGTGAGGCACCGGGTTCCATCTTCAGCGCCACATTAAAAATCAACAAATAAAATAAAGTCATTTTATCCATCTAAAACTACAAAAAACAAAAAGTAAACAAAAAGGAGAGCCAAATGCCCTAAAACAGGATGGTTGAATGAAACTCTAGGATCAGTTCTAATCTTCACAGGCTTGGCATATTTTGTTTTCTTTTTAAAAAAAAAAAAAAAAAAACTTAAAAAAAAATATCCGATATTGTTTGAATTTCAAATAGCAACTTAGGTATGGTATGTTCAGTTTGACATTACTTCTCTAGGAAGTGAATTTTGATGGCAAAAAATGGAATTTTAAATAAATCAGAGCATTTGTCTTGAGAAAGGCTTATTTCTCAGACTTTACTCTTGAGTTTACCTTTCCTATAAAAAACTAAGATTGCTTATGAAAACAGTCCAGCATTAGCAATAAAAAATTAATTTACATAAGGAAGAAAAAAATAAACATTTAATTGAAGTTCTTGTTCCGTAGGCTGTTTTCTTCTTCCCCAATAAATACTCGTTTTAGAAAAATCCTAGTTCTGACATGTTATATGTAAACCCTCAAGTAAATAGATTTTATTGAAATAAATAATAATAACCTGATGTTTAGACCTACTTTTGTGTTCTTAGTATATCATAAAGGAGTAGATATTTCTAAATTATATGTTCTAATATTCCGCATTATGAAGATAAAAACTAGACTCCCTGAGTCAATCTGACAGATTTTAACACCAGAATTCTTGAGGGGTCCCTGACTGGAGTAGAAATTTCAGATTTGTTGTTCCTAGCTGACTAAATCTGGACCAATGGCTGAGTGTCTCTATGCCTGAGCTTCCTCATCTGTAAGATTGCGTATTACTCTTCTAGGTAACCTAGTGCTAGGGGTAGCCGCATGTAACAGAAAACCCAAAGTAATAATAGCTTAAACAAAAGAGGGGTCTATTTCTCTCATGTCCAAGCAGCTCAGGTAGGTGGCCCAGGGCTGGTGTGGCAGACCACTGCATCAGGTCCTCTGAGCCCACTGTGCAAGGTCGAGGTTATCGTATGGATCTGTGGAAAGAGGAGCACAAACAGAAGCCCATCCAGTTTCAGACAATCAGCAAGAACTTAGTCACATGGCCACACCTAGCCGGGAGAGTCTGAGAATTGCAGTCTTTAAGAACGGGTTCTGGGGAATAACTAGGGCTCTGTGACATGATTGTGCTTCACTGGATGGTTATGAGCACTCAACAGGCTGATGTGCGTGAAATGCTCAAACAGTTCTTAGTACTCTAAATATTCCCACTCCATGTGAGCTGCTATCCTCAGACAGGAAGTGGTGGAAAATGGCAGTTTGGCATTAAGGAAGCATGTGTGTCAAAAGAATGCCCATGTCCATTGTCCTTCCCTATTTTCATCTCTGATTAGACCCTGAGACTGATACTGGGGAGAGAAGCTCTGGTGAAGGATATTTCAATCATGTCAGGAGTCAGGATAGTATTTCAGGGCTTCAAGTGGAAAATGTAATATCAGTGTGAAGTGAGCCCAGGCAAGAGGGTGGGGAGGTCCATGGGACTGAGCAAACCAGAAGCACATGCATGTTCTCTAGAGGTGTCTGCTGCCTGTCACTACCCTGTGGGAGTGTGGCACTAGTGCTGCCAGACCTTCCAGTTTTTAAAATGTTTAGATTTTTATGGGACATCTTTTTGTTCATCTCAAACACTGTCTTCTTATGGCCATAGGCAAGTGATCAGTCCACGAAGATCATATGACACGGAAATGACGAGGTAGGGGGCAGATTGGAAAAAGCCATCAGAAACCAGGTGTGGTGGCTCACGCCTATAATTCCAGAGACTCAGGAGAATCGCAAGTTCAAGGCCTGCCTCAGCAACTTAGCGAGGCCCTAAACAACTTAGACTCCATCTCAAAAATAAAAAGAGCTGGGGATGTGGATCAGTGCCAAAGCATTCCCTGGGTTCAATACCCAGTAACCACCCCACCACCACCACCAAAAAAAAAAGCCACCCCCTGTCACTGGAGGGCATGTGTGTAAAATGTTACATGAAAGGTGACACAGAAATCACATCCAGGGCAGAGCTTATCAAAGTTGGGGTGGAGTGACCTTCAGTCCAAAACTCCTTCTCAGTTGTTCAAGGGACCCAAAGAGGGAAGGAATGCTTAAGCTACAGTTTTATGACTTAAGAGTTTTGTTTGCATGGTGTCTGTTCAAATGGGCTGAAGGAATGGAAATAATAAGGTTTTCTAATATTTAAAATGTTGCTAGGCACAGCAGTGCATGCCTGTAATCCCAGTGACTTGGGAGGTGCAGGCAGGAGGATCTCAAGTTCAATCCCAGCCTCAGTGACTTACCAAGGGCCTAACCAATTTAGCAAGAATGTGTCTCAGAAATAAAAAGGACTAGGGATATGACTTATGGTAAAGCACATCTGGGCTAAATCCTTGGCACCAAAATAAATAAAATAAGTCATCTGTCTTAAAAACATAACACAGCACTTATTAGAAAAAAAAATAGTCACATAACTGTTTTCATGGTTGGTTCACATGAAGCTACCTGTTTTGAGTTTTTGTTCTATTTTCCAACCCCCATGAGAAACCTATAAGCATAAGGAGATTATTTTGCTCATCTTTGCTTTGATTGAGGATAAAGCCCTCTCTGTCCAGATGATCCAAGGGTGGGAAGGAGAAATGACTGTCAATCAATAATAAACAACCATTACGAATCACTAGAGTCTATAATCGAAGCACAGCTCACCTCATCATTCCATTAGCTAAAGAGTGCTCTGGGATGTACTTAGGCTTTCAGAACAGGTGGCTTATGGGAAGTGGAGAGGAAATAATTAGATATTTTTCCTCCTGAGATCATGAGGAGGAAAAATTTGGAATGTTATAAGATCATCATAGTGTAAGAGGAACTTTATTAGGCTTCTTCAATTCAGTTATTTTGGCCCCCCAAAATTACAGATTTAGAACTCTTTCTGTCTGCTTGAAAAATGAAATGGAGACTGATTTTTTTGTTTTGTTTTGATCAGTGATAAAGTCTAAAATTGCCAATGCCTCTTGTCTGGTAACAGTTTCTTGGTGACTGAGGTTAATCATACAAGGTTAAATATGCTATCATCTGGATTTGCAATGGCTCTGCTAGGTTATTGATAACCTTTTATTTTCAGATTCTTAAGATAAAGGCTCCTTTATATAACTCTCCTGAGACTGTGAATCTTATGCTGACTTCCAAAGTCACTGTGTGAATAGGACATTAAATGTCTATGCAATTCCTCCTCTCCCTTAGTCTTCAAATTGCCTTTGGATTTTGTCAAACATGGAAAAGGATAAACATATAATTTGGGTATGTCAAAATGAACCGTGGACACCATAACAAATGTTTACTTTTCTAGATCAAATATGATGTAAAATTATGAGTCTACTGTTCTTATATGACTAGAGACTGAAAATATGCTTTGAGAAAATGGATCATCATCGTCAAGAGTCTCTAGAAATAGCAGATTAAATGATCTGAATTATGGAAATTATTGAATCCAAAATATAATAACAGGAAATACATTAACAGGAAACACATTAACTTTGAAACAGAGATTGCTATTTCCTTCATTTTATACATGAGGACACTGAGAAAAGGAGATATTCGATAGCTTGTCCAAACTCACCTACTTCATAAGTGGTGAGTCTAGATCTGAAGTCAGGTAGTCTGGTTCTAGAAGTCATGCTAAGATAAATGTGTTTAATATTTTACCAAAATAGGGTCTAAAATATGATGTAAGCAAGATCTAAAAATCGGGCTATTTTGGAAAAACTGAGAACCATTTTCTGTATGTGAACTTCTTTTTAAAAATTTTTTAAATGTGTTCTTTTTGTTACACATGACAGTGGAGTAATTTTGACATATACATGCATACATGGAGTATAACTTCCCATCCTTGTGGTTGTACATGACAGAGTTAACTAGTCATGTATTAATATATGAACATAGGAAAGTTATATGCGATTCATTCTATTGTCTTTCCTATTCCCCCCCTTCCCTTCCCTTCATTCCCCTTTGTCTAACACAATGACCTTCTATTCTTCCCTCCCCGCACCCCATTGTGTGTTAATATCTGCATATCAGAGAGAACATTTGACCTTTAGTTTTTTGAGATTGGCTTATTTCACTTAGCATGATAGTCTCCATGAACTTCTGAAGGACAAATTCAGGTAGAACATAAATGATCCTAGAAGGTAGCCCTGGAATGCCAGAAGGAGCAAGATCACTTAACACGGCATGTATGTGAGCAAATCTAACAACTCACCTGCCCTCGACTTGCAGAACATAGTGCCCAACTCATGGAGTAAAAAATAAAAGTCTGGAACATGTTACTATATGGGTTGGAAGAAAATGGAAATTAAAGTATGCTTAGATCTTGTATCACCTGAGAGGAAGTTTTTGATTGACTTGAAATTCGTTTAGTATACACATTAAAGTTTCTGGGATATCCATAGAAAGGGTAGAAATTGGATGAGGGGAAATGGAAAGAGAAGAATACATCAGTCGATTCAAATTAAAGTAAGGATGAAAAGTGTAAAATAGGCAATTCAACAGATAATTAACAATTCGTTTCTATATATCAGTGGAAAAACACTAATCATGGAAGTTCATTAGATGGATTTAAAAACAAAGCCACCATTTTGCCATGTGACATTTATAAAGACAATAGACACCAAGAAAGGTTAAAGATTTAAACATGGGAAAAATGCTCCAAGAGTGGGAAATATACAAACCGAAACAAGACTAGTATATTTAAATTAATATGAGACAAAATACAAAATAGACTTTAAGTTAAAATAGAAATGATAAAATAGAAAATGATAAAACATTTAGCCATTATGTAATCACAAGTCTCCTTACAAAAGGCAGGAAGTTATAACAATGCTAAACCTGGAGCAAACAACGGACTGACAAATCCATCATCTTAGGGGGCAGCCTTCCTCAGTAATAATTTCAAAAATCAGAAAGGGTATAAATTTAAGATTGCAATGCAAATAGGATGGTGATTGTCTTGCAACTGAGGAACATACTTTTTCAAACAGAATATCAATTAAAACAGATTATATACTAACTTCAACCAACTGCCAAGAACTTAGATCATACAGATCACAAAATCTACCACAAATCTAGGAAAACATTGTAAAAAGATAAACTAGAAAAATGGCATATGTTTGGAAAACTTAAAGCATCCCTCTACACAACATGTGTCAAGAAGAAATCACAATGGGAACATACAAATACTTAGAATTAAAACTTGTTTTGACATAATTTATACTCTTTAGAGGGAAATGCATAATTCTATTTGAAAATAATGTTTACCCAACTTAAGCATCCAAGTTAAGAAATTAAAAAGACCGTTCCCCCAATACAAAGAAAAAATTGAAGACAATACCATTTTGAACTATGAAATTCATGCGGGAGCTAAGAAGAACTAGAATAGCCTGGATTAGAAGAAATGAAAATAAAAAGTTTCAAGATTTATAAAGTGTGCTGTAGGCCCAGTTGATGAGACAAATGGAATAGAATACGGAGCCCCAAGTTGTCCTGCATGTATAAGGAAAGTGATATATGACAGAGCTCACATTATAGGTCAGTGGGAAAACAGAGCACATTCAGGACATGGTATTGAGACCATAGTATCAAAAAACATAGATCCCATCTCATCTGCAAAGAGCAGTGCCCCCCAGATCAAAAGCCTTTACTTTAAAAACTGTCCAACGTTGGACAATGTTCTGGTTTGAGAGTGTACCCAGGTGTTCATGTACTGGAGTCTTGATCCTCGGCACTGAGGTAGTAGAACCTTCAGCAGGTAGGGGCACCACCCTCAGAAGTGATTAGTGCTGGTCTCAAGGAGTGAGTTCTTCAGAGCAGGGGTTGTTACAAAGTGAAGCTACCCCATGTGTTTGGCCTTTTCTGCCCGGCTATTCCCTTTCCACTTCTCTGTCGTGTTGTGACAGACCCTGGAGCCCTCCAGGATGCTGGTACCATGTTCATGGACGTCCAGGACTGGGAGCTAAATAGACCCCGGTATCAAGTACTCAGACTCAGGTATATTGCTATAACAACACATTGCAAATGAGAGACAGTGAAGTATGTGGTCAACCGATTTTTAACCATATGATTTTACTCAGTCTAGGTTTTCAACATGACTCTCATTCATTCAGCTAATATTGTCTGTATGCCTACTATGTTCCTGCCATTGTTCTAAGCATTGGAATACAACACAGTGAATCAAAATCTCCACCCTTTTGGGGCTCACATTCCCATGGATAGCTAACATCTGTGGCACTTATGTAGCAGACAGTTTCTAAGCCTTGACATGACTTACTTAATCCTTTGAAAGAGCTATAATCTGTAAGTGGCAGAGCCAGAATCTGAAGTCAGTTTGTCAGTACCCCTGCCGCCAATCCCTGCTGTTTTATTATCTATACAGCCTCTTTAGTCCTGATACTTTGGTGAAAGGTGCTCTGTAAAATGCTTCTGCTAAACTACGTGCAATGATTCTATGAAACCCATGGTGCATAATCAATTCTAGGAATCTAAAATGGTCCTGGGGGTATACCACTCACCACTAGATGAATTTAGAGAATAGCTCCTCAAAGCATTTCCTGTGTTGTGTGGCTTTCTCAGAGAAAGGCTGCAAAGACGATATACAGTGGCCAAACAGTACTGAAGAAAGGCATTACTAAGCTGGAATTCTTACTTTGAATCTGCCCATTCTTTCCTAAAAATGCTAATATTTGTTGTTCTCAGAAATAGCCCTCCTTGTCTCAAGGCAGTGGTAGATCTGACTGGTTTCTAGACATTTGAATTTGCCAATTTCTTCAAGTGTACAATGTGGTAGTCCTCAAGGTGTGCTTCCTGAGGTGCTGAGGTAATGTTGGTACTAAAGGTGAGAAGTGAAAGTCCTGGGTTTTCGGACACAGCATTAGCTCATGAGGAGAGTATTCAAGAGCCCACATAGATTTTATTTCCAAAATCCATGATTTTCTTGCACTTCGTCAAACATAAACTGAATGGAACCATAATTGAGGGCAATTCAGTACAGCACATGCCACTAAATCGTGATGTTTTAGAGACAAAAAGACGTGAGTTGGTGCTGCCAGTGAATTTAGGCTGAGTTTTCAAGTCAGTTTGGTTCCTTTTTAAAAGACAGAATTAGTTAGAACTCCCTTGCTCATCTGGAGATAAAATCCACCTAAGGTTCTTCCACTCTTCCACATTAAGAGGTTAAAATGCTTTAAGTGGAAAAGATAAGTTTGGTAAACATCATAAATCTCTTCAAATCTTTGTTGGGTTATTCTGCAGAAAATATAGGTTGACTTTATTGACTACTGACTTTATACGTTTAAAAAGCCACCATGAAACAATACCATATCTACATTACCCAAATAAATATCCACAGAGAGGGCGCCATACCATAGTGCAGACAACCGATTTACCAGCAAAAGTAACTCTTTTTGTGGCCAAGTAGTATTCCATTGAAAATACCATTTTCTTGATTCATTCCTCTGTTGAAGGGCATCTAGGTTGATTCCATAGTTTAACTATTGTGAATTGAGCTGCTATAAACACTGATGTGGCTGTGTCACTGTAGTGTGATTCCAACTCCTTTGGGTGTAAACCAAGGAGCAGCATAACTGCGTGAAATGGTGATTCTATTCCAAGTTTTCTGAGGAATCTCCACACTGCTTTCCAGAGTAATTGCACCAATTTGCAGTCCCACCAGCAATGTATGAATGTACCTTTTCCCCACATCCTCACCAACCTTTATCGTTATTTGTATTCTTGATAATTGCCGTTCTGACTGAAGTGAGATGGAATCTGTGGTTTTAATTTGCATTTCTCTAATTGCTAGAGATATTGAACATTTTTCCATATAGTTGACCCTTTGTATTTCTTCTTCTGTGAGGTGCCTATTGAGTTTCTTTGACCATTTATTGATTAGATTATTGGTGGGGGGGTAGTGTTAAGATTTTTGAGTTCTTTATATATCCTAGATATTAATGCTCTATCTAAAGTGCAGGTGGCAAAGATTTTCTCCCATTCTGTAGGCTTTCTTCACATTGTTTCCTTTACTGTAAAAAAGCTTTTTAGTTTTATATCATCCCATTTATTGATTTAAAAATTTTAATTGTAGACGAACACAATACCTTTATTTTTTTAAGGCAGTGCTGAGGATCAAACCCAGTGCCTCAAATGTGCTAGGCAAGTGTTCTATCATGGAGTGACAACCCCAGTCACCATTTATTGATTCTTGATTTTACTTCTTGTGTTTCAGGAGTCTTGTTGAGAAATTCAGTTCCTAAGCTGACAATGATGAAGATTCGGGTCTACTTTTTATTCTAGTAGACACTGGTTTCTGGTCTCATGCCTACATCCTTGATCCACTTTGACTTTTGTGCAGGGTGAGAGATAGGGGTTCAATATCATTCTGCTACATATGGATTTCCAGTGTTATCAGCACCACTTGTTGAAGAGGTTATCTTTCCGCCACTGTGTTGATGGCACCTTTGTCTAGTGTCAGATAACTGCATTTGTGTGGGTTTGTCTCTGTGTCTTCTATACCATTGTTCTTCGTGTTTGTTTTGGTGCCAACACCATCCTGGTCTTGTTATTATATCCCTGTAGTATAATTTAAGTTCTGATATTGTGATGCCTCCTGCTTTGCTTTTCTCACGGAGGATTGTTTTGGCTATTCTGAGCCTCACATTTTTCCAAATAAATTTCATGACTGCTTTTTCTTTTTCTATGAAGAATGTCATTGGAATTTTAATAGGAATTGCATCAAATCTGTATAGCGCTTTTGGTAGTATGGTCATTTTGGCAATGATAATTTTGCCTATCCAAGGACATGGGAGATCTTTCCATCTTCTAAGGCCTTCTTCAATTTCTTTGTAGAGCTCTTTCACCTCTTTTGTTAGATTGAGTTCCCAGTTTTTTGTTGTTGTCGGTTTTGTTTTTTTGAGGCTATCATGAATGGGATAGTTTTCCTTATTTCCCTTTCAGCAGATTCATCATTGGTGTATAGGACACAATTGATTCATAGGTGTTAATTTTATATCCTGCTACTTTGTCAAATTTGAGTTCTAGAAGTTTTCTGGTACAGTTTTTTGTGGTTTTTTTTTTTTTTTTTTTTTTTTTTGTCTTCTAAATAAAGAATCAAAGACAACTTTTTAAATTTTTTTAAATGTCTGTAAGCAAACTTCTTCAGAACTCAGTGGTCAACACACTTTTCAACTGATAAACCTCTGATTCTCATTATTTCTTTTTGTTAACTGCTTTGGGACAGAAAGGTTTGAGCATATCCTATGTCTCAGTCCTCTCCAGCGCTGGACAAAATTAAATATTTTTTTTCCTGCTTTGTATTTTACTCTCCCCTAAGATTGCTGTTCTGTCACTTAAAATTTCAGAGGTGCTAGGAGGCACAGGTTATAGTTGTTCTTATAGTGTTACTTCCCTCTTTCTTTCTGAGGAGCCAGCTGAAATTTCTGTATTATAACCAGCTCTTACTATTCTGCTAAAGTTGCCTACTGGGGTATAATGTCTTCATCTTACTGCAGTGAAGTGTCAAGTAAGGACATTTTACTTTTTTGCATAATAATTCATAGATACTAAATTTTGGAACACAGAGTGCATCAATTACCATGGGGAGAAAATGTTGCCATTCTACTTCACATTATTCCAAAATAAATTCCAGACATGTGAAAACCATACTTGAAGTCTACTAAAGGATAATGTAACTTACACTTGTGATTATTGAAATACTTCTAAATGGGTCTGAATATACACATAAAAGCTGATAAATCTGTTAAGTTAAAAATAAAAACAACACCTAACTTTGGAAAGAAATACCTCAAAGGTGAGGCAGTGGGGTGGGGGGAGGGACCTACACTGAAAAAAGTATTTGAAATCAGGATTAATGGTCAGAGAATTTTTTTTTCTTTTGCAAAGAACACAAACAGGAAAATGATGAGAGGTGAACAGACCCAACACAGGAAAATTGGAACATAAATATATGAAAAATACCATTACCTAGCCATGTTAGTCATGTAGGAAATGCACACCAGTGTGGGGTCATCTCAGCTCCATTTTGTGTTACAAACAGAAAACTCCCAAACCCTGACAATGCCCAATTGTCTCAGGATATACAAAGATGAGAACCCTCACACAGCAGTGTATATGGTGAACTGGCATAACCTTAGAGAAGAATTTGGCAAATATAAAGTTGAAAATGTACGTTCCTTACCACCCGGAGGTGTGAATGTGCATGTACAATGAGGTAAGCACAAAGAAACCACATCAATGATCACGGCCATTCCCAAGAAAATCAGATGATAAACTGATCAATATGTGTCAATAAAGGCAGATCTCAATATTGTGGAATGAAAACAGCAAGCCACAAAAGTAACCACTATGACAAGATTTACATAAATTAGAAACATTAACAACTACAGTCATGTACATTATAAAAGTAAAATGTGAACTAGAGAGATGCTCACAATAGGGCTGTCTATTGGGAGGAAGAGAAGGGAATAATGTGCCTGGAAAAAGCACATTATTAACCAAATGGGGTCAACTATCACAAATACATATTTTTTTTCAAAAGATCTGATGCAAGTATCATAAAATGTCAACATTGTGTGTGACTTAACAGTCCTTTTGGTAGTTCCCCCCTGCCCCAAAAGAAAGGGTGATGTGGTTAGAGGACTGTAATACTATCATCTACAGAAGAATTATAGAATGGTAGGCTGGAAATTACTTTAGGATGATCCACTTTAATTCACTTGTTTTTATACATCAGAGAACTGCGACCCAGAGAAGTGAAGTGACGTGCCTGAAGTCAGATGGTTGGCTAGGGGCGAGGTCAGGGCTATCACCTGGAATCATCACCATTGGGTGTGTGGCATTGCAGGGAGGACTTGAGGTTAGGCTTCAAGAATGAACATGACATGAAAAATCAAGGAATGTGAGTTTTTACTATCTCCATCTATTTTCATCCCTCAACTTCAGAGGCCAGAAACTCCACCTCAGCAAGCTCTTCATTAATGTTTCAATGAATGAACCCTAAATAAATGCTGTATTCTATCTTGCAGCAAAGGAGCAGATATTTTGTAAAATACTTCTTAAATTTGGGTAAAAAAATCCTCCAAGCATTTTCATTAAAAAGTACTATAAGTCCCTCATCCCCTTAATCCAGTTTGTTAACTAAGGGCAACCAAAAATATTAATTGAAAGCTTCTGAACTAATGTTTTAAATTGCTGTTCTGAGTAGCATAAAATCTTGCATCATTCCTCTCCACCCAACCCAATTCACCAAAATAGCCTCTGTGCATATCCAGGCTGTATACACTACCCGCCCCTTGACAGTTGAACAAGAAAGACATTTGTGTAACTTTTATTACAGCTATCGTTATAGTGTTCTACTTTATTATCATTCATTGTTGTCTCACTGTGCCTAACTTAAACTTTATGTGTATGAGAAAACATAATATAATAACATGTTGCTTAAGTACCAAGATATGTTCTGAGAAATGTGAGGTGATTTTTGTCAAGTGAATGTCATGGATACAATCCTACATGGTAAAAATCAATCACCTGCCAAGCCTCTTGATGTAATAAAGAGATGTGGTAAACTTGAGATGTAGGAGACTGTTGCTGGCATAACTTTGTACCAATATAGGGTTTCATAGTAAAATTTTTGTAAGTAGGAGTAAACTCTAAAACAATGGTTAAAAGTCTAGTATAGTAAATATATCAAAAGTAACCCAAATATGTGCCACACAATTGTATGTCATACTTTTATGACAGGCAGTGCAGATCTGTTTACACCACCACAAATGTTAGATGTCACATTATGGCCTTATGATGATTATGATGTCACTATAGGTAATAAGAATTGTCCTGCTCCATTATAATCTTAAGGGACCACCATTGTACAGGTGGTCCACTGTTAACCCAAATTCCATGGTGACATCTGACCATGTATGTATTTTAACCACATATATGATGATCCACATTTTCAGATATCCACTACAAGTCTTGAAATCTATCTCTCTGCCCAATAAGGGGACCTGCTGTAGAAGCAAAAATGAAAAACAGTATCTACGAGATGAGGCTATTCTAAACATTAGTGTTATCAAGGTGAAACTATAATTTAAATGGACTGAGGGCGGTCAGTCTGAGTAACTGTAAATCACTGAGTTATTCATATAAAATCAGGTTACTTAAGCCAACAATCTTCTGGCTGAGTGCTTTTAGAGATACCATTATTTAAAAATTTATTAGAGAATAATATTTGTAGCAGTACATATTTATTAGAATAAAATTTCATTGTGGAGGTTTTGGTGTGACACAAGTATCAAAATTTCCACACAGAACTGCATTATGTCCCACACATTTATGATTTTCCTGCCTGACAGTCTTATAGATATGAATTTTTCAAAAACCTATTTATAATGATCTGAGTTTAGGGAATACCTATTTCCAACCTTAGGCTGATTACCCCTTAACCAAAATGCTTTGGGCCAGAAGTATTTCAGACTTGAGTTTCTCAAATTTTGGGAAATTCACATAGACTTTATTGACTGAGTGTCCCTAATCCAAAATGCTACCACAAAATTGGAAATTTTGAGTGCTAAAAAAAAAGAGAAAGAAAAAAAAAAAAAAAAAAAAAAAAGGACTCATGTTTCAGACCTCTTTGGACTTCTGAATTAGGACAGACAAGATGCTGCTATGAAAGATCAGTCCTGAAAATAAAGTACAAAAAGACTGGAAGCAAAAGAATGAAAACTGAATTACATAAATACTAGCTCCATTAATATTATATCATATAACCTTAGGCAAGGACCTTTGGTAGAGATAATGAGGAATGTTCCATGATAGGAGGGTTAATCCACATGAAGATATAACAATTCTTAAATCCACTTAGTAACCTAACTTCAAAATGTATAAAGAAAAGACTAACGAAAGAAAGAAAAAAGAAAAGAGAGACAACTCTATAATCATGAGACTTGGGAGATATGAAAAACATGCTCAATGAATTTGACTTAATCAACCTAACATAACACCCAATGATGACAGAATACATGTTCTTTCCATGTTGATATGCAGCATTTCTCAAAACTGATCATATATTGGATCAAAATTAATGTCTCAACTTCAAATGTCTGAAAACTATCAATATGTTTAGTGATCAAATAGAATCATGCTAGTCATTAATGTAATTAGAAAGCCTTCAAATGTTTGGAAATTAAGCAACACACACCCAGAAAATCAGAATAGAAACTAGAAAATGCTTCTAAATTAATAAAGTATACAGCCTAAAATACAGATATTAGGAGACAGGACTAGAAAACCAACAATCTAATCTAAGCGATCATCTTCTCAGGAACTTAAAATATGCACAGTCAACTAAATTCAAACAAAGGAGAAAATACTACACTTAAGAGTAGAATGAATGAAATAAAATTGAACCTGGACCTAACTTTTTAAATGTATTGAAGAATTTTTGATGGTTTTAATAATACCAACTTTTCCAAGAATGCACCTTCCATGTAAACTAAGCAAAAAGGCCTCTACTTCTGTCATGTCCTGTTTAAGAGAATCACATCATGGTATGCCCCCATTTGATTACTGCCTTGTGATTCTACACGTATGTAAAAATATCTGACAACTTCATTGTTTTTATAAGGTAGTTGTGCCTAAATGTTTGCATATTGAAATATTACAGACTTTTCCTTTTGTAGTAAGGGAATCAATCTGTATCATATAGTATGTTGAATATATCCAAACTTAGATGTGGATGCATTAACTGGGAATTTCAGAATCTTTTATTTGGGTCTGAGAGAGTTGAGACTCTGAATTCTGAGTTTTAAGATGCTTCTCAGCCTTAACATTCTGAGATTTTTCTGTAATTATTATTGCTATGAATAGCTCTAATCTGTTTTGCAACTAGTGTGCATCAAACACTACATTTGGAACAGTGTCTCATTTAAATCTAATAGCTCCCCTTAGATGGGGTAGTGGTAGTATTGTCACTGTTTATAAGAAAACAAAGATAGAAATTAAACAGTTTGTCCAAGTTTACATATCTAAGTATTGAGTCAAATAACTCTGAAAAGTAAATATACATTATTTTAGCTAGAAAAGTTAAATATTGTCTCTATACAGGAGTAAGGTTAGGCTAATGTAAGTATTTATAAGGGATCTCTGCAGCCACAGCAAGAAAGAGATGGAATGTATAAACGTAGTAGGTAATTTTTTAAAAAGTTAGGGCCAATTAGTCATTTAAATGGTAACATTTAAAAAACAACCCATGCAAAGTTCACCAAAACAATTTTTATTTCCAGTGTTTAATTTGGTATGCACACAGGCATGACACAGGTTTGGATCATTAGGTCCTCATGCAGAATTATATTCTTCTCAATAAAGAAGCCAGTTCCATCCAGGATCCACTATCTACACAACTATGTTACAACATTTATATCAAATCTGGTATCTGAAGAAAAGATACACATATAATATGTTCATTTAAGTTACGTATTTTACAGAAAGATTAAAAATTCAAGTCACACAAAACTCAAAAACTGTATTAAAAGTTTGAATATAAAACTCAGATCCACCTGGAATGACTAAAGAATGGAAGTTCTGTATCCACCTGTGTTAAAACTGGTAAATGTAATGAAATTTGTTACTGATAAAACGCATTCATTTATTCAATGTAAGTTATCTAATTTTAACAATATGGCACCCTAAAAATCAAATGTATTTTTATGATGAGGCACTTTTGTTAGTGATGAAACCAAAAGAACAAATTTGCTGCATACTAATGTCAGCGATTTTCTTCAGTAATTTGGGGTATATACTATGTAGTGAGTTGCAACAAATACCTTGTTCATTTGTATACAACTATCCAATATATTTTTAAATATATATGTGTTCTTCTGGCTGTAGTAATGCACTGTAAAGTTATTTCACAGTGCAAAATGATGAAACCAGCCCAAATGAAGGCTGCATAATAACAATTCTGGTACAAGAAAATATTTACAGAGTTACTGGAACGTGTAACAGTAGCTTTTTATTTGCTAGAGTGGACATACCCCCAGTTTAAAGACAGGGATGAAACTGTGCTTTACTCCCTGCAGTTTCAGACAGTTTATGAGGATGGGCATTAGCTGCAGAACTAGCATTTTGGCTCATGTTCTGGAAGCTTTCTCCATTTATTTGGTCAGGTGACTGTGGTGGTATGGAAAGAAGGGGCCTATTTGTTGAAGCCGAAGAACTGCCAGTGTCGGATTGAAAAGACAAGGTTGTGTCAGTTCTGGGTGATTCTGATGTGCCAGGATTTTCCAGCTGGGGGTCCCCGGTTTCTCCTCTGCTAAGGTCAGATGTACTCGTGCGTAAGCGCTCCCTGGCAAGCCAATCTGAGATTGAGAGGTCCTGGGCTGAGCATTTTGGTTTTAACCGATTCACAGCTGAAAGTTCAGATTCTCTATCCCCGCTCTGCTCATGTGTTTTCCAGAAATTTAAAACACTGATTTCAGTAGCATCTCTATGTCCTCCTAGTGTGTGTCTGCGCTTGATGTTTTTCCTTTTAGCTGTCTCAGCATTTGTTTTTTGATTCCCTACTCCAAACATATCATCTGCAGGTGCTCTGGGTCTCAGTTTTAGCCGATCTGCTATTTTCATTTCCAAGTGGGTTCTGGCTTTTCTGATTCACTTCTGGTTGGTGTTAGTAGACTCCCAGTTGACTTTCCTTTTTTCATGACATCAAACACTTTGGTTATTGAAGGTGTTTCTTTCTCACTCTTGGCATCTCCTAGACTTCCACTGTCTGACTTGAATCTTGCAGATTTTTTTCTGGATAGTGTATCACATTCGATAAGTTTGTGTGAACTAAAGAGCTGTCTCCGGCTATCTAAACTTGGTGTTAAACTTCCCTCGGTACAACTTACTTCACTTCCTTCTGAGTTCCTTCGGCTTGTCTTAGTAACCTCTTGCAGTTTTCCTCGGAAAAGCCTCTCGGAAGTCAAAGCTGTGGGGAAGACAGGAAACTCGCTCTCACTGTCTGTCTCCACAGGCCGCCCCTCACTTATCAGTTCGCTTCTTTCGTCATCAGCCTCGTCTCCCTTGCTTTCTGCCACAGATTGCACTTCAGGGCTTAGTCGACTAGAGTCGAGGCTAGTCAAGTACATAGTAGATGACGTAGTGGAATAATCTGAGGTGATGGTGCCAATATTGGCCAAAAACTCATAATGTTTAGGTTCTGGACTGGTTGATTTCTTGGTAGAAAATCTTGCCAGAGAAGCCTGGGAAGATGTGCTGAGCAAAGTGCCAGAGTCAGACCCAGTCTCTTCGAAATGGGAGGACTTTTGTGTCGGAAGTGATTTAGGGCTCTCTTTCAGTATAGTAAAGCGACTGCTAAGAGTTGGGGACCGGTTATGTCTGGAACTGTGTGGTGGGGAGGGTTCTTCAGATGGTGTGCTCTCTTTTCTTAGAGATGTCTTCTCATCTTTTGTTGTGCTGATGTCTGTCTTAGAACTGTTTTCTTTGGCAATGATGATCCTTTGTTTTCTGCCCAATGTCTCACTTTCCTTTTGGATTCTTCTTTAATGTCACTGTGGCACTGTTCCACATTTTCCTTCTTAAAAAATACATTGTCCAATTCATCTTCTGAGCTACTAGGCTGTGCTTTTTCTTTTGGCTTTTTCCTCTTGCGACTAGCAGCTGCAAAGATGGAGGACACAAGCAGTTCCCTGCTATACTGATCCTTTCCAGATCCCCAAGAACCCTGGGAAGCAACCAGAGAAAAGAGACTGTAAACATAAGAACCATACTGAGTGTAATCTTTTTTTTATACCCCCTTTTTATCTTATACCAAAGACAAATTTTTACTTAACCACCAATCCCATTTCTTGCCTGGTGGTATTTATTTGCCAATTCATAACTCAAATACAAGTCTTTCAGGAAAACTCTGTATTTAGAGGCATCTAGCTCTCCTGATTCTTAATTTTCCTGTGAATTTCATCTGGAACACAGGTTTAATAATTAAATAATGTTCTAATATAGTTGACTATAATATCCTGAAATACATCATTAAAATTTTATGGTGAATTCAGTGTTTTAATTATAGATTACATATGACAGATTCTGTATCATGTAGGCAAACTGGATTTCCACTGGTTCAGCCAGATTGAATCTTCAGGGATTTGCCTTAGGTGGGCCAGGTTAGAAATGCCTTCATTTATCTAATGGTAATGACACAAGCGGAAAATTCATATAACATAATGTCAAAGGATCTTCAATCTTTATTATGGAATAATTTTAATGTATTATTACTGGTAAAGTCATTTTCTATGTATAATAGGTCCTTTTAATAACTACTTAGTTCGAAGCAAGGGTTAATACATTCTTGTTTTAGCATACACTAATATAGGGAGGCAGGAAGGATACTGAATAACAAATCAAATTATTTCTCTCTTACAATAAAAATTTTAGAAAGGCTCAAACTGTGAAACTGAAGTCTTTTAAAAAATACCCATCACAGTCTGAATGGTTACTCATGTTTTCTCACATTCTGATGAAGACCATAGGGGATAATGGTTGTGACAGGGCTCTGAATGAGGAGACCTGATGTTCCATCCTCTAGCTGGCTGTATAGGACAAGGAACAACTGATTGATTCATTTTTAAAACATCTCAATTTCATTGTTTATGTGAGATGCAAATAGAAAATCTTAAGTGTGTCGGGACAAGTGACCTGACTTTTTTTTTTACGATTGAGAAAGTGGAAGTAGTTACAGCATTTGGACACCCACTACCTTGCAGGCACTGTAGAACAACATCATCATTAAGATGAAGAGACAGGTTAAGGAACATGTTAAAGGCAGAGATTTCAAACAAATCTTATTTCTGACAAAACTTTTGGAAGATTTTAAAAGCCTAAAGGGAATGACAATGAAATACAAGGAATGGTCCTTGACTGTATCCTATATAGAGAAATGGAAAAGAATCTTGAAATTTACATAGAAACTATACATTAGATAATAATGTATTGCAAGATTAGTATCCTGAGTATAATTATACTGCTGTTAATAGGAGGATGCCCTTGTACTTGGGAGGAACATGCTGAAATTCTTAGGGGTAGCATTATCTTGTCTACAAGTAAGTCTCAAATGACTCAGAAAAAAGTGTGTGTATGTATAACAAAATCAACAGATGAATTTAGGCAAAAGGGTATAGAAACTTGTCTATAGGTTTCAAGTTTTTAAAAATAAAAAGTTGAAGCACAAAGATGGTGAAAATCCTAAGTGATACTGATGATAAAATCAACAGATATTTTTAAGAATTATAATTTAATCATACAATTCTAGTTGCTACTGTCTCAGCAATCTAGATAGTGATTCAAAAAACTTTCTAAGAACTATACATAAGAATTTCCTACAAACTGCTCAAAAAACTCATGTAATTTGGTGTTGCTGTCAATGGAACAAAAATTATCAATTTTGTTTTTATAGTTAGTATTTTTATATAATTTTGCTGAAAAGGCAGGAATATATGCATTTTCTATAACAATGTATAATAATAACAGAAGTTCATAATATTAATGAAGTTATAAAATGATATCATGCTTGGGACTTGCTTGAAATAGTCCCAGAAGAGGAAAGTGGGTGGAGTTCAGAAGCAGCAGAATTGACAAGTGCTGGTAATTATTGAAGATGGACAATAGGTACCTCATACCATTCTCCCTAATTTTGTATGTGTTAGAAAACTTTCCAGTGTGAGAAAAAAAAGCCTAGTTGGTTATATGTTAAACTATTCTATGAGAAACTTACTCTAACTCACAATTCAGTATTAGTTTATCATAACCTAAGAACTAATTTTTCTGTTAATTAGAACTTGTTGTTCTGGCTCATCAGACTAGGACAGGGATGTATTTGTATATTAGTCATAACAATCAGTAAGTAATTCCCCCTAAAATACTCCTAAACTATATAAAATAAAAAACAATTTACCTTAGATTTTGTTGAGTCACTAGTAGCTGAATCTGTGAGAAGTTAAATAAAACATGGTCAATATTAGTCAATCTTTCCTGCTTTCAACAAACAATGCAAAACTTATGGAGAAGACAGGCACAGAACAAAATGTGAAAGCAAAACTCAAAACAATAACACAGTGGATAGTCAGAGCTCACAAAGATGCAAGCTGCACCACAGAAAGCCACCGCCATGAAAGGATGCTGTGAATTGTAGGCAGAACCAGCTCAATGATAGGAATGGCAAAGGAGCCCTGTACTAAACAAAAACAGAAACACTAATGTTTATTTTCTAAGTATTAAATCTAGCAATAAAGAAGCTTGAAGACCTTTTAAGAATTATATCATGTACCACATCCTGTATCTGGAACTGATACACAATGTAGAACTTTTAAGATTATTGGCTGTCCTAGCTACAAATTGAGACACTCATACTGGTGTATTTGTTTATTTTTGTCAGACTTGAATTTTATAAGCATATATCGTATGCTTATGGATGCAGAAGAGGCATTAGGATAACCCTGCTACCAGGTCACTTTGGTTTTTATTAGATAAGGTTGATTTTTGTGCTTCAGACCCCAGTTTCATATCAGTGCAGTCAGGGATCCTTTTGACTAGTTTGGTTAAATTGCTACCAGTTTTATAATTATCTATTAACAGATGCTATTATGGAAATGGAAAAATGGAGACCATAATTTTACTGTCTGGCAAAAACTCAGATTATACAATTATAAAGAGGGTAGAACGGGGCTAGCACTATTTAGAATAATAGAAATTTTGAAATTTTATCTTTCAGTTTCTGGGAAATTGATTTTCAAAATTAATGAGCTGAGCCCCATGCCACACCCCTTTTTAACACATGGCTAAATGCTTTATGACTTTAAGAACTGGTAGACCATACCATGCTATTTCTCCTCAGGGTCTGCTTCAGAAATAACAAGAAACAGCAGAAAAACTTTTAAGAAAGTAGTATTGTAGTATTGATCTGTTTACAATATTCTTAAGAGAAACTTTACACCACAGATCAACTGTGTTTGCATTTACAAGAATCGGGGGTTTCTGCAGACAAGGCAGCTACAGTGTGGACAACAATCCTCCTTCTTTCTACAGTTCCAGCTGTCCATCAGGGACATCACAGAATCCACTAGTGACATTACCGTGTGATAGACTCCTCCCACTTCGCCTGTTCAACATCAGTATAGATTTGCCTGTGTCAGTAAGTGCTGAAAAAACCCTTTAGGACTAAAACAAGAACTAGAGACAAAGGGAGAACATTGTATGAAACAACATGCTAGGTTAGTGCAACAGTCTGGCAGGAGAAAATTTTCATCAAAAGAGCCTATAAAAACTAATACTTAACCAAGCATTAGGGTGGCAATAGGAAACAGAAGAAAATAAAGGTCAAATAGATTGACTTTTACTGTGACATCTATAGTGACAGATAGTACACTGTATTTGAGAATGGTGTCCATTAGCAGTTTGATACAAGTAACTTGCTGCTCTTAAACAGAACTTCTAGGTCAGGTATAAGAACTACATATACAGTCTAGATCATACTTTCTGCCATCACAGCAACCACATATTCAGTAGCATATATCTGTTTTACCTTGTGATGACTATTACATGGAAACTGTGAATTAAAAAAAAAAAAAAAAAAAAAAAAAAGAAGAAGAACAAAACAGTGGTTTGCATGCTCATTTCCCTCATATTTCCGTTCTGACAAACATTACAACTCCATGCACTGTCAATGGCATTATAGTCACTGGAAGATAAGTATAATAAATCAGAAAAGGAAGATTATTTTTTTTATTAGTAGAAAGGAAAAAAAGAAAAAGAATAAAATCATAGTGAATTGTTACTCATGATTGATTTGTTCTTTCATGTTACAAGAATGTAGCTTTTAACCTAGAGCTCAATACTGCCCAGGCAAGAGTTACCTGATACATCTCCAGGGGAGACTCCTGTCCTTCCAATGTTGGTGAGTAAATGATCTATGTTTGGCACTGGCTGGGAGTCTACTGTGTTTTCCTCCTGCACTGAGGTCTATGGTTAACAAACAAAGATCTCTTCATCATCTCTTCAAAGGTACTTTAAAATTCAAATAACATTTAGTAAAAGATACATTACTGAATGGAGCACCTGTGCTTAACATTTTTACATCGGTTATACATCATTAACTGCAAAATAAGCTTCAAATGATCAGAAACTAAGGAGCTAGAGACCTGCTTCTGGAATGCAAAGCAGGCAATAGCATACAAAGCAGGAGACTGACACTGCTGTGGCATCAGGATCTTGTGTCCCAAATGAAAATAACTGAGTGCAAATGCTGCTGCATTATACTTACAAGAGGCTCTTCAGCACCCTCTTCCGTGAAAAACCAGTCATGCTAAAATTTAAAATAAAAGAGGCGAAAAGAAAAATTAAAAAACCCCCTAAACATACTTATATCTTGGAGGATAGTTTTTTGTTTTTTGTTTTTAGACAAAAAAAACAAACAAACAAATTTTGTCCTACCAAGTATCAGCTGCTCATTAGATTAAGTGGTCTTGGACATGAAGAGTGAACTTACATGCTGGATGAGGGTCTCTACGATCTTGTATTGGTCGGGCATGTGTGTGACCATATGGGTCATGTTGTCTTCTGATGTGCGCACTAGAGTTGGACCAAAAACAATTGCTAGGTTTCTTGGTTCCATCTGAAAGAATGAATGAGGGGAGAAAATTAAAATTTTTCTTTAAGAATTAGACTTACAGGTCTGGCATTTTATATGTGAAAAGTTATTTTTGAAGGGGAAAAAAATTACAAAACAATTTTTTTAACCCTTTGCAGCCCTATCACAATTCAGGACACTGCCCATCTACAGGAAACTCGAACGTTGCTGTAGTCTTCTGGATTTGCAAGTAATGGGGGGTTGATACTACTCATTTCAGTGGCGGGGGAGGGTTGATACTACTCATTTCATAATCCAACCTTACTACAACTGAATGCTACTATCTTCCAGAACATGCACAGCCACTGCACTGACCTCAATATATGCATAGTTTTCTACATTAAACAGAAATCACTCTTAGGAAAGGGAGTGGTAGCAGTGTTCCTAGGCTTCTGGTGTTCTCTCTTACTCTCCAGAAATCAACATTACTGTTTGAGAACTTTAACAAGTAATGCCACAGAATTAGAAAATCATTATTTTGCAATTTCTAATAATGTAACAATTGTTACTGAGGAAAAGGATGAATAACTATCACCAAATACAATGTGTGAATCTTGTCTAGATATTTAAATAAATAGAAACCTTTTAAAAATTAGTCAAAAACAGAACATGAATTTTTTTTCTTTATTTATTTATATGTGGTGCTGAGGATTGAACCCAGTGCCTCACGTGTGCTAGGCAAGAGCTCTACCACTGAGCTATGACCCCAGTCCCAGAACATGAATATTAATAAGAATAGTAAATTTAGTGGTTCAATAATGTGTTAAAGGGGGCAAAAAAACCTATCTGTTTAAAACAAAAGAAAATGTTATTTTTCACTGTGTACCACGTGTATATCACCTGTTCAAAAAGGTGATATGCAGGTAAAAAAGAGTAACATTTCTTGCTGGATAAAGATAAAATATGAAGAAACCTTTTTAAAATAGTGACAACTGGTATTTGTAGATTTTTTGCTTTTAAGAGTGCTCTTCAAGCTTAGAAGATGCAAAGATCTTCCATGTTCTTGGATAGGTAGAATTAATATCATCAAAATAGCCATATTACCAAAAGCGCTATACAGATTTGATGCAATTCCTATTAAAATTCCAATGACATTCTTCATAGAAAAAGAAAAAGCAGTCATGAAATTTATTTGGAAAAATGTGAGGCTCAGAATAGCCAAAACAATCCTCCGTGAGAAAAGCAAAGCAGGAGGCATCACAATATCAGAACTTAAATTATACTGCAGGGATATAATAACAAGACCAGGATGATGTTGGCACCAAAACAAACACGAAGAACAATGATATAGAAGACACAGAGACAAACCCACACAAATGCAGTTATCTGACACTAGACAAAGGTGCCATCAACATATAGTGAGGAAAGAGCCTCTTCAACAAGTGGTGCTGGGAACACTGGAGATCCATATGTAGCAGAATGATATTGAACCCCTATCTCTCACCCTGCACAAAAGTCAAAGTGGATCAAGGATATAGGCATGAGACCAGAAACCAGTGTCTACTAGAATAAAAAGTAGACCCAAATCTTCATCATGTCAGCTTAGGAACTGAATTTCTCAACAAGACTCCTAAAACACAAGAAGTAAAATCAAGAATCAATAGATGGGATGGCATCAAACTAAAATCATCTTTACTGCAAAGGAAACAAGAATGTGAAGAGAGAGCCTACAAAATGGGAGAAAATCTTTGCCACCTGCACCTCAGAGCATTAATCTCCAGGGTACATAAAGAACTAAAAAATTCTAATATAAAACATAAATAAATAATCCAATCAATAAACTGACAGGTGAACTGAACAGACACTTCACAGAAATATAATCAGCAACAAATATATGAAAAAATGTTCAACATTTCTAGCAATTAGAGTAATACAAATTAAAACTACACTGAGATTTCATCTCACTCCAATCAATGGCAATTGTTAAGAATACAAAAGTAACAATAAATGTTGGTGAGAATGTGGGGGAAAAGGTACACTCATACACTGCTGGTGGGACTGCAAATTGGTGCAACCACTCTGGAAAGCAGTATGGAGATTCCTTAGAAAACCTGGAATGGAACCACCATTTGATCCAGTTATCCTACTCCTTGGTATACATCCAAAGGACTTAAAATCAGCATACTGTAGTGATTCAACCATATCAATGTTTACAGCAGCTCAATTCACAATAGCTAAGCTATGGAACCAACCTAGGTGCCCTTTAACAGAGAAATGGATAAAAAAAAATGTGTATATACACAATGGAACATTATTCAGTCACAGAGAAAAATGAAATTATGGCATTTGTCAATAAATGGATGGAACTGGAGAATATCATGCTAAGTGAAATAAGCCAAACCCCAAAAAACAAAGGCCGAATATTCTGACATGTAGATGCTAATGTACAATAAAGAGGTGTGGTGGTGGTGGGGTGGTAGAGAATAGAAGTTCACTGGATTAGACAAAGGGGAATGAGGGGAAGGGAGTGGGAAGGGGAATAGGAAAGACAATAGAAAGAACTTGAAATAACTTTCTTATGTTCATATATGAATACATGACCAGTGTAACTCCACATCAAGTACAACCACAAGAAAGGGAAGTTATACTCCACGTATGAATAACATGTCAAAATATATTATACTATCATGTATATCTAAAAAGAACAAAAAAAAATTTTAAAAAAGGAGTGCTCTTCAGAGACTCAGTCAGGTCAATGTATTTTTAGAGTTTTTGTTGAATTCTAATTTTCTTTTTGACAATTAGGCTGAAGCAATGAGGAATATCTTTTAAACTAAAGTCGCTGAAGTTATATTTCTTTTTTTTTCTTTTTTTTAATCTGAAAACGGGATGCATTTTCCTTTTATTCATAAGTTACTACACATTGTCAACACGCCCTTTTAAAGTAAGGAGAATATGGGGGAAAACACCTTTTAAACCTCACCTTTAAATGTTTGCAACCTTTTGTTTTTTCTTAATATGCTTGGTATAATCTTTCAACGGAAGTAAAAACCAAATCTGAATACTTCAAAATCCTTTTTTTTAAAAAAATCCATAAATGAACTAAGTCATAAGACTTTAGACATACACAACCAGGTTTTTTAAGTTATTTTTTCACATATACCATCAAGATACTTCAAGTGCAATAATGGAAAGCTACAGTACTTCTTCCTGGACCAGTTCACATTCGCTCTGTGCCTTTGTCTCTTCCTCAAGAGAAATACGGACCAATCCTAAACATTAAAGTACATCTGTGCATTGTCCCTGTGCATTCTGCATAAAGTAGGAAAAAGTCAAACATGTTCTAGTGCTCAATGTAAGCATTTTAACTATTAATTATTAATTTTCCTGAAAGGTACTTAGGAGTGTGTATGTTATGTATTTAAAGTTAACCTTAGGAAAAGCACCATAACCAAAAACCCCGTAAGAACACTTTTCTCCATAAGTCCTTGGATTTAACTTCAGAAGTTGAGAAGCCACCATTGTCAACCTCCCTTTTAAAGTCACCAGGTTCATTCTTGCCTTTTCTGATGAAATGATATACTATTAAACCAAAATACTAAATCTATTACCCATGTCTAACCATTTTGGACAAAAAGAAAAATTACATTAGCTGACCAGTCTAAATATGTACTTCACATACCTTATTTTTTTCTGAATTTTCTGCTACTGTCTTCAGATGAGCCGAAAGAAACTTAAGGGTTTCGTAATGATGTTCAGGCAAATCATGGATCTGAAACATATTATTTCATGACGGATTTAAATGTTGCATTTCAGTTGTGCCTCCCAAACTAAAAAAATAATACCTACTAGTCTTTTCAATGTTTTCAGTCGATCTAGAGGATCTTCTTTACGATTGGCTTCAATAAAATCAGCATATTTATCTGATAAGAATAAGAACAAGAAAATAAATTTATCTTAAATCATTTATCTTAAACCCTGTAAAGTTTAAACACAATAAAAAGTAGAGTCCCCAAAAAATTAGGCTTTGAATTGTAAGTATCTACAAATTACATGTTAGATATGATTTTTAATCTTCCAAACCTTACCAATAGAAGAAAATCCACTGAAATGTGAGTTCCATTCATACAGTTTCTCCAGTTTTCCCCCAATAACAACTACAGTGGCCCATACAGAATTCAAATTTTTGAAAAGGTTTTTCTATTATCTGTACTTTATTATGTGTGCAAGCTTTTGATTGAAAACAATAATAAACAGTCAAATGGGAAAAATATATTTTCTGAATGGAAATGTTTTTAAAAATTCAATTTTTCACTGTATAAAGTAGAACCAAACACCATTTCCTGTTTCTTTTAACAACATATTTTTTCTGGTTCAATTAGCCTATTTTTTCTAGCAGTTGTAATGTGGACTGTTCCTCTGCTAGCTTTCATGGGAGTTAACTTACCATTTGTGAAGAGAGGTTCAGGAAGTTTTCTGAAGAAGGATTTTAGTAAACTGCTTATCACATTCAAATCTCGCCATTTCTAGGTAAGCAAAATACAAACACGGTATTTTTTTTAGACAACATCAGCAAAGGGGGGAAAACAGGTGACCAGTTATTCAAATAGAAATAAACTTACATCATCTTGTATATCAATATCAGCCATTCCCTTGTTGAGTTCTTCTTGCATACTTGAAATGGCTGCATTATTTCCAGGAACTCTATAAATACCTGTATATTCAAGACCTCTTTCTTCAACTAATTTGCAACATATGTCAACTATTAATGGAATATACTGCAAAACAAGAAATAAACATTTTATTTAACACAGCACAAAAATTTATGTTCAGGTAGTAGTTTTATATCACAGTTAAAAATACCTTTGCATCCAAAAGGAAATATGTAAATTGCCATTATATAAAAATAAAACAGAAAATATAGACATTCAGAAATTTGGAATACATCAAACCAGCAGGACATTTTTTAAAGAGTAGGAAAAGAATGAATAGGCAAAGACAGAACTAGAAGGACCCCCCCCAGGGAGGTAACGGTCTAGAAAGGAAAGGAACAATTAAGAAGGATGTGGAAGCAGTTTAGATGAATAAACAGGAATAAAGTCAAGAGAAGAAGTGTGATAGAATAGCATCAATCAACTCACAATATGCATCCTAGCACGGGAGTTGTAAACAAATACACATGTACACTTAATATTCTTAAGCAGGTCCTTATTGTCATACTTTTAAGATGCAAAAGATGGAAAGTAAATTGAAATTTGAAAATAAATTCTGATGACCTTTTCAGATACATTCTTAATGGTTAAATCATTCTATTTCAGAGTCGATACGTTAAAAAAAGTATCATATATAAAATTACTCAAGACCCACAGGTCAGAATCACTCAGGGAAACTAAGGTCTGGATGAAGAGGAAAATGTTCAACAAATGAAAGCCTGTATGCTCAGAAAGGCTGTATGCTCAGATCCTATAATCACAACTGAATGAATACTCAGGAAACCCGGCTGGCTGGTGTCTCCTACCCGATTAGTGTGAGCTGGTGGACAATCATCCAGTCTGACGCCAAATGTTCCCGTAGCAGTAGGCTTTTTTTCAAATGTCTTTCTCATAATACTTGGAATACCTTTTCTCCACGTGCCTTTGTCTTTTGGGGGACTGGTATCATCTTTTGATTGTTATTGAAAATAAAATCACATAATAAAGAGAACGGAAATAAGAGTGTTTAAATCATGATTCTAGCAATCCTTTACATTAACTGGAGTCCTGTTATATAAAACACCCTACCATTTATTTAAAATATTTGAGTCTCTTCCTAAATGGCCACTCCTTTTAACCTTCCATATAATGTAACAGACATCAATTATACTTCTTCACCCTTTTATAGTCCATACCATGATTTTCTTTCAAACAGTAAGAAAGTACAATCAATAAAACCACAGGTTTTGTTTCACAGTAGTATCACCTGCATCTTCTGAGTCATTCAAATCTGCAATGTCTCTTATGTATGTGCATATCTGCCTTCACTTTGTCTTGATTATAAAAACTGGTATCTTGGGCCTCACCTTAAAGGAAAAGGCCCTATTAGCCAACACTAGGTCTCTAGTGATCTTTGACTACCTGATCCCGGGTCGAGGTCAGTACAAATGGTACCAAAAAACATGAAAATACCTTTAAGATCCCCATTTAAACATTGTATTTGTTACAATTTACCCAAGAAAGTTAACATTGGTACCTTTGCTGAGAAGTTTCCTTTCAGACTCTTCCTTGGGAGAATGTGGGCTTTGAGTCTTTGGCTCTGATTTAGCACCAAGTAAAGTTTGCCTGATGCTGAGACTCTGGCGAGGTGTTTTTGGCAACTGATCTGCTTTGCTGCTAAAAGAAATGAACATTTTTTTAATGGTTCCTTTTTTACATACAAATTAACTGTTGGCAGGATGGGATTCTCACCTCATCAGATTGTTATATTCTTTTATTCTCCGACTAATTAAGTCCCTGTTAGTAACTCCAGTGTCCTACAGAGTAAACAGAAGGTAATATTAAAAAGTCAATACCAAGCATAAATAGGTGATCCTTATCAGTGGAGCTGTTTTAAAGACTACTCAACATCACCATGTGACAAATATTCCAAGTACCTTCTGACACTGCCAAAAGTTTTATTTTATGTATTCATACAATAATTAGAATAGTTTCAGCAAGCAACAAGATATTCAATACTTATTGATCTGTCACTCTAAATAAATGACAGGGCAACAGATGTCAGTTTCTTTAATACTTTGTAGATGGATACAATATCCTTATTTTATTTACTTTTTTTAATGTGGTGCTAAGGATCAAACAAGCTCTCTACCACCGAGCTCCAGCCCCAGCCCAGTTTCTTTAATACTTAAATGATGAGCACTTAATACTATTGGATAGAAGATGGAAAAATACTGCCAGAATTTATTAATTATTTGTAGTAACAGAGAGATTGAAGGTCAGTTAGTATCAGAAGGGGCAGATTATCAAGAATTTATTCATTTTTTTTAAACCTCAGCAGGTTAATGTTTATAATATGATAAATTCAAAGGGGAACATAAGTTTTTTCCTAGTGATTCCAATTATATGTTGATGTGTGTCCTCAATTTTTTAACTTGTCTTATTTTGCTTATAATGAAAAACAGTTTACAAAGAATTTTGATTGTTTTGTTCCAAAGTTTTCAATGGACATTTCCATTGGATCAGATGATTAAGATCTAGAATAAGATTGCCTTATTTTAAATCCTAACTCTGACATTAAACTTATGAACCTGGGGAAATTACTTAATCTCTATTTGCCAGTTTACTTGCTTATAATCCATATGGTTGCTAAGATTAATTCATGGAAAATCTTTAAAACAATGTCTGCCATGGTATATGTTCAGCAAATCATTTTTTTAATGCATAAAACTGGGGGGAAATATCCGTGTTTTAAGATTGGATGATGATAATGACTGACATTAAATGTTTATTAACTGCCAGGCATTATGTTACATTCTTCATGAGCAGTATCTCATTCAATCCTCAAAACAGCTGTTTCACAGATGAAATCATCTGAAGGAATTTTAATGATACTATGTCTAACAGACAAATGACACACAGCAATATTTAGTAAATGGGAACTCCTTTAAACCATTACTTAAAGCTGAAATCTACATCTGTGATCTTATTCTCCCTGTTTCTTTTACAAAATTCAGATCCAATATTGTCTACAGTGAGTGGTGGCAGAACAAAGGTTGTGTTGATAAAGATCTGGTGTTAATTTTTAATCACAATCAAGGTGGGAAAAAACTAGCAGAAGAAGAAGAAACTGGCGCTTTTCTTCATGGTGTAAGTTTTCATAATTTGAATTATATACAATGAAAATGATTAAATTGTAGAACATAATTTGTATGGCTTTACAAGGAACATACTTCTGAATAATGTGAGCAAAAGAAAAGAAACTGGTGTGTGCTTTTTTGGGTCATAACAGGCACAAAAAGTAAGACAAAATGTAGGAGGAAAATTGAAGAAAACTGGGGGAAAAAAAGGTAGTACTCTTGAGCAAAAGTTTGATTTCATTATCACTGGGTTTTTTCCCCATAGTTTATAGCTATATGTAAACATATCTTTAAAACTACCTTTCCTATTAAAATCTGCTGTAAACTCTCAGAAACTTTATTTCTCATGAAAAAGAAAAGCTGACTTATAATTTTTGATGGTGTACATTTTCTTAGGAACCAACTACTATACTACACTAGGCTATATTTTTGCCTATATAATTCAATTAACAAAAATCAGGCCAGTATCTCTGCCTTTACATAGTAATTCCTGCCCACCCACTCCAACCCACCCCAGTACAGGGGATTAAAACCAGGGGCACTCAACCAGTGAACTACATCCCCAGCCCTTTTTTAAATTTTGAAACGGGGTCTTGCTAAATTGCTGAGGCTGGCCTTGAATTTGTGATCCTCTTGCCTAGACCTCCTGAATCATTGTGACTGCAGGTGTGTGCCTCTGTTATGTTAAGTAGTTTTATACTAACCTAAGCCCACAATAATTCTGTTTTTGAAATCAGGAAACAGATCCAGAAAAATCTGGACATAAAGGTTCAACTGACCCTCTCTATCCCCAAGTCCCTCATCTGAAATAGACTTTTTTTCTTATTCCCTTAACAATACAGTGTAACAACCATTTGCTTAGCATTCACATTACAGGTAGAGATTTAAAGTACACAGAAGCATGTTCGTAGGGTCTTGAGCATCTGCAGATTTGGGTAGCCAGGGACAGTCCTAGAATCAATCCTCACATATAGCAAGGGATAACTAGAATGATCAGGACTAGAAACAAAGGTATCCTATCTGTGGTTTATTGCTTCTGAGAAGGTCTGCAAAGTATGAATAGTCTATGTTTCTAGTTCAGTAAGGGTGATTTTTAAATAAGTTAAAATAATCTAAAAAGGCACACTTGGGTTTTCTTTTGATTGGTCATTTTTAAGAGAAAATAGCACATGATAATGTTTTGTAAAAATGTATCAGATTCTTTCAGTCATCTTTTAAACACGTACCTCTTCGTTTAGGTTGCTACTTTCCTGGATAGTCTTGATCCACGCTAACATATCATCTCTGTCTTCTGCCTGAAATAGGCATTCACAATCGGATGTGGTAAGTCGAAACACATTTTTCCTCTTGGTCTCACTGTAAGAGATGTCTATCAGGCAAGCATTAACACTGATGGGTTGCTCTTCATCAGAAGGAGGCATCTGCTCTCTCTTATCTTTGTACAAGTACAGTGAATGGCCCCGAAGTACAACATACATCTGTTTCCAAGGCCGAATACTTCCACCAACTCTCTGGAAAACACAAATCGTTCCATGAATACACAACACATGGCTAAATCTTTGTGACAGGATAAACATATCGAACGACACCTTTAACATGTACATACAGACACAAGCACACACCTAGTGTGGCAGGTGTCTGATTTACTTTAATATATGTTTTGTTAGGAAAGGAAGGATAAAAAAGTGGAGTGTAAACCCCTCAGGCAACGTATTCATATCAAAATCAAGGATAAGTGAAATCCCAACTTTAGTTGGGAAGATAAAATGAAAAAAGAAATGAAAGTTTTGTAAAATATATTTAAAAATTAATCAGAAAAATCTCTGGATAAAAGTGGGACTTAAAACAAGTCTTAGCTTGAAAATGATACACACTGCAGAAGGAGTCCCCAAAACAACACGTACAAATGATGAATTAAGTTACCAAAGTTGATCAACTTTATTTGGTAAAGCAAAAATATCCATATCCAAAGTAGGTCCTCTTAAAAATTTTAAATTCTTGCAGTATTAAAATATTCTCATAAATAAGCTGATCAAATATTATAGGAAATTGTTATGGCAAACTTTTATTATATTTGGAGTCTACCTGATGAAGCATATAACCTAATATTTGTAAAATAAAATGAAACAAGAAAATTATAAAAAAGCAGAGTTCCTTCTTACTTTTACCTTAGCAAAATATAAGAGTATATTGTCTACCAATTGTCAATACATAGACTAAAAAATAATAAAATCAGTGATCAGAATCTTCTTAAGTCATCTTTCTTTTATGTAGGAGATATTTTTTCCTCTTTAATCTGGACATCTTTTCATTTTACACACACACAGTATGCTTTGTCAGGGCCTGCATTTCTGACATTTACAGGAGCTGAGTAAATGCACTACCTTGCCCTTATCAGTGACAAGTGGTCGAAAATGGAGCCACCCTTCCTTTGCAGCATCACTGAAAACCTCTGAGGAAGAATCCTTTCTGGATCCAGAGTCTTCTGAAGACTTTTGACTGTCTGTGATCTACAGAAAAGGCCAAGAAAACATAGTCAAATGTCAGCTTTTTCATTTATAAATATTTGCATATTTGAAGTTGCTTTGCCAAAAGTCTTATGTTCCAAGTGAAGAGTTAGCTATTTTTGGAAAATCCTAACTTTCTAATCACATAAGAAAAATTTCTAGTCTTGTTTTAAAAATATTATTAAAGTCATCTGAAGGAATTTTAAAATACAGATTTTTCCTGCTCTCATGAATTTGTATTTTAGCAGGAAAAAAAATGACTGTTTGAGATTTGTGTCAACTGGAGAATGAAAATAGCAAGATGCAATAATCAAAGGACTGAGTAGCAACTCTAAGTTGGTGGTGCTGAGGCAAGATCTCTCTGAAGAAGTAACATTTAGTTGACATCTGGAGGAAAAAAGAGCCAGTCATAAAGGGTAAGAGGGATAAAAATTTCAGGGAAAATGTATGTTCATCATTATCATTTTAAATATCCACTGTTCAATGTGAGTTACCAGATGTTTTGGTTTAGGTTCCTTAGGCTATGGTAGGATGAGTAAAGGGAAGCTGTTAAAAAGTGATGAATCAGAGAGTAACGTGTTCACATAGTTCAAAGATTAAACTGAATGCTATATGAGAATGGATTCTAAAAGGGCAAGATGAAAAGATGAGTTATTGTAGGAATCCAAGTAACAAACAAGTGGTTTAGATAAGTGAAAAGAGGAAGGTATGCAAAGATTGAGGGTATGTTTTAGAGAATGAATAGAATTAGGGCTGGGGATATAGCTCAGTTGGAAGAGTGCTTGCCTTGCAAGCACAAGGCCCTGGGTTCAATCCCCAGCACTGCACCAAAAAAAAAAAAAAAAAAAAAAGAATTAATGTGGGGGAGAGTGAGGATAGAAGAAACAAGACTAATTTCTAGAATGTGGCTTGAGCAATGGTGAATAAAAGTAAATTTAGTGAGATGGGGAAAACTAAGTGATAAACCAGTCTGAGGAAATCAAGATACATTGCTCATGTAAAGCTTGAATTGTTTATTAAAAGTCTCAATGAAGCTGTCATATAGTGATTAGCTTATATAAGCTGCAGTTTGGGGGAAAGGTCAGGGCAACACAAACACTGGGAGACCTCTGTGTAAGATCATCGGGAAATCAGGGTACATAAAGAATGGGTAAGAACAAGTTCTAGGTACTCCAACACTTTACATATTAGGCAGGAACAGAACTGCCAGCAAAGTAGACTTAAGAGATAAAAGGAAAGCAGAAAAGATGCTAAAATGGAATCCAGCACGTGGAAATATTTCAAGGAAGGATTGGGAAGTTGTGTTGGATAATACTGAAAGGTCAAGTAAATTAAAAAGCAAGTAATCAGGGGCTGGAGTTGTAGCTCTGTGATAAAGAGCTTATCTAGCACGTGTGAGGCACGGGGTTTGATCCTCAGCACCACATATCAATCAATAAAGGATTGTGTCCATTTACAACTAAAAATTTAAAAAATGTTTTTAAAAATTTGGGGCTGGGGCTGTAGCTCAATGGCAGAGCACTTGCCTAGCATGTATGAGGCACTGGGTTTGATCCTTAGCATCATGTTAAAAATAAACAAAGGCAGTCTGTCCATCTATAACTACAAAAAAAACCAAAATAAAAAAACCAAACAGTAATCATTAGTTTTGGAACCTGATTGTCTCTGGCAACCTCGGCATGAATGGTGTCATTCTCGTGTGTGGACTGAGAAGCACAGAATAGACAATCTTTTCAAGGAGATCAGTATAAAAAATAGAGGTGAAAGCAGGAGTACTACCTAGAGGGGGCAGTGGCTTCCAGGAAGGTTTCTGTTTAATGTAGGGAATAGAACATAACTGTTATACAAGGGTGAATGAGCCACTAGAAAGACAATGCTTCTGCAGAGGACAAAGGGGCATGAGTGAGTGGTGACCCAATCCAAAGGGCTGTGGGTACTGGTTTTCCACAGGACATTTCAAGTAAAAAGATGGTTGAGATAAGGAAGGCAGAGAGTGTGGGCATTAATGCAAGCTGACAGATATTTTTGGAGATGGTAAGGAAGGAATGTCTCATCATTTCTATTTTTTCAATGAAGCATGAGGGAAGGTTACAGAAGAAAGGATAGAGGTGGGCTGAAGGGAGAGGGTGGAGGGAAGTCATGAAATAATTCTAAGGATAGAAAAATAAAAACACAACAAAATACAGAAGGATTGCTAAGTTAGATTTGTGGCCATGAATTAAGAAAAATAAGCAGTGGATGAATATGTGTGGAAATTAGAAATGTTCATAATATTTTCCAAAATGCAACTGACAGTCACAGAAAAAAAGGTTATGACATTTAAATATTAAATATCCAATGGATAACAGAGAGACTTTTTATGAAGAGTAAACTAAAGTAAACATTTATTTGCTTGATGTTTTAAAAATATTGAATACTAACCTTGATACCCTTCAGGCTAGATACATGCTTAAAGGATCTGTTGGAAAAGAAGTGTACTTGCAATTAGTACAAAAAATAACTTTATGTAAGAATCTAAACATTGCACATAACCTTTCATTAAAGAACTGACATTTCATCATTACCATGTTAAAAGTTCACTATTCAATGTAAGTGAAAAAAACAGATAATTTTATAAATACTTAAATTTCCAATGACAGAAACTTTCTTAGCTGATCTGGCAAAGAGTTTTAAAACTGTTTCTGTGTGAAGTGTGTGATTTTCTTATCTAAGATCAAAGAAAAAACTATTCAGGCTAAACGCTGGTCTTTGTTATTAGGTGACCATGGCTATAAAGCTAGGGTAAGGATTCCCATGATACTAATTATGCTCTGTAAGTAGCTGGTATTAGCCGTCAGTTAGAGAGAGTGGTACACCTCTACACATGGAATTGGTAGGTATCCTGACCTGTAAATGCAGCAGCCAGAGCACTACCAGGTTGTTCTGGCCCAGCACTACCCTCTAGTCACATTGTGAGTGTTTTCAAGAAGGTGAATGACAAATGTTGTCTGCAAAAAGGCTTAAGGCTTTAGGAGACAGATCTATATTAAAGTATTCAAAATAACTTTTCAAAATTCATTTACAGAACTCAAAATTTTAAGATAACTAAAAATCTTTTTAAGGCTAAAAATGTCACTGACCTCTCCTGTCAGAAACCATACCAATGAACAAGGTAATCAGGTGGTTATATAATCTTGAACAGTACAGGGAGATAATACCTTCTAAAGTGAAGTGTACAAAGAAGGGTGGCTAAATGCAGTGAAGTAAAAAATGGATACAGAGGGGACACCATTTGTTACATATCTCAAAACTGTAGTTCACTGAGAGATCAAAACCAATATCCCCTTGTTTGGAACAATGAGAAACAGGGGCTAGGGTCAGTGACAGAAATTTTAAGATACGAGGAAAAAAAAATGAGGAAACAAAATCCTGTCATCTTTGCAGGAAGCAGTGAACAGCTAGTGTAGGACAATGGAGAATGAAAATGTGGCAGTTACTGACATTTTTTTAGTGAGGGGAAACTAAAGGTTAAAATAGCTCCCAAATCCATCCTGGGATCATTAGAAAAATTTCTGCTGGGCTCGTAACACTGTGCCCTGGCCATACCTCACCACAAACCTCCCACCAGTGGCTTGTCTAACATTATAATGAAATAAAAATCTAATGGATACTTCAGAGTATCTTATACAAAGATAATAAAAAAGAAAGACTGTATCACAAAAGAGGTCAATATTACCTAAATTAAGTATGTCAATAAAATATCCATAAGAATCTAAGAACTAGAAAAGCTGATTTATAAAAAATTCAGAATTTCAAAAAAGCATAAATAATGGGTAAGAGCCTACCAAATAAGAGAAACATAAAACTATTATAATTAATAGAATCTAGTATATACAACCAGACAGATAATCAATTGAAGGAGCCCCAAATAAAAGAAGATACAAATAATTTAGTGTATAATAAAGACGATGTATCAGTGGGAAAAGGATGATAGTCAACAGATGCTTTTGGGACAACTGAAAGAAACTGGAAAATACAAAGTTGGCACTATCTCAAATCAAAGTTGTAAATATACAAAAAAGAAAAACATAAGTACACATCGCAGGATTTTATAATTCTGGAGTTAAGATGGACTTTTTCAGCATGACTCAAAATCCAAAACCACAAAAACATTCCCTAAGTTTAACCACAGTGTTTAAAAAAAAAAAAAAAAAAGCCAAATTAAAAAAATCTGAATTGGGAAGAGACTTATAATGCTTATTACTGGAAAAGTTATTTTTTTTTAATATACTAAGGGTTTGTAGAAATCAGTAAGAAAAACCAGTAGAAAAAGGGCACAAGATATGAAAAAGCAGTTCATGAAAAATGTCAAATATATGATGTTCAATTGATATCTCAAAGTAAAACTATGATACCATAAGATCTATTTTTAAAATAAAAAATAATATACTGCATTGGTGAGAGTAATGGAGACTTCTGTACATAGTTGGTTGGAATACGATTTGACACAATCTTTATGAAGAGCAACTAACAACAGATATTAGAGTAAAAAAATAAATACACATCCCTTGATGCAACAATCCTAGTGACACTTATACTCACACATGCTAAATTAACTGTAGAAAATATAGCCAATGAAGTATTGTTGTAGCATAAGATTTAGTAAGATCTACAATATGAATTAAATATATTCAACAGAAATTTAAGCAATTATGAAAAAGAATGTGGCACGAATATGTGAACGGAAGGATCTCCTAATCATGCACACCAACTACCGTTTGTATATCAAAATAATTAGAACACAAACACATATAAGTGTGTGTAAGTGATTTTACACATAGAATAGCTCTAGAATTATACACAAGAAAATAGAGTTATGTCTGAGTGGTACTGAGAGGTTGCAGGTATGGGTAGGAGGAGTGTTGGTGTGTGTGTATATACATACCATGTTTGTATATTACTGATTTAAAAATTTTTTTTAAAAATCCAATTGAATACATTAGACAACTTTGATTTCATTTTTTATTTGCCTTTCTAATGATGAAGTTAGAAAACATAAGGCAATCTTAAATTCCGTATCTATATGCCAAACTTATACTGAACACCCGCCCATATACAAATATTTAAAATAGTACACACAAGACTTACAATTTTGCATCTTCTCTATAATCATCCAGACCCTCATCGTATGATTTTGATCTTTCTGTCTTTGAGTTGGGCTGGGCATCCAGGCTAGGAGGTCCAACAGATTCTGTAATTAGAATCCAACATTCAGGCATTTTCAAGTGGTTTCCAGATTCTTTTAATGGTGAAAAGATCAGTTTGTCATATTATTCTGAGATATAATTTGTATAACCAATCTTAAATGTACCTTGGTCATGGGAGAGCTGACGTCGAATTAAAGGAGCTGAAGTTGTGAGACTGGGAGGAACTGTTGCTATGGAGGGGACTTGAGAGGTAGAGGCAGAGATAACAGCAGAAGCAGGGATATGGGCAATGTCATGATCAATGCTAGGGCTAGTTGGTTCATCTATAAGAAATAGGAAGATAAACATTGGAAAAATTAAAAACCCAAATGTATTAATAATACAACTAATAGCCAATAATCATTACTAAAAGAGCCAGATAAATATTTTAATACTTAACCAACAACAAGCCAACAAATGATATATTTGATCTTCTAAAAATATACTTACACAGTTTTTTATTCTAGTCATTCCGAATAAATTTCAGAATATGGCATAACAAATTAAATGAGTTGTCTTGTCTACCAGGTGATAATCAAGGTACCAAAGATTATAGGTATTCAGAACCTAAACTTATCAAAGCAGATCAATAATCATACAGCAAAAAACTAAAAAAAAAACAAAAAAACCCAAAAAACCTAAAAAACTACTTTTCAAATTTTAAACGCATTATAGTTATCAATTCAGGAAGCTAAGCAAGGCAATTTGGATAAGGTCTACCTTTCAAAGTTCAGTTTCTCACATGTTCCCTCTCCACCACATTCCCACACAAATCTATCTTTAATTTTTGTAGAAAAACAAAAAAGCTCAGTCTGTAGTTGTCAGAAGTTGTGCATTACCAGGGCCACTGCTAGTCTAATTGGTACCTTTGTGTAAATCACAAAAAAGCACCCTCTTTCCCTGGTAGATGTTGGTTTTGGCCTTCCCCATTTGCCTTCTTGAGCAGATACCCTTGTACCCTTATAGAAAAATGAGTATTTTCTAGGCACGATGAATTTTAAGTTTCCCAAAGTCAGTCTCTATCATATACAAATTCACATGCATGCATAATAGCCAACATATAGCCAACTGACTAGTTAATAGCACCATTATAAATATTTTGTATTATTACTTCCTATAATAGTGGTGAAATTATAAGAAGTACTCTTTCACAGACAAAGACGGAGACAGATTAAATAACTTGTGTAAAGTTGCAAAACTCTGGGATGGAATTTGAACTCAATCTGATACCTGAGAGGTCCTGCTCTGTTCGGCTTTCGTTTGGTGAACATTCAAAAGCTTAATCAAAATTTCTCTTGTAAAAACATTAGTGGTGTAAATTCTAATATTTTAGGCCAAGAGAATGTAATTTAATAGAATGTTGAAACTATAATCTTTAAAATTAAATGTCTTATTATACCCTTTATATTATAATGATAAAACAGGTTTTGATTCCTTGATTCAGAAGATCAAGTTATTAATTCTGACTGAATTCTAAGAATCCTGTATCATCTTAATGATCAGCAGTATTCCAATAAGGAGGGTTCATGCTTATAAAAGTATAACATTTGAATTTCACGACTAAATCAGTAAATTCTGAATATCTTATGATTGTTTCTGGTTTTACAATTTTTATTAAAGCACCTCTACATTTTAGCAAAAGAAAACATTTGAAAATCTACAAGTCACTTCTACTAAGTATATGACAGTTTATTATGACAGAATTCAATAATTCCACCTAAAATGAAGGAGCTACATGAAGTTTTTAAACTAATTCAGTGAAGATAAAAATTTATTATTAAAACTTACAGCATTTAAAACTATCATTAGGATTTAAATTATCAAAAATTTAACAAATTTTGGGCTGATATAGCTCAGATGGTAGAGGGCTTGCCTTGCATGCATAAGGCCCTGGGTTCAATCTCCAGTAACACACACACACACAAAAAAAAAATTTACAAATTTCTTTATATGAAACAGAGATACAGTAAGTGGATTTTATGGACTCTGTTGTTCGCAATTCTACAATGAGTCATAAATACTGAAATGAATAGGAAAATACCATTTTCTAGAAACTACCTGGCTTATACAGTGTAACTGTATTAACAGTGTTAAGAGATTTTTGTGGTAAAAACATTCAATTCACAGAATAGTTCATATAGATCAAATGAACAAATTAATAAGGAGAAAAAGATATAAAAACCTATTTTTAAAAGAACTGAGAAGATACTCCTGTAAGATAACATTTCTCAAAGCCAAAAAACTATCCCTGGGCAAATGTGGTCATCATATCTGTTAAAGGTTGCCTATGAGATGCTGTGAAATAAATCTTTTAGGAGAATAATTATATGCCTTGTTAAAATAATTTTTAAGTATATATTATTTAAAATAAAACATGGAGTGAAATTAAATTGTACATGGATTAGACATTAAAAAAAGTTCAGGGGGCTGGGGAGATAGCTCAGTTGGTAGAGTGCCTGCCTCACAAGCACAAGGCCCTGAGTTCGATCCACAGCACCGCCAAAAAAAAAAAAAAAATTCAAAGGCAAGCTTTGTTTTCTTTTAAATGAGTCTGGATTTGCTGGTGGGACTCATTCAACCTCTTTTGACTTACTACATTTTGGAGGATATTGTTTGAAACTGACAAATGGTTGTACATATTTATAGAGTACAACTGATGCTTTAATACATATATACAGGGCTGGGGACATAGCTCAGTCAGTAAAGTGCTTGCCTTGCAAGCACAGGGCCCTGGGTTCAATCCCCAGAACCGCAAAAAAAAAAAAAAAAAAAAAAAAAAAAAAAAAAAAAAATACATATATACATTGCGTAATGATCAAATTGGCGTGGTTATCCATCATAAGCATTTATCATCTGAGGTGAGTATATTAAGAAACCTCTCTCCTAGATATTTTGAAACATTATAGTCACTCTACAATGCAATAGAACACTGGAAGTTATTCTCTTTGAAACTGACCAAATTATGTCATGTATAATTGTTACACATCAATAAAAATTAATTTTAAAAAATTATTTCTTCTACTTGAAACTTTGTGCCCACTGAAATTTTCCCCCTTCCTTTTCTCCTCCCTTCATCACTCCCTGGTCTCTGGTAACCATTATTTTACTCTCTACTTTGATAAGGTCAACTTTTTCATATTTTATATGAGTGAGATCCTATGGCATGTCTTTGTGCATCCAATGTATATTTCACCCCAATTTAGGACGGCAATTATCAAAAAGACAACAAATAACAAATGCTATCAAGGCTGTGGAGAAAGGGGAACTCTTTTTTTTTTGGCGGTGCTGGGGATCGAACCCAGGGCCTCATGCTTGCAAGGCAAGAACTCTACCGACTGAGCTATCTCCCCAGCCCCAGAAAGGGGAACTCTTGACAGGAATATAAATGTAGCACAACCATTATGGAGAACAGTATGGAAGTTCCTCAAAGATCTAAAAATAGAATTACATATGATCCAGCAATCCCAGTGGTGGGCATATATCTAAAGGAAATGAAAAAATTGTATCGGAAGGGTAACTGCAAAGCCCATGTTTATTGCAGCACTATTCACAACAGCCAAGATTTAGAATCAACCTAAATGCTAACAATGATGAATGGATAAAGAAAACCTGATGTATATACTCAATGGAACACTATTCATTTGTAGAAAAGGATGAAATACTGTTATTTGTCAGTTAAGAAAATAGTTGTTCAAATGAAAAACGAAACTACTGGGTTGTCACATTTTCAATTTCTAGATTTTTAAATAATCAAACTTATAGTACATAAATGTCTTTTGCATATTTTAGTTTAAATGTCTTAATGTAGTAAATGACATCTAAAATGAAGATGACTGATTATTTTCAGAATATTTATATTGACAATATTTTAGGGCTAATAACTTGCTATCGTCGAGCACTATTATCAATCTTTCATGTTAAACTGAATAATATAATCAAAGAACTGGGTTAAGAAATGAAGCCTTAATTCACTTTTTTCTCTAAAAATCCCACAGCTCTTCATAACAAACAGAAGACTGAGGATATTGAAGTTGTTATATACTTTTTAAAAAAACTCAGTGTCATCAGTTTCTTTCTTTCTTTTTTTTTTTTTTTTTGCATTGCTGGGAATTGAACCCAGGGCCTTGAGCTTGCAAGGCAGGTACTCTACAAACTGAGCCTCCTCATCACTATTTCTTAACCTGTAAAAAGTATAAGACTTATGTTCAAAAATTTTGTCTTTTGAAAAACAGTGTTTTTCACTATATCACATAAATCAATATGGATTTTTTTCCAAATAGAAACTATTGAGTTATTATGTTTATATTTATTATTTATATCTGATTAAGAAATTTTTACTATGGTTTTTTAAATCGAATATTCTAGAAGGATAGCTCAGATTTCACAAAGCAAGAAAAACAAATGTACAAAAATTAAGCAAACATTGTGAAATTTTATGTATAACTATTAAGAGTTATCAAATACCAAACATTTTTAAAAAATACAAAAATTCAAAACAGATTAAAGACTTTAATATTTGACATGAGACTATTAGAAGAAAACACAGAGGAAAACACTCCAGAGAGAACTAAAGCAAAAATAGACAAAAAGAATTATTATAACAAGCCTAAAAGTTTCTGCAGAGCAAAGGAAACAAAGTAAAAAGTCAATCCACAGAATGAAAGAAAGTACTTGCAAGCTATACATTTGACAAGGTGTTAATACCCAAAATATATCTGGAATGCAATAGCAAAAAACCACCTGATTAAAAAATGACATATTTCTTAAAAGAAGACATATAAATTGCCAGTTGATTTATGAAACAATACGCAACATCACCAATTATAAGAAAAATGCAAATCAAAAACACAATAAAATACCAATTTACTCGAGTTAGAATGGCTATTATCAAAAAGAAAAAACACAAGTGTTGGTGAGGAAGGCGCAAAGTACCTTTTCACACTCTTGGTGGTGAATGTAAATTAGTATAGCCATTATGCAAAATGATGTGGAGGCTCAAAATATAAAAAATAGAACTACCATATGATCCTGCTTTCCCACTACCGGGTATATATCCAAAGGTAAGGAAATCAGTATATAAAACAGACATCTGCACTCCTACATTTATTAAATAGTGCTACATTTATTGTAGCACTATTCACAGTAGCCAAAATATGGAATCAATTTAAGTGTCCATCATTGAACCAGTGGATAAAGAAAACGTGGTATATGCACACAATAGAATACTATGCCTCCTAAAAAAGGATGAAATTCTATAATTTGTAATAACATGGGCAAGCTTGGGAGGACACCGTGTTAAATGAAACCATTTAAGAACCCAAAAGACAAATACCATCTGAACGAACTCGCATGTGGAATCTAAAAAAGTTGATCTCATAAAAGTAGACAGTAGAACAATGGTTACCAGAGGCAAGAGAAGGTAGAAGGTACATATGGATAAGGACAGATAGGTCAACAGGTACCAAGTTATAGTTAGATAAGAGAAATAAGGGTAACTATGCCTAGTAATAATAAATTATGTATTTCAAAATATCTAGCTGTTTTTGAATGAATTTATAACAAAATGATAAATGGATGAGATGGATATGCTATTTTGACCATTACACAAGGTATACATGTATCAAAACATCACACTGTACCACCAAATAAGTACAATTAGTGTCAATTAAAAGTAAAGAAGACGAACAAAAGCATGAAATGCAGCTTGTTTCTAGCTTCCTTTGAGAAATATGCATCTCTCCTCATAACACCCAGTGTCCAATGCAGCAGGTTGGAACACAAAGGAAAAAGACCCTTCTAACATGAGCTGAGGTAGGAGGACTGTTTCTCACAGATGAATAATCACTCTAGAAAGAAGTACATAATCAATGTAGTTTAAATTTCATAATTATAGTTGAGAATAATTTTATATAATTCAGTGAAATTATAAAAACTTAGCATAGACTGTGACAGAATAATCAGTTTCTTGATGTAATTTTGTTTTCTACTTGACCCCTCCTAAGAGGTAATCCTACTTCCTCCCCAAATTACATCACAAAAATTTAATGTATATTAATATTACAATATTAGTTTTTATGTCAATAAAACTATATATTATAAAAGGAGGCATAAATCTATATAAATTGGAAGAAATTATGACTTAAAAATTATATATGTGTTCCAAAATAGTTAAAGCTTGTATGTTTGTGTATCTCTGTGTGCATGTTTATCTTTTTTACTAAAAATATGGAAACTGAATAACTGGTTTTGTTCCAACTCCTGCCATAAAGGACACTCACTGCAAATGTCCTGAAAAATCAATCTGTATCTCCTATACCTGTTTAAAATCTTTGGAATTTTTTCTTGTCCTTAAAGGGAAAGGAGAATAAATGCCACTAATAAATTTGTCTTAAATGTCATAAATATTCTTGGTTTTTGCCTTCCCACGTATATGTTCAGTTTAAGTCAAATGACGTGAACAACAGGTATATAAAGACAGCATCTCTTTGTGTTGCCCAAGCTGGCTGGCCTCCATCTTCTAGTGGGCTCAGTTGATTTCCCTACCTCAGCCTCCTGAGCACAATATTTACTACTCTAAAGTCATCTGATTTTAACATTCTTATTATGTAGAAAGAAAATATATATTATCCTGATAAGATCTCACAAGCCCATGAAATACAGTCACAGGTGGTAGGTATTTTTAAAAAGTCATAGAACAATCGTTAGTCCTCAGCTGCTTTCTATAAAGTATCTATTCTAGATGCTATAATTAAGTTCCATCTATAACAAGATTCAAGATTCTACTATTCACTGAGGTTGGCTCTGAAGATGTAGATATGAACACGCGTACAATTTTGGTTAAGATCCCCCACAGTGTTTACAACTTGAATACATCATATTTATAAAAATTCTAAGTTATGTGGAAACTTTTAAAGTTGATTTGGATAGTGTCGCCTGTTACTCTAATAGTTCAATAGACTGAAGTTTCTCTAGAAAAGAAAAACCCAGAACTATTGCTCAAAGAGAAGCACATTATATTATAAAATTATTGTAAACCTATGAGATACCAGGGTAAGCAGGCATGTGCCTTGATGACAGAGCAAGGGCCCAGTGTCATAAAACTCCAGATGGTGCTCTTCACAATGCCCTCTGTATGCATGGTGCCCTCAGAGGTGTGCTCTGTGATCATGCGGAATCAAGCTAAACTAGAGTCCCTATCTCTACCATTTATCTGTATGCTTCTAGGAAAGTTATTTACTCTTTCTATAGCTTAAAATTTCTCATTTATCAATGAAGATAATATTAAGGCATGTATCATAACCATGTTTTCAGATTATGTCTTAGAGTTGTACAGTAATTAAGAGAACTTTTTTTTGTTTTTGCTATATATTTAACCATTATCTAGAAATTATCGTTCAGTCATCATTTCAACAAATATTTACTGAGTGAATGCCTTTTCTATGTTAAGCAGTGTTCTAAGGAATTGGGGACATCAAAGTGATCCAGAGATTTAAAATCTCAGCTTTCATGTACTTTACATTTTAGTTCTACAAAGAAACATGTAATAAAAAGTACAAAATAACCTCTGTGGATATGTGTAGGGCACCTATTTTGGATAGGTTGGACAGGAAAGCCTGTTTGGATAAGGTAATATCTGAGCAGAGATCCAAAACAAAGGGAGGGAGAGAGTCTTGTGATTATCTGTGGAATGTGTTCCAGGGCTGGGAACTGGCAGTGCCAGAGGACTGTAGAAGGGCACACTTAGCATGTTCCTCAATAGCAAGGAGGCTAGTGTGGCAGCAGATGGGATGCAGGGGGAAGATCAAAACAGGAGATGGAATACTAAGCACTAAAGCTATTCCAATTGTTTTTCAACAACTTGAATCAACATCTGGGTACAACTGGTTTGCTGGAGTCTCCTGGTTCTTGATGGTGGGAATTTGTTTCATCAAAATTAAAATAAAAAATGGGTACTAGATACAAGCTGTTTTTAAAAAAGGAAAATTGAAACCAGAAATAATTTTAAGGATAAAAGATGACAGCTCTGGTTGAATCACAACTTATAAAATTCAGAACACATGTTTTAAAGTCACAGTGCAAGATTTCTATGCCTGTAGAACTACAAATTATACTTTTCTGATAAAACTCACATAGTTGACGTTTTAGTCAATGACTCTAAATAAGCTCACCTATAAATGGGATGGAAGCCAAGGAATCACCAGGTGGGCTGGTACTTGAGGCCTTCCTTTCTTCCATTCTTTTTATATGGACCTCTCGGCGGGCATCATTCGGCAACCAGCAGGTGGTATCTGACCCAGTATCCTGGTCATTTACTGCTAAGATGTAAGACTGATGACGTAAAGGCTGTGGTGTTTGGCGACCAGATGGAGGTTTTTCTCTTAGGATGACAGTTTCTTTATTATCTAAAACATTTGATTGCTGAAGTTCAGCTTCTTGTAAATTTAGATCTTGATTCCTTTGAATAAGAGAGAGTTCTAAATCTGAAGTGCCCACACTCTCGCTCACCTGAGGGCCAGGCTTAACAGAAGCTCCAGATAAAGAGAGAGACTTCCCAGTCGCCACTTGGTGATCAGGGGTGCTTTCAGCTCTGAACCATGACTGCTGATTCAATACAATGTTTTGATGCAAGTGATTTACTGGTCTTTGGTCTTTGATGGACACCAATGAGTTCTGGCTGAATGATGGTTTTGTGACATGTGCAGAAGGTGCTTTCAGAGAATTACTCCGGACTTTTACAAGAGGTGACCTGTCTTGTGAAATACCCCGAGGAAGTGACGTTCCACCAGTAGTTTGAAAATTTCTGTTGGACTGCAGTGTTTTTAGATCTGGTGGAATTTTTTTAAACTGTGACACAGATCCCACTCCTCTACCACTCATTCGCCTATGATCAGAATTAACAACACTTGGAACCACAGTCAAATTTGAACCTCGAAAAGATTTATGAATTTCTTGTTGCCTGGGCCTTTCATAAATACCTCGTCTATCATCCTGTTCAGTAAACCCACTCCACTTATAAGTCTGTTTTTTCTCCCCATTTAAATCAGGTATTTGACTTTCAGAATTAACATTTTCTAAGGTGTCACCCTGTCCCTCAATGTAATCCCATGAACGAGTTCTATGATTACTGAAAGTAACAGGTGGGGATGTCAGTGCTCCTTGAGATGCACTTCTTGGACAATACTTCATTAGCACAGAATCCTCCAGTCTTTCCTGGGAGACACTGCGTTGCCGAATCTGAGCAGACTGGGGCACTCGATCATGAGAAGTGCTTCGGCGACGTACCTGCAAAGAAGTGCGGGTTGGTACCACCTGGTTATAATCCGCCGTGCTCTGAGATGCTGCTCTTAAACTATCCAATCTTTCTTGAATTGTCCGACAACCTATGTGCAATCGTCTGTTATCAATATACTCCTTGTAAGTTTTATAGTTTTTCCAGTCTATGTGCTGATGGGAATTTGGGGAATAGTGATTAACAGATACGGAAGGAGAATCCACAGCTTGAGATCTACTGTTTGAGATCCCTTCAGATTGTCCACTGTAATTTCCAGATTTAAGTAAAATTCCAGAAGGTTCTAATGACCTAGAACCTGTAGTCTGATGAATAAGATGGGCAGCAGGAATTGATGATGGTGGTGATGTGGTTCTTGACACTATTTTTAAAGGGGTCTGTTCACTTATACCATACCTTACTTCTTCAGTTCTGTGTGAAGGACCTGTATGGTTGTTTCTATTGGATAACAAGTCTACAACCTTCTCAGAAGGCACAATGACAGTCCTTACACTTTCATTGCAAACACACACTGCTGTGTTTGATTTTGCAACATCTGTTGGTGATGGAGGCACTTGTATTTCCATTCTATAAGCCCTGGCAGGTTGCGTCAGAACTGGTGTACTGGTTTGCTGTTTGCTCAATGATGAGTCTGGAGGAGATGCTTCAACTGGCTGTGCCATGGCTGAAGGGGCAGATGGCAACCAGGGATAGCAAATTGGTGGAGGTTCCGGTATATTACGGGCATTGCCACTGTAGGCTTCATTGCCTTTCAGGTAGGCATCTTGAGAATATGCCTGTATGGAAATGAGAGAAAAGTATCACTTCAAATTCATAAAACAACAATAATTCCCATATTTGTAGTTCACTATTTTACTTTACTATTTTTCCTTGTTCCTGAATGACACTTACTATAGCATGCATGCAAACACAACATTAAGGGATATTCCACATATCTAGAAAAGAGCTTTTCTTATAGAAATTAAATAGATTGTAGAATGTGCAATAAATGGATTACAATCATTTGTTTTCTCATAAGATGTAAGAGAACATCAAATTTTCCCTAAGCAATTAGCCATGTTGCTTCTGAAATTTTACTCATTCAAACCTTCATGATTTTTCAACAGTCGACAGGTTAAATGGTTGCCTAGTAAATTCCAGCAAAAGACTTTTTTCTTTTGCCAGAGAGAAGGTGAAAAATATTAAAAATCTTAAACCAAATACATTTATTTTAAGCACTACTCCTATCATCAATGAAATGTAATTTATTGAAGTGTCAATTAACCATTCCAGAATTAATCATAATCTATTTTGATAAATTAAGCCCTTCAAAAGCCATGTTAAATATTTTAATATTTAAAATACAATATGTATGTTTAAGAAATTAAGTACACATAATACAGGCAAAAAAAGGAAAAGGTAATTCATCTTTCTATATGTAATTACATTTTTAATTTTCAGCTCATGCAAAATTATATCAATTTATTTGGCCTCTTTTACTTATTATAAAAAAACCTTTATTACTAACAGGCAGGCATGCAGCTCAAATTATTTTTTTATCAATTATTTATAAAATTGCAATATTTTTTAAAATTTAAGAACAACTGAAATTAACTATAGAGACTACAAAACAGCTCATCAATGCAACACAGTACTACTATGTTCTGCATCTGAGAGTTAGGTGTGGTAACATATCTTTCCCTAATCAAAACAAGCTTAACTCAAGACTATCATATTCTGTCTTTGCATTAGACAGCTTGCAAAGCTCAAATGCAGCCACAAACATATCAACATGACATAACATAACAGCAAAGTACTAGGGAAAAGAAGGGTGAGAAACTTAAAAAAAATACTGATGCAAACACATATTATGCTTTCAAACCAGTTATTTACAGAATATAAAAGCAAATCAAACATAAAAAAAAAGAAGGAAAACACCACAAATGCTTTCTGCAAATTAGTAAGATTAACACTATGAAGGGATTTCTCTAAGCAAACTTACAGTTTTAATAGATTGGCTTATTACAAATCTCTATAAAACATTACTTTAAAAGCAAGGAAATGGCTACTATGCATTTCTTACCAGAGCTGTGATATCCTTTGTAAATTGTAGCTAGCAGAAAATAGGAAAACATAGCAGAAGCTGCTTACTGATATAAGGACAGAATCATGTTGTCATATTGATGCTGGAAACAGCAAGCTAAAAATACATCTATACTGATTTCTCTGGAAGGTACCAAGAGAGGTAAAGGGCAGTGAAGCATAAAGAATAACTTCAGAATCCTTCTGAGCATCTTTTTCTCAGGTTTTTATCTGGGTCTTATTTGATTGGTCTAACACTCTTGAAGCAAAATACATTTGATGACGTGCATCCCTAACAGATTTTTTTCTTCAATATGCACTGCTATCTGATAATGTGCTACAAAAGCTTCCCTTCCACATGAGCAACATTGATGCCTCTCATTTCCCTTGAGCTTCTTCCATCGCTGCTATCCAGATGACGAAATGAATGCTCTATTATGCATTTAAAATAGTACAACCTCCTCCTTCCCCAGTAAATCAGAGCATAACCACAAGCTGTCAGCTGACTGCAGCTGCCTTTACAATATGATCTGGGTGAAAAAAGACTGTTTTGTTAAAAAATTTCACTGAGAAATGAAGACCTTTCAACATTGTACCTTTTGTGCTATTTTATTAGTTTTTAAATGATTTTTAAATATACACACAAATATTATTTCTGGAGTAAAACTTGCAATGAATACTATAGAACAAAGACTGGAATGCAGGGAGAAATTAAAGCTAAGTATATAAAAAGGAAATATGCATACCATAACATTTTTACAGCATAAACACAGTAAATCAGAACGAGCATCTTGCATCTTGAGTATGAGCATGGACATAACAAGACTATCATATTCAAGCTGATTAAATACACACCATTGCTTTTCTGTGACAGGAAAACTGCCTGAATGAGCATCCTGTAGTCTGGTGCAGTATTTCCTGCAGCAGGTTTGTGTAATCTCATTAGGTACCACTTGAAAAGCAGGGCAGATCCCTACAGCCAGTGATGTAGGGGAAGTTGGTAAGCTTCTGGACCACTGAAAATCTCTGTATTAGTATACATTGTGAAACTTGAAGGCAAAGTAAGAACCTCACTTACTATAGAACCTATTTATTCCCAAAGGTTTTAACGTGATTAAAATATCTGCTTGGGAAATACTATTCTAGAACTAATAATTTAAAGATACCTCTTTTATTCAAAATTTGGAGAGGAATAATATTTTAGTAATAGAAGTATATGATCAGAACTATTTAACACTTTTAAAACACATATACTTCAGATATGTCTAAGATTCCTGTACAGCAAGTCTAAATGCTAAGAAGCCTACCTATAGTCACAGATTCCAACTTCTGAGTAAAGATATAACAAGGGGTCCTTAAATTTATACACATGGACCAAACAATAACAATAAATTGATTAAACAGAATATCTCACATATACTGAACTATTATCTAATATGAGCAAATACAGTTGAGATAATATGAATTCATTCAAGAACACTGCTGAATTTCCTCACAGAGTCTCACTGGGTGAACACCAAAAAGCTTGTTTATTTACTTTCTTATTTAAAGACTCCTCATTTTAATAAAATGTGGGAACAATACTATTCCAAATTACCATCCATGGGAAAATAACAGTGCCTCTCAGATCATTCTGGATTAGTATATGTTATACTGGTATATGGTGACTGGCAGGTTATGAACACACCTGAGAATAATTCTGGAACATGTATGGCTATTCTGAGAGGTATGGTATAAGACACAAATTAGTTCCTAAGTAATATTAGAGAAGTAAATTAGGCATAGACAATAAGCATCTTAAGGAATCCTTTCTGCATGATACCTCTACGTGTTCTCCTAGAAAACCACTGGCCTGCTAAGGAATGCTTTAGACTCCTTCTAGGAAGAAAGCATTCATAGGGGCTTGGACAAATACTGGGTGGGTCATCTGGAATAGAATATAGTACGCAGCTCTTTGAGGTGAATATTAAATGCAAATGGTTTTATATTCTGGGAATAGATGTTCTCTTGTGTCCTTGCTAACAAGGTACCAATCTTTCATTGAGTCATCATGGTCATCAATGTTTTAGCTAAAAAAAGCCAATTAAATGGCATGAAATATTATTTAAACAAAATAATTATATTCATTTTTTAAAAAAACATTTTTTTAGTTGTACATGGACAAAATACCTTTATTATTTTTTTAAAGTGGTGCTGAGAATCAAACCCAGTGCCTCACATGTGCTAGGCAAGCACTGAGCTATGACCCTAGCCCCAAATTAGTTATATTTTTATATAATGATGTCAAAACCACACTATATTACTAAGTTGTTTGAAATGGTATGATGAACCAATGTCATTAAGAATTGCATATTCAGCTATGAACAATTTTTGTGTGTGTGTGTGTGGTGTGGGGGATTGACCCAGGGTCTTGTACATGCAAGACAAGCACTCTACCAACTGAGCTATATCCCCAGCCCCTTTGGTTTTTTTTTTTTTTTTTTTTTTTTTTTTTTTTTTTTTTAAGCCCAAATGGATATTTTACAACATGTACAGGTGTTTAAGAGATATAGATTAACACTCAAGTTTTCCCAAACTAGAATATGGTTTAAAAAAAAAAAAAAGCCAATTCTTGTCATTTAGCCCCTTTCTTATGCCACTCTACATCCTTTCTTAGACTTCTTTTAGCCTTGCACTTAAGTTTTACATCTTAGATTTTATAGATTACATTTTAAAATTAAAATCATCCCTAATGAAAACAGAGTAGTAGTGACTTTATTGTGCTTATTGCATCCAAAAAGTTCCGAAACAAAACAAAACTGAAAAGGTGAAAGAGAAATAAATAAAGATGACCCACAGAATTCCTCATTTGGAATTAGAATTGTAAAGAGCATGTTAAATAAACTTAATATTAATAGTCTGGGTCTTAAGTATAGGTACCATGCTAAACAGTAACTAAATAATCCTAAAATAATTTTTTCAGTTCAGTTTTTAAGAGTCACATCAAAATCACTATTATCATATCTATGATACCATTAAATGGTAAACAAATAAATAACAACAAAAACCCAGCAAAATAAAATGTCCTAGAAAACAAAGAAGCTGATGTGATTAAAATTCTTGGCTACAGTTCATCTTTAACAAGTTAATTTATTAATTTAATGTCATTACCTATGGAAAAAAGCAAGAAAAATCACCTGACTATTGGTATACTAAAATACGAGCTGGCCATGCTACAGTGAGGTATGGGAGAAAGGGATGGCACAGGTGGGGAGGGACAAAGAGAGCCCTGGATGTAGCCCAGAGATGTTGAGTTAGAATGACAGCTCTGACACTAACTAGGAAGATGACTGAAGGTAAACCCCCCATCCCCACCCAGAAACCAATCTGTACTTAATGGCAGCACAACACTGTTGTTCAGAACAGGATTCAGTCTTACACTCACCTGAGTCCAAATTCTAGTACCAATGCCTTCTTCCTTATTCTGTTACACAGGTTGTTTAACAGTTCCATGGTTAACAAAGAACAGCACAGAGCAAGCTAGAAATGCTCTGGCCAAACAACAAACGTATCCAAGAATCTCCAGAGTTAACTGATAATAAAATTTAAATTTTAAATTTGAGTCCACTGAGTCAAACACTTAACAAAATATCTTGTGTTGTACACCAAGAAAAATGCCCAAATCTAGTTCTATCACTATTTCATTTAAGGAAGGATTTGCTAATGGTCTCTTATGATGCAATAGATAGTGCATTGGACTTCTGGTCAAACCTTCACTGGCCATTCAAGAAAGGATTTGCTGTCTGTGTGGCCTCAAATTCATATTTTGAAAGCTTATCACCTGAGTTACAAGTGTTAGGAGATGAGGCCTTTGGGAGGTGATGAGGATGGAGTCCTCGTGCATGGGATATATGCTCTTTTGAAACAGGCCCCACACAGCTGCCTTGGCCTTACCTACCACCAAGTAAAGATACCATCCCTAAGGAAACATACCCTTACTAGACACCAAATCAATTTGAGCTTTGATCCTGAACTTCCCAGCCTCAAAAACTGTGAAAAATAAATACCTGTTGTTTATAAGCCACCCACCCAGTCAAAGGTATTCTGTTATAGCAGCCTGGACTACGACAACCCCATTCCTTAGGTTACTTGAAGGGTAGTGGCTATTTCATTCATGCACAGACAACATTTGATAGCGAAATAAAACCTTTTTTTTTTTTTTAAATGAAACAAGAAATGCTATTCACCCTGTTAATCTAGAAAGTATATAGGTTTTTCTATGCCATCTCTCAAAGATAATAATTTGGTTCATACATCATTTCAGGAAACAAATACCACGTACAACCCAACCCTGCTATTGCAAGCAAGCATATATAAACTACTATGGACTTTTCCATGGATGAATGATTTTTACAGTGGCTATAAAAATATTTGTGTTACCTTTTTTTCCCTTTACAATGAATATTTAATCTCACAGAGATAGACAACATATTTTAAAGCACATCTTTTGAGTATCAAATTTAAGATCAGCATACTTAAGTACTCCTGATAAAATATTTTAGCTCAAGAATCTGGGTTAGAGACACAGTACTTCTACATATGGTTTTTAAATCCCAGACTCTGTTACATAACAGCTCTAAATATTGACACTTATTCTGGTGAAAAAAGGTTTATGCAGAAAAGAAGTTGCCATAGCCTAATGTCCTTTGTAGAGCAATTTATGTTATGTATTGATTATATACATATATACTCCTAATGAATTACAGTGGATTAAAATGTGAATTAAGGCAAGGTTTAAAAACAGACTTTTCTGGGCCAAGCATAGTGGCACATGCTTGTAATCCCAGTGGTTTGGGAGGCTGAGGCTGGAGGCTGGAGGATTCTAAGCCAGCCTCAGCAATTTAGCAAGGCCCTAAGCAACTTAGTGAGACCCTGTTTCTAAATAAAATACAAAAAAGGGCTAGGAATGTGGCTTAGTGTTTGAGATTTTTCTGCACTGGGAACATAGCTCTGTGGTAGCTTACCTAGTATATGCAAGGCCCTGATTTCAATCCCCAGTACCACCAGGCGGGGGAAAAACAACAAAAAGAACTTTTTAAGGTTTTCTGTTATTTTATTAAGGGCATGTGCTTTTATACTTTTTATGATTACATAATTCAAATAACATGTTTTAAAAGTGAATTTTATGTTACAGTATACGAAAATATTTTACCAATGAGTCTTGAAGATCTGTATGCTGATGTCAGCTACTACTTTCCCCTATGTTTGTAACACATTGCATTTTACCTTTATTTTAAGTTTACTTACTATAAATAAAATAGAGCAAGACAGACTAACTTAATTTCTACTGATCATATCACAAGAAAATTCTTTTCACTGCATCAAGTGGTTTGCAATTTTTTGTCTACCACACATTGGGTTATGTTGGAATTCTACATTTAATTCCTTCCTTAAAATTCAGAGCAATGCCATTCATTCTAGAAACAGTTCTTCTTTCTAAAAGACATCCAAACAATGCTTTTACCTTGGCAAGGAAAGAGTGTACTAAAGATCAGAAAACAGTTTGGTTTGAGAAGTGAAGTCTGTCTTTAAGTTTCCAGATTTCAAGGAGGATCAAGGTATAGCTTTCACTACATTAATATATCACCTCCTAGTACTCTGTACAGAAGACAATTAGAGGAACATCCTATTTCTAGTCTAATGACTCACAACCATTGGCTTCAATGGCTATGGTTGCTGCTCTAACACCATACTGGAATATCAGGGTAGGAAATCTGTAACTATCTCTCTATGTGCCTAAGAAAATTGCTGAGGAGAGCTACACCTTCCTTCTATTTTTTTTTTTTTTTTTTTTTTTTTTTAGTTGTAGTTGTACCTCTATTTTATTTTTGTATGTGGTGCTGAGGATCAAACCCAGTGCCTCACACACACTAGCCAAGCACTCTACCACTGAGCTACCACCGCAGTCCCATGCACCTTCCTTCTTGAGCCTCCTTAATCCCACGGAACTGTGAACTTCAGAAAGGTAATCTGTTATTATCAGTAATAAGTAAAATCTATTTCTATGTAAAATCAACACCCCTTGAAAACACTGGGTTGATCTCCATAGATTTCAGTTAGTTATATTTTATACATCAGTGAATAATATGAATAAAGCAGGGTTCCATTTTAGTCCCTTTTTTAAACTTTTACAGAAAATTATTTGGGACTTAATTGAGCTAAGTTCAAACTAAGTTCCCTGTTTTTCTTTTTGTTTTATTTGTTCTTTTTAGTTAAACATGAGCATAGAATATATTTTGATATATTTATTCTTTAATTTAGTTATAATAAGAAAAAACTCAATTATTCATAAAAAACAATTTTAAAAAATACTTCAGTGTCCATTCCCATTTCCTAGATGTGTTGGTGGTCAGTATGTTACTTAAAGGGCTTTCCTCAGTGTACTTTGTTCTACTGAACTACAAAGTGAATTAAAGAAGAATATTATTTTTTGCATAAAATTTATATTTTTATCATCTTACTAATTTTACTTTCAGAAATATTGAAGCTAAATAAAGGAATTAAGTATTCCATTAAATTTCTTCCTTTTGTAAAAATCAGAAAAACATGTTTGACTTAATTTGCTCAAGTTTTCACCTACATAATTTCATTTCCTCTAGCACAGATATTTTCACTTTAAGTTGTACATCCCATTCATTGTGGCCAATACTTTTAATGGAATGAATTGATACTGTTAATAAAACTGCTTGATAATTTTTTTTTTAATTTTTTAATTTTTTTTGCTTGGTAATTTTAAACAGTAATAGTTATTAAAACATTAGGAAATTTCTTTCATAAAATCTCTCTGCTTTTATGTTTTTTAAAAAAGGTTCTAATTCCTAGGAATATGCACTTACACTCTGATATCTGGCATTTGTTCAAAGCATGACCAAGATGTAACACTGGCTCTGACCCTAAAGGATAATATTGAGAGTGCACTATGAAATCAATATAACTCAATTCTCATTTCACTTAATTGCAAATAATTAACAAGTATTTTTGTTTTTCACAAAATGTAGAGAAATACCCACACTCTGCTAAATGAACTGGAGGATTTTTTTTCCCCTATAATTTTTTTTTTTAATGTAATTTACCTTCTCAAAACTTTTTTTTTTTTTTTTTGGTATGTTGAGGATTGAACCCAGGACCTTATGCTTGCAAGGAAGGCACTCTATCAATTGAGCTATATCCCCAGCCCTCAAAACTATCTTATTAATATTTCTGACTATAAAAGAATTCATACTTGAATTAATAAAAACTTACCACTTGGAGAATATCTTCATCTTTTGGCATAACACTAAGTTCCAATGTTGTATCACTGAAATTGAATATACACAAATAGTATTTCACGGGAAATAGAAATGTATACAAAAGACTTAAAGGAAAAGAATTAACTCAGAAATATTTTTTAAATTGTTTCAGAGTTTAATTTTGTTATTTTTTTAATCTTTACTTTCCCAAACCATATCATTAGGAAAAAAATAGGTCATTTTTGTTTAGGTAAAATAACATTCAAGGGCTGGGGTTGTGGCTCAGTGGTAGAGCGCTTGCGTAGCGTGTGTGAGGCACTGGGTTGGATCCTCAGCACCACATATAAATGAATTACTGTGTCCATCTACAACTAAAAATATTTTTAAAAATAAATAAAAATATACAAAAAAGGGCACATTGCCATATGCCTGTACTACTCATTCGGGTCTTCTTTAAAATGTACTTCAAATTTAGAAATATAGTGTTACTTATTAGCTATTATTTATTCAAGTCACAAAAAAATTGAGATTTTTATCAGATTGTCTGTTATCAAGTTAACACTTGTTAACATAAAATAACCAGAGAACTTCACATTTAACTATCTGTGTGTATGTGTGGTCCTGTGAACTGAACCAAGAACCTTGAGCAAGTGAGGCATATGCTCCGCCGCAGAGACTGACTCCCTAGGCCCTCAAATCTAACATTTTAAGCAATACTAAACATTCTGATTTTAAATATTTCCTCTTAGCTTCAGAGATAATGTAAATCAGTTCATCACTGCAACTACTGAAATGATTCATTTTTAATAACTACAACAATAATCATCTCAACTATGTGCTTTCATTCCCATGATTTAATTTTAAAACCTTATTTTGGTGCTATAAAATTCCTGAAATATGACAGAGAAGTTTCTCTAGGTTTAAAAAGGCTGAAAGGAGGATGGAGGTGTAGTTCAGTGGCAGAGAGCTTGCCTTGCACAGGCAAGACTCTGGGTTTGATCCCAGTACCATAAAAGTCAAAGGGATAAATTAAATGAAATTCCATGATCTGGAATTACATTTAGATACAGCAAGGACGGTGGTGCTATCTCTACCAAGTGCTTTAATAGTTAATCTAACAAAATCATATTTCCCCCCAATACAACTGAAAGATCAAGGGGGGAAAAAATGGAAAAAAAATGCAAAATCTAATAATTTACTGGTGCCTCTTTTGGATAGATTTGAACCATTATTTTTAGGATCATAAATGCTGGGAGAATGGTAAAAACAATGAGAACCACAGGTTCCAATAAATTTAACTGGTAAAATATGGAGGTACTTATATTTCAATACTTAGAGTTGGTAGAAAATGCGTACTACTGTTTAAAAAAATTCTTCTGCAAGGATATATTTTTACGTTAATATACTGCAGAATCTCAATGGCTTTTTGCAGTATAATCCATTTGCTACCAACTGTAGACAAAGGAATAAAACTTCTTAAAAGAAAATAAGATCATGAAAAAAGTGTTTCTTTAATCTTCAAACTGTTTTTATTGCAAAAAAATTAAGACTGTCATTCCAACGTGTTATTACTCTGAAAGATCTGCACCAATAATAATGGGATTATATGGATTTTAAAGAAAACAAAATTAAGTATGGTTGGGAAAATAGTATTTTTAAAGAAGAGATATTAACAAATATACTAAAAAAAATCCTTAAATTATAGGCTGACAAAATATTGTACTTATGAATGATCTCAATCATGAGGAAAAGAAAATGCCTCTCATAAAGGCCTTAAGTTCACCACCAACATTAAATGTAGCAAGATTTAAAAAACTGTTTTCTCCAAGAATCTCATTAAATATTAAAACATTAAAGAGAATACCCTGAGATCAATTAATCATGATGTCATTTAATTGTAAAAAATGACAATTTATTAGGGCATTACCATAAATAATTTAGACTAAAGCATGAAATCCTTTAGACATATCTAGAGGAACTTGACAAAAATATTTAAAAAATAAAAAAACTTCAATGGATTTGTAGACAGGTAAGTGTAACTGACAGGAAACATTAGATATCCAAGTTATGGTATTTGAATCTGGGAAGAATCTCTTAAAATAGAGTGATGATCTGGAAATTGGACCCAGATTCATGGTCTATTCTTTTTTTTTTTTTTTTTTTTTTTTTAAGTTTTTAAATATTTATTTATTTTGTGGTTATAGATAGAATGCATTTTGGCCTCTTTGGCTTTTCATTTCTTCATTTGTAATTTAAAATTTTGTGGGTAAAAGAAACAGAGTACAACTCAATTACCTTTGAGGTCTCACAGACAGTTCTATAAATATGTATTTACCTTTATAACTCAAAATTCTACCATGCTATAGATTATATGCAAATGGATTAAAAGGGAATGTCTTGCTGTGTCTTACAAATGAATAAATTTAAGCCAAGAAAAGTATTCAAAAAGATATTAAGATACATTAATTAAAAAAAAATTTAGTTATAGATGGACATAATACCTCTATTTCATTTATTTATTTTTATGCAGTGTTGAGGATCAAACCCAGTGCCTCACATGTGCTAGCCAAGCACTCTACCACTGAGCTACAACCCCAGCCCAAGATACATTAATTTTAATGGAACATATGAAAAGTAATGTTCCTTAGTAAGAGATTTTAAAATAAACTAAGTATGCATTTATTTACAGTTACTTCAAACAAGTTATATATATTTGCTGCTTCAAAAACAAAAAAAAAAGTGGGAAACTTACAGTAAATCTAAAATGTGTGCCTCTCAGAGTCTAAAGAATTTTAATCACAAATCTGACAAATTTGCCAAAGCAAAGCCACCAACTAACCTATCCCCTTAGGTAAGTGATACTTGACAACTTTCAAATACATTATCCACTACAAAGGAAAGTTCCATATTGCCGTGTCATCCCAATTCCTTACAGGAATATGAGACTATTAAATCCGCTTGCTACTGGTTTATAAAACCCATCTTTGGCCAAAATAAATCATGTTTCAAGAATCTTACCTGTTCTGAATTAGAGCAATTACTTGTGAATAGGTCTTTCCAATAACACTTTCTCCATTGACTTTTATAATTCGGTCACCTTCAAAGAGGAATAAAACAACATATGAGCAAGTCCTAAAGAAAATCACTTTAGAATCATTTTTAAATATTTCTTCTTCTTCTCCTCCTTCCAACCCCCTTTCCCCCCAGTGCTGGAGACTGAACTCGGGGCCTTGAACATGCTAAGCAAGTGCTCTACCACTGAGCTGCATCCCCAGCCCTGAAAATGTCCTTATTTTTAATATTTCTTTGCTCATATTTTTTTAAAGTACCTTTTACACAAATGAATCTAAATTGTAATATATTCATCTACTTATGAAATATAGCCATGTTCTAAGTAAGAGTTCTTGACACTGATGAATTTAGAAAATTCAGAAGGTATAGTCACCAGGTAACTCAGTTAGTTATACTACTAACATCCCTGTCAGATATTTTCTGGGTTGTAGAACTACTGGTTATCTCTCCGTTTATGCTGTCATATCTAGAAGAGAACATTATTCAACAGTCTTAAGATAGTGATGGTTTTTATTTCATCAGTGTCCTCTAATTTTAGTACAACTGATTTTCTGCTAGTATTCTTCTGATCTACATATTTGATTTATTGATTTGTCTATACTATAAAACTTAAATATGGGTATTCACATGTTTTTTGACTTGTTCTTCATTTTAAAGGTGAAAAAGACTGAATAACTTAGAAAGACTTAGAGGAACAAAAAGGGAAAGGGGACAAAGGACTAAGGAGAGAAAGGAAAGAGGAAAATAGAATACAGAAAAAAATTTACTTTTTGTGTGTTTCTCAAGGATCTCATTTCATCTTCTCAATCTTGTGACACTGATAATATCATAGTAACTGTTACATTCTATATAATCAAATACCATATGAACATTAACATACATTTTAATTATATTACAATTAGGCTTACTTTAAGAATGCTGAAAAGGATAGTTAAGCTAAGTAATACATTAACAGTGTATCCTAATAAATCTTAGCATTGACACTATTTGTAGCAAAATACATTGTATTCAAGACTACATTTTTCATTGATTCCCATTTTAAATTATTTCATGTCTTTAAACAAGAGAAAATAAAGACTATTTTAAAGTATTCACTCATCTATGACATCTCTATTTGGTTTATTAAAACCAAAAATAACAAAATATTTTAGATTCAGTTAATTAGATCACATTCACTGATACCTACAGATCAAGGGAGGCTTACAACTGCATTGGAAACCTAAACTGCTCTTTGTGCTGAAAATTAATCAATTCACCTCTGGCTGATTAGGTACTTCAAGAACTTGGAGATCTGAGATTATTTCAATTATGCAAAACAAATATCTTCCATCAGTTTGCTATTTGGTAATCCTTTGTAAAAGTTTGATGTATGAAAAACAGATCTTTACAAGAGCCATCAAGCCTGTTATCTGTGGGTTAACTAAAAGTGCTCACAATTTATCAATTTATATTATTATTTTTGTTTGAACCCATTTATTAGGGTATCAAGAAACATAACTAGGTTTCAAACAGTAACAGATATCAAGAAAAAGGAACAAACTCATAGAAAATAAAAGGAAAAAAATGTGGAACACAAAAATGTGGAAGAAGGAAGAAATGAAGTAAAAAAAAAGTAAAAGGTTTTGTTTAAAGCAGATTATCAGCACCTGTGCATAATCCAGCTTCAAAAGCAGGTCCTCCTTCTTTAACTTGTTTAACAAATATGGTATCCATTGGTTCCAAGCGGTTTCTTTGTTTTCCTATGGGAAAGAAAAGGCCCAGGGCATGGTTTTACTTCACAATATTTTATCAAAATACCAAAATATAAAATGAGATTCAGACAAGCAGAGATTTCTGAGGAAGTAATAAATGCATATCCTTGAATCTGGATGATAAAGTCACAATGTAGGGGTTTTCATTAACTCTAACAACACAATGAAAACTACAACATTTGATGGTTTGCATTTACCAAGTATATTTTGTATGTCAATTACTACACTATACATACTATACATACTATACACTATACATACCTTTAAGCTGCTATTTTTCATAGCAAGTAAGTCTTACAACCACCATTGCGTGAAAGAGAAAACTGAGGGTAAGGGAGATTAAGTTCTCCAAGGACACACAGCTAACAAGTAGCAAAGTTCATTATACAGGAGGTGCCAGGCTACTGCTTTTAATTATTATATTGTGCTAAGCATTACGATATGATGCACAAGAGATTTCTTCCCTTAAGGATACTGGGAGAGGAAAGACATACATATAAACATCAGTATAGTATAAAAACAAACACAAAACACAGTCATGGAAATGAAAACATGATCAACTCTGTAGTACAGTCAGAATTTCACAAGCTGTTATCCATGGATCATCTGCATTAACAACAAAAGTGTTTGCTAAAAATGAATGTTCTGGAGTCCAAACAGAAATCTGCTTTGTTAACAAGTTTCCCAGGTGATCTTTATATACACTAAAATTTGAGAAAAACAGTTTCAGTAAAATAGAAGTCAAGGGAAGATTCAGAGATAAGAGGACACTTTGGCTAAGAGATAAATACTGTCATCTACTGTGGGAGGACAAAAAGGTAGATAAGAGTTCTCAAAGTGTGGTCCCCAGACCAGCAGCATCAATATCACCTGGGAATGTGTTAGAAATGCAAATCTTGTGGACCCCTCCCCAGATCTACTGAATTAGTCACTGAGGTGATTGTGATGCACACTCAAGTTTGAGAACTACTGAAGTAGAAGACACACAGTCTGGAAACTTAAAGAAGAATATAACCACAAAATGAGTAATACATGTGTAGAGTAATATACTACTGCTTGTTAAATAGCATCATTGAGCAGAAAATGATTGTTAATATAAAGAAATCATAGCTATTGCATATACAACTGAATTTTATCATGGTGTATGCACAAAGGTAGCTCAGAAGAAGTTTCTTAATGATGAAATATCTATCAGTACCTATTCTCACACACTTAGTTAATTTACTTTGAAAGAAGCCCTCTAAAGCAATGAGTAACTTCAACTACAAATTTTTTATGTTTCAGAAGTCAGTAGACATGGGTTCAAACACTTGCTTTGCCACCATAAATTTTCTGTGTGTGCCAGGCTTTATTTTTCTTCATAGAACTTCTTACTTACTGCCTAAAATTAGATTTGTATTTGCTTACGGATTTGTTGTATGTCACTCCCACTAACAAACTAGCAGGAAGTTTGCATGCTCACTGATATCCAAAGCATCTACAACAACACCCGGTATACAGTAGGCAGTCAATAAATAATTACTGAATAAATGTATTATTTAATTCACATGAGCCTTCAAGAAGGGCATTATGATCCTAAAATTGCCATTTGTCTGAGGAGAAAAAGGACTAAGTAATTTACAAGAGGATAAGTAGGAATTTGAACCCAGGTCTGAATTTACATGTGGCATTCCATGAGTTGCTTCATGAGTTTTGGTAAATGATAGGCCACATATATAATGGTGGCTATATCATATAGCCTAGGAGTATAGCAGGCTACACCATCTAGGTTTATCTAAGTACAAACTATTTAACTCACACAACAATATCACCTAACAAAGCACTTCGCTTCTCAGATTGCTGTTCTGTGACACATGACCATGATTTAAGAGGAAAAAAGTCTTTTCAATTTAAGTCACTCAAAATGTAAACACTGACTTCCAATCAAGTGGCAACAGGTGGCATCAGAAGGAAATCATCTATCTCCTTGGCTAGAGATTTGAGGGTCCAATAAGATTTATTTTATCAAGACACTGCTTTGATGGAAAGAGTTATAAAACAAAGGAAGGAGGTGGTTTTTTCTTGTTTTGTTTTCGTTTTGTTTTTACTGCTGTCTTCTAGTCCACTGTGTCTCAAAGTTGATTATATCATACTTATATTTAAAATATACAAAATGTAAATGACTATTAATGAATTCTACAAAATAACAAAAAGTTGGTTGGGTAGCAATGGGGTGACTTCTGGAAATTCTGATAGAAAAGTTCACTTACACAGAACAGAGGTGGTCCAAAATAATTTGGTGTGCTAATGTCTATAAAGGAAATACTAATTTTGCAATGACTGCCGTTGTAAAGTCAGAGATACTTTGCCATTGATAAATCTCTCAATACACTATGCCTGAAAACATATGAAGATGGAATAGATTAAAAGAGAGGCCAATCCTATTTTGTAAGCACCATTACATCTGCTGAGAGTTGCACTTTTTGATTTTGTTCACTTTCTTTTCTGGATTTTCTTAATTCCACCTAGATTCCTAACTCCTCTACACAAGAGAAAATTGTCCCCAAATATCCCTTAAATATAAACCAATTTCATTAAGAAATATACTTCTTTTCAATTTCCATACTTGACTTAACGTCTTGAGTTACACGACTTAGTAACATTAATAGTGTCCTCTTTAACATACGTCATCTTCAATTCCGCTGGAACTTGATAAAAATGATCAAATTCAAAATGTCTCATTCAATCTCGTGGGTCTTTGTTTGTTTGAGGTGGGGGTGTGTTGATACTGGGGATTGAACCCAGAGGTGCTTTACCACTGAGACATATGCCCAGTTCTTTTTTTAGTATTTTGAGACAGGGTCTTCTTGCTTAGTTATAGCCTTAGAACTTGGCATCCTCCTGCCTTAGCCTCTCAAGTCACTAGGATTAGGCATGTGCCAACACACCTGGCTCCTGGGTCTTTAGTTTTTGCAAGTAAATTTCTGAGACATGCAAAACTAAAAGCCTGATCCTGAATTACGATAATCCAAACAGGAAAAATTACTTTTTCACTTGCCTGTATGAATATTTAACAGAGCCCAATAGCTTCCCTGGCAATTCTTAGTAAAAGCCTCTTTGATTTTCACATCTATACTCCAGTTTCTTGATTTTATGGAAACATAAAATGTGCTTCCAAATCAAGTTAAGTATTTTATTCAAGTGCCATTCCCTTGACCTTATCAAAAGAAAAGGAAAATGTGTCTTTTTAGCATAAAGTAATTAAATATTTCTGTATTTATAGTAAAAAGATAATGATCTTACAAGGATGAGAAACTAAATAAGGAAACATTTTGAAAAAGCACATGTAAATTTACCTGAAGTTGAATATTATATATTAAATCAGGAAGAATGCACATAATTCTACATTATATTAATAAGATCAGTTGGGGAAAATGAGTAAAAACACTAATTATATATAGGGAGGAGCTGTCATCCAAACACTGAATGTCTAGGTGAGATATTACTGTCAGTGTCCAGTATAATGCAGTAGTAATTAAGACTTTAGGCCCTATAACCACAATAACATGGTTTAAAACCTCAACTCTACCATTTCTTTTCAAAGTAGGGCTATCTGATTTGAAGTTATTGGATACATATTGGAACTAACAATTAATAGTTATCAATCTGAAATTCAAATTTGACTGGGCATTCTTTATCTGGAAACTCTACTTCCAAGTGACTTTACACAATTATTTACATGTGCCCCAATTCGCTGATCTGAAAAATGGAAATGATGAGAAATTATTCCTACCTGGCAAAGATGTTGTAAGGATTAAAAGAGATACTCCATTAAGTGCTTATATACTACCTAGTATAAATAGGTATTTAATAAAATTATGTATTAATATGCTAGTCTAATTATAAACCTTCAAAAGGTGACATAAAGCTCATCACACTGCAAGTAATTAAAATACTGTTTGAAAGAATATCCATAAAATTCAACTATCATAAGGAAGTTGAGGAGTACAGTCCAAGGAAAAAAAGACAAAAAAGAAAAGAAAGTAGAAAGGTAAAAGAGACTGCACCAAAACAATAATTTTTTTAAAAAAATCAAATCCAGTATCTCTGACATGAACCACTTATCTGTTTTCAAAGAGAGTGGTGTCTACATCTCTAGAACTTTGTAGGTCAAGAATGATTTAAATCTCTAATTACCTCCCTTTTTTGGAGAAAGCTAAAGTCAAAAATCACTTGCAACATTTAAGTTACTTGCAAATTTGAAGTTTTAAGTATAAAAAGCAAACGGACTAAAGCAAATAGATTACAAAGCAACAAATTTGAAGTATAACCATTATGAAGAGTACCCTGAAAGGAAAATCCACAGAAACACAGATCATTCTAGTAAGGGAATTCTATAGTTTGGGGGACAAGAGAAACATTTCTAAACAAATTGGGGATGGGGAGACTTTTTTTTTTTTTTTTTTTTTTTGCGGTGTTGGGGTTTGAACCCAGGGCCTTGTGCTTGCAAGGCAAGCACTCTACCAACTGAGCCATAACCCCAGCCCTGGGGAGACTTTATACAAGAAAATCATCCCACATTTTAACTAAACGCAAAGCAATGAAAAATAATGACTATCACTGAAGTTAAGCTTTTTTCCTTCTTCTGAGTTCTCAAATACACTACTGAAGATTTTTTTCTAATGGAAACAAATCTCTGCTTATATAATGACGGTTATTTTTTAAAGTTTTCTTTTCATTGATTTCTTTGTTGTTTAAAAAGAATCTATCTCTAAATTTTAAAAAAGGCTCACTACACAAATAGAGGCTAACGAAATGACACTGAATTTTATGAAAGTCAGATAAATCTGAAAAAATGCCCCTCCACAATGGTGGAAAGCTAAAGACATACATTACATAAAGAAATATAAAAGCACCAGGTGCCAATTATATAAAGAGAGTAAATTTAATAGCTTACAGAAATTAATATCTATTTTTCAGATGAAAACTTTAACAACAGTAAGGGCTGGGAGTGTAGCTCCATGGTAAAGTCCTTGCCTAGCATGTCCAAGGCCCTGGGTTATATACCCAGCACTGCAAAAAACAAAAAATAAAAAAATGACTGAAATTTCAACGTAGAAATAAATATCAAAGTTAAGTTTGAATGATTTTTTTTAAAACTTCATTTTTCTTTGAGGGAGAATAGATTACCATGTTGAATATTTTATTGAGCTATCATTAGAAATTACAAATCATTAAGGCAAAAAGCAAACAGAAGTAGTAATGCCAAATTCATGCTAGTGGTTACTTCTGGGAGAAGATAACAGGGAAGGAACAGTATAAAATACCTAAACTATATTTGCCATCATTTATATAGGATAGGGAGGAGGAAGGGGAAGGAAACGGAGGAAGGTCGGAATATTGAGATACAAGTTGAATATACCTTACCTAAAATGCTTGGGACTAAAAAAGTTTTGTATTTCAAAGTTTTTCAGATTTTAAAATATTTGAGCACCCCTAATTTGAAAATCCAAAATCTGAAACTTTTTGAGCATGTAATGACCTGATTTCAGACTTTGGATTTTTGAATTTGGGGATGTTTAATTTGTACTAAAATGCTAAGAGGACAAAGAAGAGTATCAATATCGAGCATTCAAAAGTTACATTTTTTCCCCTATATTTTTTTTGCCTGAAATATTTCACAATATTTGTTTTTGAAAACATGTTTCAGACACAACATAACCAAAATAGAACAAAAGCAGTACTAAGGGAAGTTTACAGCAATGAATATCTATATCAAAAAAGTAAAATACCTTAAACATCCTATCACTGCATGTTAAGGAACTAGAAAAGCAAGAAACAAATTCAAATTTAACAGAAGGAAAAAATAATAAAGATCAGAGTAGAAACAAATGAACAAGGGCCTAAAAAACAACACAAAAGTTCAGCAGAAAAGATAAAAATAGACAAACTCTTAGACTAAGAAAAACAAAAAATAAAAGATGCAAAGCAACACATTACAAATAACACCACAGAAATTTGTAAAAAGAATAATTAGAGATTATTATGAACAACTATCTATCTACCAATAAATTTGATAACCTACAAGAAATGGATAAACGTCCTGGATACATATACCTTATCAAAATTGAATCATAATGGGAAGGAAACTGAGCAAACTGTGTGCATGTTCAAATATGACATAATGAGACCCACTATTATGTATAATTATAGTGCATCAATGAAAATTTTTTAAAAATCAAAAAAGCCTGAATTTAAAAAACAGAAAAACAGCTGGGTGTGATGGTGCACTCCTGGAATCCCAGCAACCCAGGAGGCTGAGTTCAAAGCCAGCCTTAGCAAAAGCAAGGTGCTAATAAGCAACTCAGTGAGACCCTGTCTCTAAATCAAATACAAAAGAGGGCTGGGGATGTGGCTCGGTGGTCAAATGCCCCTGGGTTCAATCCCTGATACACACACCCCAAAAGAAAAAAACAGAAAACCTAAATAGACTAATAAAAAGTATTCCAAACATATCCTACGAAGCCAGCATTACCCTGATAATAAAACCAAACAAGGGCACAACGACAAGAGAAAGTAAGTTAAACTACATGCCAATATGCTTGATGAACAGAGATGCCAAAATCCTCCACAAAATACTAGCAAACAGAATTCAACAGCAAATTAAAAATATTACTCATCATGATCAAGTTGGATTCATCCCAAGTATGCAAGGATGGTTCTTCATAGCCCAGTGGATAAATTGTAACCACATCAAGAGAATGAAGGACAAAAACTATATGATCATCTCAACAGATTCAGAAAAGGCTTTGATAAAATTCAACATCCCTTCATGATAAAAATGCTGAGCAAATCAGGTACAGAAAAACATACCTCAAAAAAATTAGCATTTATTAAGCTAACTGCTAAAATTATACTGAATGAAAGCAAAAACTTTAACATGGATGCCCAGTTTTATTCAACATAATGACAGAAGTCCTAGTCAAGGCAATCAGGCAAGAGAAAGAAAGAAAAGGCATCTAAAAGTCAAATTGTAATTGAAAGATTTCCATATAAATGGAAATATATCCCATGTTTATGGATTGGAGGGATAAATACTATTAAAATGTCCATACTATCCAAAGCAATCTGATTCAACGCAATCCTTATGAAAATACAATGACATTCTTCACATAACCAGAAAAAAAACAACCCTTAAATTTTTATGGAACTACAAAAAGACTACAAACTACAAATAGACAAGGCTATGTTGAGAAAAAACAAAGTAGAAAGCATTACACTACCTGAATTTAAAATATGCTACGTAAAACAGTATGGTGTTGGCATAAAAACAGACATACAAATCAATGGAACAGAACAGAAACTAGAAGGAAATCCCTGCATCTGTGGTCAAATGATTTTCAACAAAGTCACTAAGAACATGCATTGAAGAAAGGACATCACACTGAAAAGCTTCTGCATAGTAAAGGAAATAATTATCAGATTGAAGAGACAACACAGCATAAGGGGAAACATTTGCAAACTATACATATGACAAGGGATTGATATCTAGAACATATGAAGGACTTAAACACTCAACAGCCAAAAAAAAAAAAATATTAAGAAATTAGGCAATAAGGCTAAACGGACATTTCTCAAAACAAGACATACAGATGTCCAATAGGTATAGGAAAAACATGTTCAATATCACTAATTATCAGAGAAATGCAAATCAAAACCACAATGAACTATCATCTCACCCCAGTAATTGACTACTATAAAAAAGACTAAAGTCCAAGTGCTGGCATAAACCTAGAAAAAAGGGAACCCTTGTGCGATGCTGATGGAAATGCAAATTGGTACAGCCATAGGAAAAACCACATGGAAATTCTTTGAAAAATTAAAAATAGAATCACCATATAATCCAGCAATCCCACTAGCATGTATATATCCAAAGGAAAGGAAATCAGTCAAAGAGACATCTGCATTCTCATGTTCACTGTGGCACTATTCACAATAGCCAAGAAGTGGAAACAACCAAAATGTCCATCAGCTGATAAATAGATAAAAAGTGTGTCGTACATACACACAATGAAATATTGTTGGCCATAAAAAGAATGAAATCTTCTCATCAGCAACAACATGAACTAAAGATTATTATGTTAACTGAAATAAACCAGCATAGAAAGACAAGTATTGTATGATCTCCCTCATAAGTGGAATCTGCAAACATTGATCCTGCATAAGTTGTTAGTAAAATGGTGACTACTAGAGGCTCAGAATAAAGGGAGAGGTAAGGATAAGGAAAGGTTGATCAATAGGTACTAAGTTATAATTAGAAGCAAAAAGTTCTGATGTTAAACGTTCTTTCAACCTATACCTAATTTTTAAAAATGTTTTATTGTGGAAAACGTTCAGCATACACAAAAATAGAAAAGACAATAGGATAAAGTCATGAATCCATTTTAAATGATTTTGAAAAACCTGTCAGTTTTGTTTCATTAAAACCTATCCACTTTTTTTCTAAATCATTTTAAAAAGCAAATCCCAGATCATATGTCAATTCATTTACAAATACTTTATTTCAGTAAGATTCACGAGATAAAAATTTAGTTTATTAAAGGAAAACAACAAATGCTTCAATGGTTCTCTATAGTATGTAGTATTCTGCATAACGTAGGTTTCTAATATAAGCTGACAACATACCCAATCTTTCTACTTTCATCTTCCTAAATGCCTACTCAACATTAATGAAAGCAGTGTCATGACAGAAATGACAGCACCCAAAGCAAATATTTCAGATGTAAAATCACAACAAAGCCCTAAATAAAGTTTCTGAACAAGCTAATTCCCAGTCAAACTACTCTGTGCATTCAAATTCACTGAGTTTATTTATATAAGCAAGAGAATATATGTTACAAGAAAATCTCCAGCATACAACAGGGCTTGGCATATAGTAGATACTCAAATATTCGCTGATTCAAATTATCACCTTGGTAAATGTCAACAGTAAAACTGTCCAAAAGCATTTCAGAGATTTGTTTCAGAAACAAAACTATTATACTACAGTTGACCTATAATATTTCCCACATAAGGGGACATGCTGCCATTCAATAGTAGTTTAAGTGCCATACCACTAGGTGTCAGACGTGAATCAAAACTTTCTGGCAGTATAACAAAGCAAGACTACAGAAGCATGCTACTCATCAACAAATATTTACTGAGCTCTTACTCTGAGCCAGGCACTGATTCTCCTAAATAAACCCAACAGTCCTGAGATTTGCCTTCTGGAGCATCTGAAGTTTATGCAGCACTGTTGTTTCTCAAAATTTTAGGAATTTCACAAATCATGCATAATTTCTAGATATATAGTCCTGTTATTTCTTTTATACTAGATTTAAATTTCTCCAGAGAAATTTGTTACAGTGCTCTAACCACAATCAACTGTCTTTCCATTTTTGACTTTACCATCTCTTAATCCTAACCAATCAAACTTGCTCTTCAAACTTTGTGCTGTATTTTTTAAGACTATTAGTCCCACCTCCTGCCAATCACTTTCTTTCTAAGATTACCCATGAATCAAAATTCACCTGGAATCTCAACTTCCTGTTCCCCTTGACCTTTCAAATATTCAATTTGCCAATTTCTAACTGTGGAGAATTCCAACCATATGCCAACTTGTCCCATTCTGATTTCCTCATACTCTTTGGATATCTTTATCTCCTACTTCACTCTATCTCAATTCATTTACAGTTGCTCTATTCTCAATTTTCTTCCACTTTGTCCTATCACAGGTAAGGATTTAGTCATAAGCCTTCTCCAGAACTTTGCTCCCATAATTCTCTCTCTGGTTGTTTATAAAACTTCAGTCAATCCCCAAGACTTCTCTCAAAATCTTTTTATTTTGGGGGGCAAAGGGGCAACCAGGAATTTAAACCCAGGGGTACTTAACCACTGAGCCACATCCGCAGCCCTTTTTATCTAGACAAGGTCTCCCTGAAGTTATGAGGCTGGCTTTAAACTCGAAATCTTCCTGCCTCAGCCTCCCAAGCCACTGGAATTACAGGTGTGCACCACAGTGCCTGGATTCTCTCAAAATCTCTTACGGACATAGTTTTCAAAACTTAAAAACAAAAGTTCTTCCCACATTTCCACACTGCTTTCATTGCCATCACTTCATTTTCATACTTCCTACAAATGCAGTCTACATTCACTTATCTTCACCTACCTCTATTGCAGGGTTCCTCAGATATTAACAAATATCCCCTGGGGAGGAAAAAATCATCACCCACACCACCCCCATCCTCAAGTTTGCTTTCCCCATCACTTCTGTCCACTGTACTCGAACTATTCTCAGTAACTTTACCAATGTGCCTTTTTTCCAGTCTGGTCTGAGTCACTCTGTTAAAGCAATATAATTAATTATAATATAATTAGTTTGAGAGATAGTGATGTTATGGAGAACAATAAACAGAGTGAGAGTGAAAGGTAGGGCTGCTATATGAAATAGCCAGGGAAGTCCTCTGGAACAGGTGATATTTGAACAACACTGAAGGAAGTGAGGTCAGAGGCCATGTTGCTTCCTTCCCAGCAATTAGTTTAGTGGCTGGCTTATGATAGTGACTCAACAGATGTTTGCTAAGTGAGTAAATAAACAATAAGAAGAATATTTTTCAATTCAATGTATTCAGCATTTATATGCAAATATTTTTGTTCTGTTTTTTATACCAAAGATTAAAAATTTCTTTTAAACATCGAAAGCAGGGACTGTTAACTACTGCAATTAACTTTTTATTAACTGAATTTATGAATTGCCATACTCTCAATGTAGATTAGCTATAGAGCAATCAGAAATGAAAATCCCAACTATCCAGCCAGGTGGTATCTATGATCAAGGTCACAAATTAAGGAGCAGCTAGGAAAAGACAGCTCAAAATCACCTAATTACAAAGCTGTCTCTGGCCAACATTTCCACAGAGAACTTATTTCCAGAAGAGAGATTAATATTCCAGAGAATATAAATACCCTAACCATATACTTGTCTTGACATTTTTACCTTTATAGTCCTATCTGTTCAGTATCTCCAATTAGCTCTCTGAAATCCTAGATTTCATGCTTTGTAAAGCTTTTAGAACCCTTAATAGAGACTTTTTTGAAAATTGCATTTATTTTTTGACTCATTACATGTGGTGTGTTTCTCAAAGTCTTAAACTCTACTCCTAATAAAAGGATTTCTAGCAATATCTACTTTAATCCAACTGAATTCCCTTCATTATAGATTACTATAATTATGGTTTCCTGGGACTTTCAAAGTAAAGAGAGTTTGTTTTTTAAGTCTTTCATTTAACTTAACCACCTTACAAAGTAACTTTAGAAAGAGGATGTCTAAATTCCTCTGTAGGCCTATAGCTTCCATATTTTTGATATTATTGTTCTAGTTTGTGATTTCTAAATAAAAAGAACTGTCACACTTGTGTTAGGAGTACTGATGAGAAAAAAGGGTAACAAAAGTGGCAAGGCAGAAAAGAAAAGGTTTTCTTTCTCAGTAGCTGAAACAGACTTGGGCTCTGATTACGGTCAATGAGGAACATGCAAGGAAAGGTGGCAGCCAGCACAGCAGCTATCACAGTGCACTTCCCTTTATTCAACACACCCACTCCACAAACATTAGAGCTCATCTGTGGACCAGGTACTTATTAGACACTAAAAATTCAGCCATAAAAGATCTGTCCCTAATGATCTTTGTTCTGAAAGTAATACATAAAAACTATTTTTCACTAATACAGTGAATGCTGCATACAGTAGCATGGGCCTGTAGGTCCAGGCCCATGATCAAGAGGATCACCTGAGCCCAGGAGTTAAAGATCAGTCTGAGCAACTGCTAGCAGACTCTGTCTGGGGAGAGGAGGGAAGGGGAAGGAAGGAGAGAAAAGGGAAGACTGAACTATGTAAGTATACAGAAAATTTTTACTTTATATATTTTAATAACCAATTTTTGCCTTAGTTCTTTATATCAGATAATTAGTTCTTTATATCAGATTTGTGTCAGTGCCACTATCTCCTTAAAAAGGTAAATTAAGAAGCAAGAATGCTCAACTTATTTATGACATACATGAATAATCATTACATTGACTCCAAAATAGGAGCAGGAAATTTCCATTGTAGAATTAAGGAAAATGTCTGTCTGCATCTTTTACTAATGGTGAAACATTAAACAATCTACTGCATTTTTGTACAAAGTATCCCTTCAAACATTTGAGAACAGTTATCACCTTTTCCCTAAACATCTCTCTCTTCCAAGCAAAAATATGTAAACATATGTTTAATTGGGGTCCCAGAAAAAATGAAAAGAGACCATTAGGATACAGATAATGGCAATATATGAAGAGAAACTGGCTGAAAATGTTCTAGAACTGATGAAAGAACATCCATCCACAGTCACAAGAAGCTCAATGAATCCCAACGAAAGATAGGAAGAAATCCTCACCTATACTCATTACCATGGGAAGGCTGAACACCAGAGAAAAATCTTAAAAAGCAGATATATATATATTTTTTAAAGCAGATTGTGATTGACAGACCCAGCTGCCAGCCTTTGTATCAACCAGTCCATGCTCTCACCATGGTCACAGTTCTTCATTCCTGCCCAAAGCAGGATTCCTCTATAAGAGTCTGACTGAGGACTCCCCCACTGGCCACGCAGAGACTTCCTCCCTTCTCTCACAGGGGTTAGATCAGTATCATATCCTCATTCTTTTATCATTTCCTTATCCTTATCCTTTTATAAGCATTTCTCCCAATAAATCTTTTTGCTATATCATCCTTTCTTGACAACTGCTTCTTCTTGGTGCCTGCTATCAGTGGACACAAGCTCATACAGCAATTATCACAAAGGTCAAGGCCCAAAGACTTCTAGGTGAGGGCAACCATTGAACAGAGATGCAAAGATCCTAAACAAAAGAGAAAATCAAACCTGGTAATACATAAAAACATCATATATCATGAACAAGCTTGGCTTAATCCAGTAATGCAAGGTTGGTTTAACATTTGAAAACTAACCAACATAATCCACTATATTAAGAGATTAAGAAAGCAAAACCAAAGGATTATCCTAAAAGTAGCAGACTAATTCTTGGGAGAGCTATACCAAATTCACAGACTGGAAAATTCAATATTTCAAGTATTTTAAAATACTATAAACAATACAAAATCAAAATTCCAGCAGGATTTTGTTGTTGTCATTATTGTTGTTGTTATTGTTAGGTGCAGAAACTGAAAACCTCATTTTTATACTACAAATGGAAAAATATAGCCCAGGTAATCCAAACTCCCCCACCCCATACCCCTTCAACTGTTCTGAAAGCTTCATATACCCCAGGTAACCTTGAAAAATAATTGGAAGACTTACTCTGCCCAATAGCAAACCTTATCATAAAGCTGCAGTAATTCAGATAGTACTGTCTTGGTGCAAAGAAGATGACCAACAGACCAAGAACAAAGTTTGGGGAACTTCTATGAAGAGTAAAATAAAAATTTCTTAAATAGGACTCATAAAGTATTAACCACAGAAGAAAATATCAATCATTAGACTACATTAAAATAGGAAATTCTCTTTATCAAAATCACAAATAAGGAATTGAAAAGCAATTCAACTGGTGCACATCTGTTTAACTCAGCAACTCAAGAAGTTGAGGCAGAAGGTTCACAAGTTTGAGGCCAGTCTGAGCTACTTAGGGAGACCCTGCCTCAAAATAAAAAGCAAAAAGGGCTGGAAATGTAGGTCGGTAGTGAAGTGCCCCTGGGTTCAATCCCCTTTACCAAAAAATTAAAATTAAAAAAAAAAAGGAAGAAATTGAAAGGCAAGTCACAGACTGGACATCTGCTATGCATATATAATAACGAAGTCCTTATTCAGAACATTTAAATAGAATAATTAAATTTCTATTTAAATAGAATAAGTAAATAGAATTATTTAAATCAATAATAGAATGCACAGTCATTTATCTTCAGGAGTATCAAAATTAAAGCTACAATCTATACCACCATACACCCATGGGGATGACTAAAAAAGGATTGACAAATAGCAAATGTTAAAGAGAATAAAGGGCAAATGGAACATTCATATTCTGTTGGTGAGCATATAAAATGAAACACACTTTGGAAAACTGGCAGAAATTCCTAAATATTACTGTATGCACATCTATAATATATGAATAAATTATACATATACTTTTGGGTTTTTAGCTTTATTTAGAGCTAATATGTGATAAAACACACTTAAGTACACAGTTCAAAAAGTCTTGACAAATGTATATACCTATGTAACCACCACTATAATCAAGACCTGGCCGTTTTCATCATGTCAAAAATTTCCTTGTGTTCCTTCCCAGTCAGTTCAGACAACCACACTACATTAAGTAGTATTGTTTAGATTTGTCTTTCCTAGAATTTCATATAAATAAATGGAATCAGACAGTATGTACTCTTTTGTGCTTGACTTCTTTCACTCGTCAAAATGTTTTTTGACTGCAAACACATGTGCAACCAAAGAAAAAGCACATAAAATGGATACCATCAAAATTAAAAGTTTTTGTCCATCAAAGGCACTATAGAGAAAATAAAGACAACCTACAGAGGAGAAAATATATACAAAGTATATATCTGATAAGAATCTACTAACCAGAATATATCAAGAACCCTTAAAACTCAACACCAAAAGGACAATGATCCCACTTTAAAAATGGGCAATAGGGTCAGGGGTGTAGCTCAGTAGTACAGCACTTGTCAAACCATTTTTGAGGCCCTGGGTTCTCCAACCAGCACTGCAAAAAAATAAAATAAAATAAAAAGTAAAACAAAATTAATAAATAATAAAAAATTTAAAAGGGGATTTGCCCAAAGAAGATATACAAATGGCCAACAAGCATATGAAATGATGCCCCAAATCATTAGTCATTAAAGAAACACAAATCATAATTACATGAGATATCATTGCATACTTACTAGGTTAACTATAATACAACATGAAACATGTTGGTAAGGATTGCAAAAAACAAGACCTTCATGCATTGCTGATGGGATTGTAGTGGTAAACAGTCTGGCAGTTTCTCAAGAATGTTAAACAGAATACCATATGACCCAGACATTTACACTGCTAAGTATACACTCAAAAGAACAGAAAACAAAAGACTCAAATGCTTGTATGTCTGTGTTCATGGAAGAACTAGTAAGAACAGCCAAAAGATGGAAATAGCCCAAATGTCCAGGAATGAAAGAATACATAAACAAACTGTGGTGTGCACATACAATGTGATTATTATTCAGCCACAAAAAGGAGCAAAGTATTGCTACATACTACACACAGATGAACCTTTAAAACATTACACTAAGTGAAAGAAGCCTTGGAAAAGGGTATATATTATATGACTCCAGTTATATGAAATAATCAGAATAGGTAAATTAACAGGGACAAAACATTGGTGATTGTCATGAACTTCAAGGAGGAAGAGCATAGTTTCCTTTTGGAGTAATGAAAATATTTTGGAACTAAGCAGGAATGGTGAATGTACAACATTTCATGCAAATTCTGTATTGTCACTGAATTATTCACTTTAAAATGTTGAATTTTATGTTAATTTTACCTCAATAAAAAATGTTCTTTAGATTCATCCATGTGGCTGTGTACGTATCCCATTATACAGATATACCACAATTTACCTATTTATATATTAATGAATGTTGGGTTGAATCCAGTGTTTATTTCTTTTGAATACAGAGGTTATGAACATTTCTATGCAAATATTTTTGAGGATGTATGTTTTGTTTATTTTAGGTAAATACCTAGGACTGCTCTCATCTTTTCATAAAAGTGAAAAAATAAATGTGTTACCAGCCATAAAATGTATAGGTATCAAAAATATAACTACAAACTAAAAACTGAAAGCAATTTGGGATATTTAAAACTGTATGCTGTATTCTGAGCTAAAAGCTCAACAAACTTAAGCCAATAATACATGTCAAACTGAAGATAAAGAAGAAAAATTAAAGATAATTATGAAATATTAGTTATGTTAGCCAAAATTGGAACTATAGATCTTTTAATATTGTTTACCTTTAAAGAGAAAAAAAAACCCTCTTTCTTATACATTTCCAAGAATGAATTATGTAAGCATAAGGGTCTTACTGACAGGCTACAGTAGGAATTAGAGAGGAAAACCCAGAACAAGACTGCCTGAGGTTTAGTCCAAGCTCCACTTCTTGCTAGTTATTTAAACATTCTATGCCTCTGTTTCATCCTCTAAAACACAGAAGGTGATCATCAGATCCACTGTAGAAAGCAGTTGTGGGAAGTCAACGACTTCTTTTGTGCAGTCTGAGAATAGCAGGTAACAAGTCATTACGACAGATTATCACTGCCACTGTCCTCATCGTCATCATCATCATCCTTCCTACTTCCTAAAATACCCTAAATCCTATTAAAATACCTATAGTTGTTCTACTGAGCAGCATTAAAATAAAAATATATAACCAGTTAGTGTATTTACCTAACTACCAGAGAAACTCAAATAGTTATATCTCACCACTAAACCTTACACTACAAACCTGCCCACAACAAACCTTCCTGCAACAAAATTTTCAAGTTTGTATTTTAGTACTATAGTATTCTGAAAGAACAGGTTTTCAATATATTAACTGAAATCAGTGGCATAAAGTATACTATAATAACTGTTTTACAAAATTTTTCTAATAAGCAAACTGAAGAACATTTTATCTCTGAACATGGGGGCTGTAATATTACTGACATTAAATAGTAAACTGGGTCAGTTAGACTTCTCTCTCAGGGATTTGGGGAAGTATTATGAGAGAGAAGTCAAAGAGAAGGTATAGTGAGGGTTGTATCTCATACAGAGGTCAATTCATGATACTCACTTGTGAACATCCTTTAAGTCATCCTTAGAATACCAGAGCTTGAGCTTTGAAAGCTCAAATTTAAGATGTTGTTATTGTTACTTAGCATTTAGTTGCTTTCCAAGTCCCAGTTCCAAGACCCTGGGTATACTATAGCTCCTGTCTTTAAATATGGAGATACTCAGTTGTTTTGTAGAATTTAATACAACTGTCCTTAGGTTACATGAATAAATTTCTATTTCTTGTCACCAGTCAAACACTTCCGTGGAGACTACCCAGCTATACACTCAGAAACAACTGCAAACACAATACAAATTTTTACTAATTTTCTATTTATATAATGCCCATTTGCTTTCTTCCCCCTACTATTAACAGGTTTTAATTTTTTTTTTTTTTCTTTTTTTGGTACTAGGAACTGAACCCATGGGTACTTTTCCACTGACCTACATCCCCAGTCCTTTTTATTTTGAGACAGAGTCTTGCTAAGTTGCCCAGAGTCTTGCTAAGTTGCTGAGGCTGGCCTCAAACCTGTGAAGGTTCAATTCTGCTGCCTCAGTTTCTGCACACCTCTGGGGGATTATAGGCATGTGCAATTACGACCAGCTTGAATAAAAATTTTAACATCAAAAGTTATTTTTAAGTTCTTTAACAAAATGATGCACAAATTTAAGAGCGGTAGAAATGTCCCTACAATTAAACTAGGACAGAATGCTTACTCATGGAATAAGTAGAAAGTAACTAAAGACCTTATTCTTATTTTGATTACTCATGAATATTTTCTCTAGAGATTTTAAAAGACAATAGGATGTTTAAAAGATATCAATTATCAATAAGTAACTTATCAAAACTGAAAAATAATTTTCTACTTAAAAATGGCCTTTTCTTATCAATATTATTTTCTCATAGTTACAGGAAATTAACCAAAAGAAGAAAAATAATTTGAAAACATAAAAAATACACATATATAGGATATAAGAAACTACACAATGGAAAAATTGAGTAAGTAAAATAATCAGAAAATTAAGTGGTATGAGATTTTATTAAATTGTCAAAAGAATACCAAAACAAAACCTTTCAACTGTTTAACAGAATTTTGGCATGATAACAAGATCTCTTAGAAGTGTGAATAAAATTCTGGCAATTATATTCGCTCCAGTGTTTCTAGGCTTTGTCTCTCTGTTCATTACACTGGAGGCTAGGATTCTATTATATTAAAACAAAACTCTACATGAAAGGATTTCATAATCTCCATAGACTTGGAAATATGTTTTAAAGGAAATGAGACTATAAAACAAAAATGGTTAAATTCCATTGAATTAAATTAATAAATTATTGAGTCAACCTCTAAATAGGCTGTATTCCAAAAAAAAAAAATCTATAAATAATTATAGAAAACAGAAGAAATTTTCCCCCACATAGACTACCGTACAATGGTTGACCAGTTTTGTTGAAATGATGTATGTTTATTATGTTAAGCTAAATAGGCCTTTGTGAATTAGCCTGGGGCCCTACTTAGGATGACAAAAGCAAACCTACATCTGAAGGGACAAGGCACAATCAGGTAGGCCTAGCACTTAAACTCAAGAAACTTTCCATGTGTATAACCAGAGAAATGAAAATGTGTACTCCATTTGTGTACAATGAATCAAATTATCTTCTGCTATCACATATAACTAAATAGAACAAAAAAAAAGTAATATGTTATAATGTAACATAAACAATGTTTTATCTCCAGTGATCTATTTTTAGTATTATCCTTTTACCAAAACATTCAGTAGCTTGTGTACAAGACATTGTGCTATTTCTGTTATACTGAAAAATATATAATGGTAAATAACAAAAAAGAAAAAGAAAAAAGAAACATTCCAGGAATTCCGAACTAAGTGAAAAGTGATGGTTACTCCCAAAAAGTGCTTAGGGCCTCAAAACTTGAAGATCTCCTTGACCTATATGTGAATTTCTTTAAAAGTGTTCAGAAATATGAAATAAGTTTCCTTGATGTTAACTTCTTCTATGAAGGTTTCATAGTTACTCTCATAGTATACTAAATATACTCTTCATTTATCTACTAATTCTTGACCCTACATAAGTCAAACCATTTTTTAAACGACAGAATTATTTTTAAAACAAAATTAAATGATGAAGGAGATTAAAAATAACACAAATAAGATGGTGAAGTTAAAAGAAGAGAGACTTAGGCTGAGGATATAGCTCAGTTGGTAGAGTGCTTGCCTTGCAAGCACAAGGCCCTGGGTTCAATCCCCAGCACTGCAAAAAAAAAAAAAAAAAAAAAAAGAGAGAGAGAGAGAGAGAGAGACTTAAAGAGTTAGAATAGAACAGCTGATTTGAAACAGGACAATACCATGTATTATAATGTCAGGTACAGATTAAGTCCTCAATTGTATGCTAATTGGCCACTGGAAAGCTCAAAAACAAATTCACAGTCCATCTATGAATGAATTAATGTGTGATAAATAAAGGTGCATAAATTTATGTGTAATAAAGCTCCTGAATGTTAATTCATTTTTCAACCCTAACCCTTTTTTTAACCTTATTTATTTTATTATATAATAAATGCATTCTTGCATGTAGGCACAAAATCTTTTTTGAATGAGATTAGGAATAAATTAACAAATAAATAAATTATAATCTTCCCAGCAGATCATACCCTTCGTTCCCACTTTATCATCCCTCTCCAAATCTTTTTGCTAGACCAAGATCTTTTGGTTTTCCTTTGCAAATATTTATTCTCCTGTCAAAGCAAATAATTAACTAAATTCAATCACTTAAGTAAGCTATGTCAGATACATGATGATCTGCATAGTTTCAAGACTTTATCTTTGTATATTTATTCAGTATGTATAAGCCACAGCAGGCAGAAAATTCTAGGTGTTGTGTGTTCAGTGGTTGCCCTGGCATCAGACTATCAGCCTGGAGGATGCTGGGAAGACAGACACATATCCTCTGTGCTCTTGCTAAAGCTGGTTTATAGTAAGTTTTCTTTTTCCTCACAAAAGCCTATTTATAACCCATGCCAAATAGTATTTGGAATTCAACCTAAACCTAGTGCATGATAGACAGTGACAGAGAGGAGTGGTCCATCTTGCACAAATGACAACTACAAAGGGTCCTACCTGGTTTTACATCCTCAGATTACTTTTGGTAGTGCTGAAAGAAACCATTTTCCTCTTTATTTTAACACCTAATCTAACCTTTCCAAGACCTTGATTCAGATTCACAAGCTATGGATATTATAGAAGTCCACTGATGGATAAACAATTTGTGCTAAATACATAAAAAAGAAAATTCACCACCACCACAAACAACAAAAGGTAATACTACTAATACTCATACATGCAATATGGTGAACTTCAAAAATATGCATGTTAGGCAAAAGACACAAAGAGAATATATTGTACTGATCCATTTATAAAGAAATTCTGAAAGAGGCAAAACTATCCTATAGTGACAAAAAGCAGATTAGTGATTGTCTAGGGCCAGGAGAGTAAAAAGGAGTATAAGAAACTTTATGGAATGATGGAAAGGTTATTTTTGATATTGTATCTCAATTGGGACAGTGGTTTCATAGAACATTTATTAAAACTCACCAAACTGTACACTTAAAATAGGTACAAATGTGGTATTCCTTCTAGAAATGCATAAACTTGAACTAACAGTGAGAAAACATCAGACAAATCCAAATTCAAGGATATTCTATAAAATAAAAACCAACCAGTACTTTTCAAAAGTCAAGGTCATAAAATTTTAAAAATTAAAAAAAAAAAAAAAAAAGATTAAGGAACTGTCACAGACTGGAGGAGACTAAGAGGGGGTGGTATAGCAAATGAATGCAATGTAGGATCTGGAACAGAAAGACACTAGTGAAAAAACTGGTAAAATCCAAATAAAATCTTAAGTTAAAGCAATAATATCATACCCATGCTAATTTCTTACTTTTGTTGATTGTATCATGGTTATGTAAGTTTTTAACACAGGGGAAGCTCAATGAAAGATATCTGGAAATTTTCTGTACTATTTTTGCAACTTTCTCAAGTCTAAACTTTTCTGGAAACGAAAAGTTTTTAATGGGTTCATTTTGTTGTATGTAAGCTTTTAACTAAAGTTGATCTAAAATTTAAAATTCAATAAAAATAAATGTTATTAAGAAATAATACTATCCTCAGCATAATTCTCTTTTTAAGCTCCTTAAATAATTTTTAAAAGAACAGTAAGATTAACTACAAGAAGATTCCAAATCCTCTTCTTTTCAATATTTGAGTCAATAAACCTATGTGATAAAACACAAAACATTCTTTCCCAGAAGGATCACTAAATTGAGAAAGGTTATTAATTAAAATAAAAATCTCAGATACCTTCCTGAGAATCATAATGATATAATAATAAAATAATTATCAAATTGTAATAACAGAATTCCTAAAACTTTGAAGTCTACAGTAAAAAAATTATTTAATTTCTAAGATTCTCACATCTGAAAACTCTACATTTGAACTTCAAAAACTACATTATCTCAGTTAATATTACTTAAAAACAGAACAACATAGGTAAAAAAACATTCAGAGAAAATTAATGCTTTTATAGCATACCTCCTCTGTTTCCATTTTCTTCATCCTACAAAATAAAAAAAATAGCCATTTATGAATGCACATTTATAAACTCTTGTCAAATCATAGTAAGGCTCAATTTAATCCAAACTAACCTCCCAATTATAATCTCATTAATAATGCCTTTTGTCAGAAAAAGTAGTTTTCAAAACAGAGAAGAGAAAACTGTAGATGAAGACAATCAAGGACAAGAGAAGTTCAGTTTTTGACATGCTGAGTGTGAGATGTCTAATGAAGATATTCAAGAGGAGTCTCCAATTAAGCAGTTGGACAAAGGAAGCTGGAGTCTGGGATAAAAGGCTGGTCATTACTTACTACTGTACCCTGTATTTAAATGTGGTGTCTTTAGAGGCTATTACAGGACCCAAAACTGTTTACATAAATGAATTGGTTCCAAGTTGCTACATATTTAAATTCTTGTACTCAATCTGGTAGTTTACCTACTTGGTTTCCTTCTTTGCTGCTTTGCTGCCCTGTTACCTACATCTAGCTGAGAAATTAGGAAAGCAACCTTTAAAAACTAGTTAAAAAATTATTTATTCAAACACTTGCTGAGCCTCTACCATATGGAAGTTACCATGTACTGCAGAAAGAAAAACAAGACATTTGATTAAGGGCTGATAATTTATTACATAATTTTTGACCTTTACTTTGGCTGCTGAAATGTTGTTTTCTTCTTCTTTTGATTATAAGCTCTGTTCTGAGACTAGTAATGCTGCCAACTAAGTGAATAATAAAGACATTGTTGTATTAATTACATGCTTTCTAAAAGCTATACAATATTACATTTTTTAAAGAAAAAAGTCCTTTGGGGCTGGGGACATAGCTGAGTGAGCGTAGTCCTTTGGGGCTGGGGACATAGCTGAGTGAGCGTATGCTTGCCTGGCATGCATAAGGTCCTGGTTCAATCACCATTGAAAAAACAACAATAACAAGATTTCAAGGTTTATTTTTCATGAAAAATGTGTAAGACTGAGAACTATTTGCAAGAGTATCTGTTCAAAATAATAGCATGAATAGCTAAAATTTACTGGGCAATTATTATATGTCAATTCCTGTTCTAAGTGTTTTGTATATACTACATCATTTAATCATCACACAACCAGTGAGAAGGAATGCTTATTTAAGGATACAGAGTTAAAAAGAGACAAACATGGAACTCAAACCAAGGCTCTTTTGACTCCAGTGATATGCTATTAATAATTATACTTTGCTACTGAAATTTCTAGAAATATTTCCTATTATGAATATACTTTTAACCTAGACTTGGTAAAATTATCTTATAAAAACTGTAACTACCTATTTGTCATGACCCAAAGCTTTTACTTAAAACAAAATAAAAAGACAAAAATACTCAACCCTAAAATATAATTATCAAGTACTCTGATATGTAACCTAATATATAATATTACCTTAGATCTTTTAAGGTGAAGAAGATTCTTAGACAGCAGTATTACAACACTTTAGGAAACCCATGCTAGTAAATTCTAATTCTAAGTTAACAATTATTTATAATCCTTAAAAGCGATTCTGATTTTTAAAAGAGTAAAACATTTTACTGGAAAGATGTAGTTAACAAAAATAGAATATGAAAGAGATGGTTTCCAGATACAATTAGATACTAGTTTTTAAAAACAGATTTAAATCCTTGAATACATATTTATTAGCCATGTTCAAACTCCACTTACCACACTTACCCATTATTTGACCTGGATCAGTTTTCACATCTATTATATAAGACTAATGATACCACTTGCTCCACAGGATTTTGGTGTGGATAAATTGAGATAATGGACATAAAGAGTAGTAATGAACAGAGCCAACTATTCAATGTGTCAACTGCAATCATAATTAATACACATTGCCCCTTTTTAGACTCTACTGCTAATTGGTACAGTAAATTCATATCATGTACTCTAACAAGAAGCTATTTTAAAATCCTATCATATTATGTATCTGAAAGTATTGCTTTAATCTTGTTAATTTTCTATAACTATCAAAATATTTTCATGAATGATTTCTGCTATATACTCTGCCCAGAAAACTCACTACTTTTCTAGATAGTAAGAAAAGCATTACATATTAGAAAAAGTAGAATGCAGCCTATAAGACCTTGAAAAATAAATTTGGAGTTTAGAATTAGTGTGATCTTTCAGAGAAGACTAAAGTGTTTGTTCTAGAAAATGGAAAAATATCTCAAAAAAGGAACAATAATAAAAATGCAAATATGACAATTAAGATAGAAAAAAAGAAAAGGCAGTGGGGAAGGGAAGTGTGACTGGGAGACCAAAAGGAAATAGAAATTGCCTTATGTTTTCCAAGTTACTTTATTTTTCTTACCTTATATGAAAACTGAATTGCAGACTCTGGGGGATAAACAATAAAATGCCTTAATGTAAAACCAAAGCCTTGAGATGTTCTTTTCAGCATAACTGTTTTGGGACCTGGCCAGGAGAATGTTTCATCTTCGGATGGTGATACAGTTTCACTTTGTTCTTTTCCATCTTTATTTTTTGATACCTAAAGTGAAAAGATATGTAAAAGTTAACAAGAGAACACATTATACTTGCTCACTTGGAAAATTATATGTAAAAATATAAAGCCTTGCATACAGATATGAACTTAATGGAGACAAAGAACTATATTCTGATGCCTGAATTAGATGTACTGCAACAAATCATGTGATCATCATCAAAAACTAATTTTTTTCTAGAAAATGATGATGCTATGAAAAATTAATTAATAGCAAAAAGGAACTCTTGGAAATCAGAAATACAATCGCTAAGATTTAAAATGCAACAGAAGGAATAAATGATAATAAGAAAATATCACAGTGCACAAAGAACCAAAAAACAAACTAAGAAAGAGACGGAACTCTCACAAAAGAAGTACTAACCTTATTAGTTCAATGGCAACAAAGATAATTAAAAAATAATAGAAAAGGACTGTAGGTTCTGAGCATAAACTCAGAAACCAGATATAGATAATCCTTCCAACATATCCTGGTCTTTCAGGATATGACTTCTCATCCACTCTTGGCTTTTGCCTGGTCATGTCTGAAACCCTTTTACAAACTCAAAATCAAGAATCCTACTTAGACCCATCACCTCCTTTCCTCAATCTAGGAACCCTACCACCCTTTCCCAGTTCCTCACCAACCCTACGTCCTCAATTCCCTCTTAAGCCAACTGCAATCCATTCCTTTATACTCTGATATTCTTACTTCCTCGAAGTCACCTGACAAAGCCTAACCTCAGATAAATCAATACTGCCTACTTTGGATCTGTACCTACGCAATTGACCGTGAGTGAAGAAAGACAAAAGTATTTTCACTTAAAGTCATGATAACTAACCTCAAGAGACCTCATAATGCTGTCAGTCAATGATAATACATTCTCTGTGGTCCATTCAAATAGATCATTTCATCCCTTCTCCCCTCCTCCCTTGTAGCAGATGACCCTACTTTCTATTGCATTGAGAAAACAACAACAATGAAGAGAGAACTTAATATCCTGCCACACCTACCCATCTGTCTGCATTTGTGCCCATGATCCTGCATTTTCTCTAGAACACAATGGATACTGTCCACTCTTCTAAGTCCCCACCACTTGCATACTAGATCCCATCACTGCACTATTCAAAAATATGGTTCCAGTAATTCTTCCCTCTCTTTTCTGCATCATCACTTTCTCTTTACTCTATCATTCCCATATGCATCCACACATTTTGCAACTTCTTTCTTTCATCTTAACTACGATATTCATACAACCCTCTCCAATTATCATCTTGTTTGTCAGTTTCTCCTTTAGAGCAAAGCTCTGTTTTGTTTTATTTTGTTTTGGGGGTACTGGGGATTGAACCCAGAGGCACTTGACCACTGAGCCACATCCCCACCCCTTTTTTGTGTTTTATTTAGAGATAGGATCTTACTGAATTGATTAAGGCCCCGCTAAGTTGCTGAGGCTGGCTTTGAATTTGTGATCCTCCTGCCTCATCCTCCTCCAGAGCCACTGGGATGACAAGTATGCACTACCACTACCAGCTACAGCAAAGCTCTTGAAAGCTATCTATACTTGCCATTTCTTTTCCTCTCATTTTCTCTTCAATCTTATTAAACCAGGCTCTTATCTTCATAATTCTTTAAAACTGATCTTGTCAACATCACTAATGGCTTCTACACTGATAAACTAAATGGTCAATTCTTGGTTCATATCTTATGTGATCTGTCATTTAACACGGGGATTACTTCCTCCTTGAAAAATTTTCTCCACTTGACTTCCCACACTTATTTTCCTCCCAACTCATGGGCTACTTTTTTCTCAGTCTCCTTTGCTACTTCATCTACTAAATTTCTGAACTTGGAAGTACCCAAGACTCAGTCCATGGACTCTTCTTATACTTTTTCTCCTAGAGATTTCATTCAGTCTTATGCATTAAACACCATCTATATGTGAATGACTCCCAAATATTTTTCTCTCCCAGACATCTCCCCAGATAGGTATCTCAAACTTTACCTGTCTATATTGCTGATAAAACTTTGCTTACAAGTCAATTTCAAGTCAGCCTTTTTGAAATGTCACCTTTATCAAAATGGAAATACTTGAATATGCTTGATTCTGCTATAATTTTTATTATCTTTTACCAGTAAATTTATCTATTCTCCCACAAAGATTTGTTTCATATGAAGACGGGAAGATAACTAGATAATAACTTTACCCAGTTGAATTTGCAATACGGGTTACTATATGATTTGAGTGATTAGAATGTGAATGTCAACAGTATTTCTATAGACTAGTAATGAGTAATTGAAAATTTTAAAGATTTATCATTTAAAATGGCATTAAAATGTGAAATATTTAGAGATAAGTCTGAAAAAACATTTGTAAGACCTGCAAACTAAAACTCTGCAAACACTACTGAGACACATTAAAGAATACTTAAATAAATGAAGAGATATACCATGTTCATGGCTCAAAAGACCCATACCTCTTCCAAAATTCATCTAAAGATTCAGTGCAACCCCAATCAAAATCCCAGGAAACTTTTGCAAAGAAGTTGCTGTTTCTAAAATTCACTTTAAAATTCAAAGAACCTATAATAGTTTAAACAATTTCTAAAAAGGACAAAGTTGATATACATATACTACAAGTCTTCAAGAATTACAAAGCTACAATAATCAAGTGTTAGCGACAAGATGCACAGATTCGTAAAACAACAGAGTCCAGTGACCCACAACCATATGACACAGCAACTCCAGGTATTCAGTCAAGAGGAACATGAAGATCTGGTCAACTTTGTACAACACAAATACTAGAACACAATGGTCCTGGAACAACTGGCTATCCACATGTAAAATATATAAAATTTTCATCTCTAATTCATATCACATACAATTATTAACTCAAATGATTATATGGTTAAAATCACTGGGAAAAAAAGCAGACAAAAATCTTTATGAATTTAAGATTAGGCTAAGATTTCTTAGATATGACACCAAAGAGTCAGGTGTGGCGGTGCATGCCTGTAATCCCAGCAACTAGGGAGGCTAAGTCAGGAGGATCACAAGTTCAAAGCCAGCCTCAACAACTTAGCAAGGCCCTAAGCAACTTAGTGAGATCCTGTCTCAAAATTAAAAAATAAAAATGGCTAGGAATGTAGTTCAGTGATTAAGTGTCCCTGAGTTTAAACCCTGGTACCATAAATCAAAACAAAACAAAAATTCAATTGTAAAAAAAAATCCCACAAACCACCCCCAACCCCACAAATGGAGGCAGAAGATCTGAGCAAACTTTATCAAAGGAGGCTACCTGGATGCAAATAAGTATTATGAAGAGATGACCAACATAGAGTTAATAGGGAAATACAAACTAAAACCACAATGAAAGATCACTACACACCTTTAGAAGTGTTAAAATTATAAAGATTGACTATACCAAGTGCTGGTTAGGATAGGAAGAAACAAACTCTCAGATACTGCTAATGAGAACCTAATGGTACAAACACTTTGGAAAATAGCCTGATAGTTTTTTTTTTTTTTTTTAAGTTAAATATAGTTTATCTACCATATGAAGAAACCATTCTGTTCCTAGGTAAATACCTAAGAGAAATCTGAAAGTACATGTTAATATAAAGATGAATACAGAAATATTCATAGCAGCTTTATCTGCTATAGCCACAAACTAGAAAATATCCCAAATGTTTTATCAATAGATGAACAGATAAAACTGATAAATAAAAGTAACACAAGATTACTTAACAATGACATAAAATGAACTATGGATATATGTAGCTATGTGTTAATTATGCTGAGTTAAAGAACCCAAACCAAGAAATAGTACATATTATATGATTCCATTTGTATAAAATCCTAGAAAAACTCTAAACTCTATACTGACTGAAAGTAGATTTGTGGTTGCTCAGGTAGGTGAAGGGGAGGGAGGTATCACAGAGCAGCATGAAGAAACTGCGGGGTGGGTAATGAATATGTTCATTACCTTGACTGTAATAATGTTTTCAAGGGTACATACATGTGTAAAAACTTCTCAAATTGTACCATTTAAATACATGCAATTGATTATAAATGAAGCATACTTCAATAAAGATATTCAAACAAAAATAGAGGAATGAAATAACTGCCATGAAACTCAAGAATAGTTTGGGGTGACAAAAGAAAGTGAATAAGGAAGCAAGGGTCTGAAGTGGAAGAAGTACACAAGTTTCTTCAGCAGCATTGTGATGTTATTAAAATCTATGGAGAGTTTCTAAGGGCTCATTTTATTATGCCATATGATGTCAATATGTATTACATATATTATTTTGTATGTATCAAATATAAACAAAAATTCTTAAAAGTAATTTAACACTGTAAAAATTAACAATCATTTTCTATCTATAAGATACTATTTTGAGTGGAAGATTCTATTTTGATACTATCTCTTTTTATCTAACTCAACATTTTAATTTTCATTTTTAACACTGTGATTAAGACTTGGGATTTGGAGTCAGTTGAATCAGTTACTAATCCTGGCTCTGCCATTTGCTGATTTTATTATAGTGGACAGTTACTTAATTTCTCTGAAGACTCAGTATTCTTAAGAATAAAGCACTTCTCTCAAAGAATTAATGTATACTCAGAAATGTATATAAAATACCAAGCCCAGAAACATTTAATAAATATTAGCTCCTTATTCTTCCTCTGCACACAAAATATATAACCATCTTCTCTAATTCTCTTTTCAAATTTATTTTTCCTGGTAGTTCTTTAAGTCACAATATTTCACAATATTTTAACATATGTGTAAAATGCTGTTGGAAAGATGTATCAAAGCAAACTTTCTGAACTTCAGAAAATAAAAGAGACTCTGGAAACAAAACTAGGTTAAGCAATCAACAGATTAGAAACTAAATCTTAGATATTAGCTAATTTTTTCCTTCCTAATTTTAACTATTTGAATGAACAAGAATTCTAAAGTCACCCATAGAAATTTTTGGATCACAAGTTCTAGATCAGTCTCAGCAACTTGGTGAGACTTGTCTCAAAACAAAGAATTTTAAAAGGGGTTGGGGCTCAGCAGCAAAGTACCCCTGGGTTTAATTCCCAATACCCACACACAAAAAAAATTGTTTTGTATATTAGAAACTAATTTTTGGTAAACTTATCATAGTTTATCTCCCTTTCTCAGATTTTGGGTTTGTTAGGGGGCAGGGGAGCATAACACTGTCAAATAAAATTACAGGAGGCCACTATATAAACTAAGCTCCTACACTAGGCCCCAATAACCAGACTAAAAACCAAAATGGACTCACTCATACTATAGATCCAAATCAAACTGAAACTACATTGTTGACTGACTTTCTGAGAAGCCAGGAAAGAGGGAGAACAACCAAATTTCCAAACATGCCAGTTTCAATCAGCATGATAATGAAACTCCCTCTGCTCTAACCCTTACTGAAGAAAGTTATTTGAAATAACCTGATGTTAACCAATGAGTTGTTTTTCTGTTGTGCATAAGGCTACCCACCTGCACCCCCACCTTACAAGGAATGCGACTCTGAAATGACCTATCTGCTAATTGTTTCTTTCTTCAGACCTTCTCTGTCTATAAAACCAACCCCTTCTGTTCATATCATGGGACTATTTATTCTGTTTTGAGTAAGGTGTTGCCCTATTCTAGAATCACAAATAAAGCCAATTAATAAGATCTTTAAATTTTTCGTAATTTTGTCTTTGGACAACACCAAATTGATCAACATGAGGAACTCAAGCAGGGTCCCAAGTGACTGCAAAAGTGATCATATGATTACTACGTAAAGTTTGGAGGCTAAAGATTATTCTACGCTTAATTACCCAAACAGTTTAATTAAGTTTTTTAAAAATATTTTTAGATGTTGACAGACCTTAATTTTATTCATTTATTTATATGTGGTGCTAAGAATCGAACCCAGTGCTTCACACATGCTAGGCAAGTGCTCTACCACGGAGCCACAATCCCAGCGCCTTAGTTAAGCTTTAATGGTAACTGGCTCCTCCTTTTTTGATCCAAATGAAAGCATTATTTTGTACATGCAGCTCATGCTCTTTTAGTTCAAGCTCTCACTCACTCTCTTTATTCATTAAGTAAATAAATAGCTACGGAAAACGTATCCAACATAGATTCATACAGCATGGCTACCAGGATAAACAAAATATACACTAAATTTTTAACCTATTTTTTTAAACTAAGCTTTTCATTTTGAGACAATTTTAGAGTCCCATGCAATTGTGAGAAATAATACAGAGGGAGCTCATGGAACCTTTATGCAATTTCCTTCAACATCATTTTGGAAAACAATATTACCATATCACACCCAGGATCCTGACATATATAATCTGCCTGTCTTCTTCAGCACTTTACTTGTACTTGTGTGTGTTTTCCTTTTTTTTTCTTTGGTGGTAGTGGGGGGGGGGTCCAAAACCAGCCAAGATTTGGAATAGTTCCACTACCACAGGATATTTCCTATACTCTTTCATAACTACACCCACTCTCTCCCGTCACCTAGTACCTATCTATTCTGGGCAACCACCAATCTATTCTACATTTCCAACATTTTTGTCAATTCAAGAATGTTATATAAATGAACTCATACAGTCAGCAACTGTTTGGGATTGGCTTTTTTTCTATTGGCATAATTCTCTGAAGATTCATTCAGTTGTTGAGTATATCAATACTTCATTCCTTCTTATTGCTTAGTAGTTAAGTCCTTAGTATGAATGTACTACACTTTATTTAATTAGCCTGTAGAAGGACATCTAAGAACTGGAACTGTAGCTCAGTGGCCCTGGGTTTAATTCCCCACAAAAGAGAAAAAAGGACATTCTAAGTTGTTTCTGATTTGGGGCTCTTTTTCAAAAATGTACTGTGAATATTCATGTGTTTATTTTCATGTGAAGTTAGTTTCAATTTCTCTGGAATAAATGTCCAGAGTACAATTACTGGGTTGTATGTTGTTTTAGTACATTTGGGCTGCAATGATAAAAAGTATAGACTGGGTGGCTTATAAACGATGGAAATTTATTTCTTATAGTTCTGAAAGGTTGGAAGTTCAAGATTAAAGCAACAGTAGACCTGGTGTTTGGTGAATGCCCTCTTCCTTAGAGATGGCCCCTTCTTGTGGTATTCTAACATGGTAGAAGTAGAAGGTAGTTCTCAGGCCGTCTTTCTGAAAGGCCATTTATCAGGACTCTGCCTTCATATCCTAATCACCTACTAAAACCATCACTGTGAGGCTTAGGATTTCAACATGCATTTTGGGAGGACACAAACATTCATACTACAGCATACAGAAACTGCACTTTATAAGAAACTGCCCAACTCTGGTAATTTTATATTGCCCACCATTAATACATGAATGATTCAATTTCTCCACATCCTCCACAACATTTGGCACTGCTACTATTTTTTAGTCACTGTGATAGGTACATAAGTGATATCCTATTGTGATCTTAATTTACATTTCTCTAATGGCTAATGATGATTAACATCTTTCTGTTCATGTGCTCAGTTGCCACCTTGACTGCATAGGTTTCAAGCATGAAAGACTGAGATTTAATCTAAGTAGGTGAGCCCTTTTCCTATGACACATGAGGAAGCCAACAGCCAGATTTAAGTAATTCATCCAAGATCATGGCTGACTAGAATCAGGGAAAAAATTAAAATCATTGTTTTCTGAATATGAGGCTAGAATACTTGCTATCACATTATTTTTCATTGTCTTTTTTTTTTTTTTTTTTTTTTTTTTTTGCGGTACCAGGGATCGTACTCAGGGCCTTGTGCTTGCAAGGCAAGCACTCTACCAGCTGAGCTATCTCCCCAGCCCTCATTGTCTTTTCTTAGTTTGTAATCTGCATAGAGTCTGGCCCCAATAGCTCTTTGATCTTAATTTACTGTCTTTTTAAATTTCCTTTTTCTGTAGGACTCTAATTTAACACTTTAAAAACTATGTATATTAAATTTGTTTCTAGTATATTAATTATGACTTGGCTTCACAGCTCCCAAACATATTCAGGTTTTCATTTAAATTATAAAGGAAACTTGGATGGTGGTTTCATGCTTCAAGTTTCTGAACTGGACTTGCTATGTCTTGTTTCACCGAACTATTTATACAAAAAGAAAGGATGGGATGAAGGGTAAGTAATGTCATTTTTGCTCTCTGAAAACTAAGATCTTTTAATGGTATAGCTCAGCTGTCACAATTATTCCACCATTCAGAACATCACATTAAAAACCCTCTAATCTCCTACCTTTTTCATGCAGGAAAGAAGAGACTTACATTTTCATGAATCTGTATACAAAAAAAAAAGACAAAAGGAAATATACATATGTGCCTTCTTCACTCCTTCACTCCTTCTACATACCAACAATGTGCTTTTGTTCTCTTGGATTATACAAAAAGGGCAGGCTGTGGACACACACGGTGTAGGACACAGCAGTCATAGATTCTCATCTTAAGAAGACCTCTACTACTAGTCCTCTACACACATCTCTTTTCCCCATCATGAGCAACCAAGCCATGTAACCAACGGCCTCGAAGGGCAAGAAGCCAAGAAGTGACTAGAGTAAGAGCAGTTAAATTCCTGTGGACTGAGAACTGTCATTTGATTCCCTTAAAAGACTTTACGACAAGGTCATTTGATTGAATAATACTCAAGGTTAAAAGAAGCCAAAATAAAGGATAAAAACTAACTCCATGAAAATTAGATATAACAACAAGTCAAAGCAAACTAAAAGAAGATCAAGAGAAAGTATAAGGGGAAAACACCCATCATAGAACAATACAAGTAATAAAAGCCTCACATAAGGGAACACAAGTAGGCATGACTGAACTTTGAGGACAGTGGGAATGTTCTAAAATATTGTGATGAAAGTTTCAAACTATATAAATCTTTCACAAAAAATTAAAATGTATACTTAAGATGGGTAAATTTTTTTGTTTATAAATTATACCTCAATAAAGATGGTCTTAACAGGGGAAAAAAATCCTTAAGTAAAATTGTACAATTTTGTCAGAGATAAGAGAGAGGGTTGTCACAAAAGTATATATAACAATATTACGAAAGAATACTGGTATACATAACCAATCTATGTCTTAAGCTATCTTCTGAAATTATTTGTACTTAAAGTAGAATTAGGTCAGCTTCCTAGTACATTCCAGAAATTATTCATGATAAAGTATAAAAAAGTATGTGTATTGTGCCCATCTTAAAAGATCCTAATATCATCAGGCACAATGGTATGCACCTGTAATCCCAGTGAATCAGGAGGCTGAGGCAGAAGGATTGGAAATTCAATAACAGCCTTAGCAACTTAGCAAGGCCCAAAGCAACTTACCAAGGCCTTATCTCAAAATAAAAAATAAAAACAATAAAAAGGACTGATGATGTAATTCAGTGGTCAAGCACCCCTCAGTTCAATCCCCAGTACCGCCCACAAGAAAAATTCCTAATATCAACTCATGTCCAGTAGATAGGCACACTACCATTAAGCAATACCCCTAGTCAAAATTTTTACTAGATTTTTACATACATCACAAATATACTGGAGAAATGAACTCACAGTCATTCAGTAACTTGCCAAAAACAAACAGCTATTAAGTGATGAAGTTACTCTTTTCAGTATATGCCACAAGTAGATAGGAGTAATAATATGCTCAGAAACAATTAGATATTGCTTATCTTTAACCCACTTTTCCACAGTCCTAATGTAAGAATTAATCTTACAGCAAATAATTCCTCACATACCAGGATTGATAGGATACTTCTCTGCAAATTTTTTCAATATATGTGGAACCCTAATGTTTTGAATTAAAGGGTTTTATTTAAATTCCAATTTAGTTAAAGGACTCTTAAATACAATTTGTATATGCTAATTATGTTTGTACCCACACTACCCCTCCAGTACTAGTGACTGAACCCAGGGGTTCTCTATCACTGAGCAACATCCCCAGTCCTTTTTTAAGATTTTCAAACAGAGTTTTGCTAAATAGTCCAGGCTAGCCTTGAACTTTTGATCCTCCTGCCTAGGTTTCTCCAGTAGCTTGGATTATAGATGCATGCCACTGTGCCCAATCCTAATGATTTTTAACATGGAGACTAATTTTAAAGGGTTTTTGTTGTTGTTGTTTTTGCCAACCAGGTTTAAAATGATAAGAATTATTTTGATGCTAAAAATCTAGCTATATCTTCATGTACTTCAAAAAGTAATTCTGGAAGATATTTAATATGACCAAAAAACCATACCACTCTCACAATTAGAAGGTTAAAGATCTAGGAGATTTTTGCCCATAGTATTTCAAATTAAACAGCTGGAATGAATTTTTTGAAATATAAAAACTCTCAATTTTTAAGGTTGCTATTCACTAGGACATTCATTTATAATACCTTTTACATAGCTAACTTTCATAAACTGTTGACACAGGTCCTTCCTGCTGTTGTTTCTGTATGATTTTGTTTATTGATTATTTTGCTGGTATTTTCACTATGTGGTTTCCTTTCCTATTCAGGTTTCTGCTTTTTACTGTAATTTTTACCTAAATTTTTATGGCACTTTTATATTTTCCTCTGATTTACTTTATTTTTAGATCCCAACATTTCAAAGCTCTTTAATCCTCATTTTAAAACTTCAAGTTCATAGAAGATAGCTATTTTTAAGTTGGAAAAAATATTGTGAAACACCTAGAAATGTTTCACAAATAGTTTAGTTTTGACTGCTATTTTGACTTGGAAAGTTATTTCTGATATATTTATGACACATATAATCTGGTAACAATATTATCAGTCTTACAAATCACAATGCACTTCTTTTCATAACCACTAATCCATTTCCTGAGCACTATTTTTCCTTGCTTAACAACATGTTTAGTTAATGCTTATCTAATTCTCTCTCTTGGTCCTCCTAGGGACTAACATGTCTTCATGATAACAGGGAAAGTTTTCAGATAGTTTTCTAAAATTAAAAAAAAAAAAAAAAATCATTTTCAAAACTATGCCTGGAATGAAAATCCTCACTTTTGTCTGACATTTGTATAACTTTTCTTATAATATTAAATCTTTTATTCCAGAAATAAGATTAACTGGTGGACTGGGGTTGTAGATCAGTGGTAGAGCAAGTATGAGGCACTGGGTTCGATCCTCAGCACCACATATAAATGAATAAAGGTACTGTGACTATCTACAACTAAAATTATTTTTTTAAAAAAGATTAACTAAAAAATGTTCAACATCTTTAATAATAAGAGAAATGCAAATCAAAACTACACTAAGATTCCGTCTCACCCCAATGAGAATGGCGATTATCAAGAATCGCCACAACAATAGGTGGCGATAGCAACAATAGGTGTTGGAGAGGATGTGGGGAAAAAGGTACACTCATACATTGCTGGTGGGGCTGCAAATTAGTGCAGCCACTCTGGAAAGCAGTGTGGAGAATCCTTAGAAAACCTGGAATGGAAACACCATTTGACCCAGCTATCCCACTCCTCGGTCTGTACCCAAAAGACTTAAAATCAGCATACTACAGAGATACAGCCACAACAATGTTCATAGCTGCTCAAATCACAATAGCCAGATTGTGGAACCAACCTAGATGCCCTTCAATGGATGAATGGATAAAGAAACTGTGGTGTATATATATATACAACGGAATATAACTCCACCATGAAGAATGATAAAATTATGGCATTTGCAGGCAAATGGATGAAATTGGAGAATATCATGCTAAGTGAGATAAGCCAATCTCAAAAAACTAAAGGACGAATGATCTTGCTGATAAGCAGATTATGACACATAATGGGGGGTGGGAGGGGGGAAAGAATGGAGGAAGGAGGGACTATATAGAGGGATAAGAGGGGTGGGAGGGGTGGGGGGGAAGGAAAAAAATAACAGAATGAATCAAAAACTATTACCCTAGGTAAATGTATGATTACAAAAACGGTATGTCTCTACTTCATGTACAAACTGAGAAACAAGATGTATACCATTTATTTACAATAAAAATGAATAAAAAAAAGATTAACTGATTCTAACTAGCATACTACATTGTTTCTTCTTTAACAGTCTCTGACATTACTTTCTAATTCTGTTATTAAAAGTACTTATCAAAGTAGGGATGCCTGGAAATTATGAGATCTAGATGCCTGCCAGAAAGAAACCGAAAAGATTTGATGAAGAGCTAACCACTGTTTACTTTGGTTCAGTTATTTTCACTGATGAGTACAGTTCTTGTAAATATATCACCTCTTATTTATCCCTCTCAAATAAATGGAAATAGGAGTTTTCCCCAGCGTTATTTTGCTAT